>NW_010973052.1:5542445-5751394 GCF_000737465.1 Haliaeetus leucocephalus | reverse complement strand
CTGAGCTCCATCCCTTCTGCACCGCCCCCGGGGGGGGGTCCCTGGACCCACAGTTCCTTGCCAGCCCCCCCCAGCTCCGCAGCCAGCATCCCTGGACCGTTTCTGCGGACCCACGGGCAGGCTTCTTATCCCGCTTACCTTCTGCCCACAAGCTCGGTACCCTCTTCTGCTTCCCCACCGTCCCACAAAGCCCACAGCACCTCTCTCCCCTGCTAACTACCCGCTCCCGGCACATCTACCTTTCCTCGGTTAACCCTTCCCTCCCGAAGCCAGCCGAGGCTTTACCTGCTCCTCTGGCATCCCCGCATCTTCCCAAATCTTCCCACTCTCCCTCTCTCCTCCTCCACTCTCATTCACACTCCGCCGTCCCAATTCTCTCCCACCGGCTGCACCGCACCGCTCCGGGGTGGGCAAAGACCCCTGGCACAGGGCCGGGTATGAGCGTGGGCTGGGAGGGTTTTGTGTGGGTGTGGGTGTGGGTACGAGTGTGGGGCTGGGAGGGGTCCCAGGTAGCCTGAGCCCTGACAAACTCAACACCTCCCCGCACTCCTGCTGCAGCAGCGACAGCAACAAACAACAAGGGACCATTGCAACGCAACAGCAGGCAGAGATCATCTCTTTATTCGAGGCTATTCTTGGTAAATAAATAAATAAAGTAAAAGAAAATAAATAAATAACAAAGCAAAAATGCCATTTAAGTAAGAGCTGATCTGGCATTTAAAAAGCTGCCGGGTCCGACTATTTACCAGGCTGTATTTGCAGGGGAGGATTAGCTCGTGCATCCATTTTCGAGAATTAACAGCCCTTCTCTGCCACTGCTCCACAGCTTGGCACTCCCTGCTGGTTCCCCCCTCTTCGGGTTGCTGCTTAAAATATTGGTTTGGTTTTTTTTTTTTTGAACAACTACTGAATGACCCAAATCCTGGCCACTACTTGATGTGGCTCCCCCAGGGTGACTGCATTGCTACCTCCGACCTGCATCGTGTCCTCCTCTGCACCCCTGCCCATCTGCAGTAACTTCGATAGAGTTGTTGAGGTACGGAGGAAGAGAGACAGTCTTGCTACGGCTCCATCCACACTCCTAATCCCCTGTGATCCCTTTACTGCTGTCTCTCTTCCACCAGATTACCAGCTTGACTGCTCCTTTCATCCCAAAGGGTGAAGGATAGGGATATGCCCTTACCAGGTGTGGAGCCTGGCCTCTTTCTCCTTCACATCCTCCTTCAGTCCCAGCCTGGGACTGGCGGGGAGCCCATCAGCTGACACCTGCTTCACCTCCTTCCCCAGCTCTCCTGGCTCCTCTAGTCGCTGAAGCCCTGGCAGAGGCCAGTCCTTAAAGCAGAGGGCACTGTGAGTGTGTGTGCCTGTGGCTCCAACTGTTCATTCCTCTACTCGGCTCCAAGAGCCTCTGTGCTGGTGCTTGAAGGGATGGAGGAAGGTTATGTGAAAGGGGAGAGACTGCTTGTTACCAGCAGCTTCTCCATTCCTGTCACTGCCCTGGTAGGGTGATGGGTAAGGACCATCCTTCGTTTTCCTCCCCACACCCACGCTCACCTCAGACATTGTCTTTCCCATTAACGATGGGCTGTGAAATTATTAGAAGGTCAGGAGGCTGGAGACAGAGAAAAAGAGGGGACAGATGTTTGTAGAGAAAGCACGTACTGGAAGAAGGAGGGGAGGGATGTGTCTGTAGAAAGGAAAGGTGAGACTGAAGGGAAAGTGGTATTATCGTGCAGAGGGGCCCTGGAAAGAAACATCAGAGGAATCTAGGGAGAGGAGAGGTGCTACTGCTTTGCTGGGCTGTCACAGCAGTTCCCTGCCTTCCCCAGGGACTATGTGTGTGCTGAGGGAGTCAGAAAGCAGCCACCTCTCATCGGCAACAGAGACACCCAGCTGGCTGGCAGGATGGTGGGTGACCCACAGCAGATGAGGGAGGTGATCCCCACAGAAGCAGGACACACAGAGTTGTGCGGATGCAGCCACGGTGGATGCAAAGCAGCTCCTACACACACATCCCCAAGGACTTCCCATGAATCAGAGCCCAGAGTCAGAGTTCACTGTGCCAGATGTTTGGAGCAGCTGGATCAAAGATTAAAGGAGGCAAACAGAATGGATGGGGGTGGCCGTGGCACTTACATTCCTAATGCCTCTCATTGACCTTTTAAACAGGGTCCCAATAAATACACATATATAAAGGGCTCTTTTCCTTTGCTCTCTTCCTCCCCCTTCTCCCCTCCTCCCTTCCAATCATTCACAACCATTTTTACAGAATCCATAAAATTAGTCACTGTCTTCGCTGACAGTAGATTATTTTTCCCCTACCAGGAGGCTTCCCCTCTTACTCTGACATTATTTTTAAAGTAAATAAAATGAAAGCTTCCTGTATCTGTTTGCAACAGCATCAGTAAAAAATAAATAAACCAGTACCTGAATAAGGAGACATAATGACTACATTTTATAAGCCCACTATTGGTAACACTCATTACTTCCATGGCAGTAGCACCTATAGATACTAACACATTGGGCAAGGCTGAACAGGTTCTGAATCTCTGCACTCTGAGGAGCTCATGCATATGGAAAGCTGCAGGGGTAAGAAAAGTATGAATAAGTCTCCAGGTATAATCAATACCTCCAAAGAGCATACTAACCACTCTATGACTTTAAGACTGAAAATAAGAAGGCTAAGGGAATACTAATTTGGACTCTCCACAGTTCCAGAATGGATAAACCCTGTGGGACACAGGCAGCACAATGAAAGTCAGTGTGGACAAGAAGGTGATATTGTACTGGTCAAGATGAGCCAAGTGCCTGCTTTCTTACAAAGTAATCTGTAAAACAAGCTCAAAAAAAAAAAAAAAAGAAAAGAAAAAATGGACATGATGCATTTGTATTCATATATATACACATATGCAACAATATTTACTCCCTACTAGACAAGATGGAGGAGATGGAGCAAAGCGGGAACAATCTAGCATGCTTATAGTCATGACATAATTAAAATCAAGACAATTATTCTTTCTTCCCAAGCAAGTATCCTAAAGGCAAGTGTATTATGCAGAAGGAAACGAAAAAGGTGCACAGTATGCTATGCAACACATTTTAAAAGAAAATAGTAGCCTGCAAGGGTATAACAAAGGCACTGGTCTCAGAATCCTTAGTTGGTGCTGTCCTTCCAACCTTGAGGAATTCAAGGGCCTGACTTCATATCTCTATTTTGTAGAGTTTTATATATAAACTTCATGTTCTTTTCAGAGTGAATACAGGGAAATTGTCTTCTCTAGGATGCAATTCATTTGATATATCTTAAACATTTTGTTTAGGATGGCAAAGAAAGAGTCATTAAGATGTGCCCACTTCTCTTCATAGATTCCAAAGTGTACCTATTCCTTATAGGGATATCTGTATTTTACTAGTGTGCTTTTAAGGAATCTATGACTCATTTTTGACTCTTGATTGTGCATAGGTGTAAAGGAGGCACTGAAATGCCCAACACTTCCAAGACTGTTCTAGTTCCGTGCAAGGAAGCGACCCAGCTCTTAGCTGGGAAAACTCAGAAATCCCAAGCTGAACCTAGCTGTGAAACTTCTTCAACGTTATCCCTGGGTAAGGATTCCCACCTTAGATTTAGATTTAGATTCTACAACTGGAGGAATCTATAAGGTCTTGTTTGGTCTGGCCCTTATGCTCATCAGTGGAATACGGGACACAAGAGAGGAAGACAAAATTCAGAGCTCTGAGGAGGACACTGGTAAGAAGAGTATGGAAGGGGAACACAAACTCATACATATCTGTGGAGATTTATGTGAGTAATGGGGTGCATCAGATGTGGCTAAAAGATTGTAGAATACAGATGCCCTCAGATTTACCCACAATAAAATGATTTTAGGAGAATGAAACCAGATTGCAGGGCATCTGAATAAAAAACTAACACAAAATGTTTGAATTTACTCTAGGGAATTGTTCTATGTATCCTCCCTGTAATTTGTTCTTTGCTCTTTCCAGAGAGTGAATTTCATATCTAAAGTGGCTATACTTTCAAAAATGGCCAAGTAGAACTTTTGCAGCATTACAACTCTGATTCATATTAGTAGGAGTATTCAGGGTCAGTAACTCCAACTGAGGAAATTTGACTTACATTTTACCTTTATGAATAAAGGTATTATTCCTATTATTCAAGGTCACAACCATGTTATTTCAATTGTTATAAGCATTTTCAATTTTTTAAAATTGATAAAAACCACTGACATTTATGTGACTTCTTCTTGTTTCCTCTGTAACTTCCAATATCTTTCAGTTAAGTATGTATGCATTTTATATCCAGCTACCTTCTCCTACACAATTCCCATAACTCTTTTCCACCAAAGAATTGCAGCGCACTCAAGATACCCCAAACTGATGTGTGAAGATCTTAGTTAAATGCAATCAGCATGCAGATGGTGAAAGGAGAGCTTGGGGTATAGACAGACCTCCTTATTGAAATTTGGAAATGCACATGACTCTACATTAAAAAAAAAAGTAAAAATTCAATAACACTAAGCTTCTCAGGAAACTCCATAACTTGCTAAGGCTGTTTATTCTGTGCTGAGGGAAGTGGTTTAGCGCTCTCATATCATTCAAAATCTGATGCTGGTGCTCCTGTTTCTACTCAGTGAGTTCTGATCTGAGTGGGGGAGTACTTCTAGTGAAGGCTAAAAGAATGAAACCTCCAATTATGCTGCTTTGTGATACATTGTCTTCTCTTGGCAGTGAAAGTAGAGTATTAACTGGGTGAAACTCAACTGGTAGGTTCCTTTGGGGATCTGAACTCACCCCTGCTTACTTCTGCACCCCAGACTGGCATCTTCTGCTGAACAGCAGGAAGGCAATGGGGACGGGATTGTTTGTGTTGTGAAGTCCCCAGACCTACCCAAAGTGAGATTAGATCTGTGCCACTGTGATCGATGCATGTGAATACAAGGCAGAGAAGTTCCTGGTTCTGAAATGGATTCAGCAATGGGAACTTTACTCATTCCAGGATCCAGACCTTGCTCTAATGAGAAATATTAATATCAGAGGCATAAAACACTCTTACAAATCCTTTTCATTCCCATTGTGGAGAACTGCCCTTTGGTGGGACAGCCACCCTCAGGACTACCCTGCATGGAAACAAACAGAACAGAGTATATAAACATAATGAATTTCACCTGAACAAAACTCTGTCCTCCAAATGAAAGTGGCAAAACGTCGCTGCAATGCCACACACTAGTCACTCTACTGGTGTATTTCAGCTGAAACGCTGTTATTTCTAGCTATCCTCAGCCAGCTGATTCCTCCTGCTGGCACTGTGATCTGATTCCTGTTCCCTCCATGAATAAAGGAGCTTGGCAAAAGACGGGGAAATACATAGCACAGAACAACCTTGCTCCAGCAGCAACGGAGACTCGGATCAGCACGTGGCTGGTTGGCAGTCAACCTACCACAGAAGGCGACTTGGAGCCAGCTCTGTCTCCTCGCTTGTAGCTCTTTCTGTGCAAAATGTCAACTGGGAAGGAGAACCTGTAAAAGTGGCAGGGGTCATAGACACAGAGTAATTTCAGTCCCTCCCCTTCCTGTAGGACACTGAAAAGAGAGAAAAAAGAGAACTAAGGCCAGCAGTAACAAAAAGGTGCTGTTTGGTATATAGCTTTAAATTATAAATCCCCAGTATTGCTTTCCTATCTAAACAATTACTGTAGTTACCATAGGAACACTGAATGGACAAAAAAGTCTTTGTATTTTGAAGATGACTACTTTTTAGAGACCCAACAATGAGAACGGACATTGTTCACAAATCTACAGTTTCTGTCAAATTAAGTTTTTGCAAGTCCTGTTGAAGAAGGAGGTGCACCTCAATTTTTTGTTGGCATAACTTCAAGCAGTGAGCAAGCTCTTGAGTTTGTGAAATGGGTTGTTTTCATTCCAGATCTGGAAGAGGTTGATGAAGAAAATGAGTAGAAAAATTACTTTGAATTATAGTCAAATACCAAATGTAATTCTGTTCACTTACATATTGCTCTCTTTTTCCTTTAGCTAAGTCTATCTACACAAACACCCCAAAAGCTGCTCTGTCAAACTGCATGTTTCTCACTACAGCCAACCTTTCCTTATATAAAAAGATAGATTTTTTTGTTGTTTGATTACCAATGCCCACTAAAAGAAAATCAGAATTATAGAATCATTTAGGTTAGAAAAGTCCTTTAAGATCATCTAGTCTAGGATGTCTAGGATTGCCTTATTAAGAAAAAAAAACAGTTGAACTGTCACATTTCATTTATACTTCGGGCTTCCCCAATATCTCTTCTGACTTCTTCACTGAAGGTCAGAAGAATTGTGCCACGGTGGTGTGATGGCTGAATAATCTCACTGCTGATGGTTCAAAATTATTTCCAGTATTGCTAGCATGAAAGGCTTAGGTATTGTGAGTGGGTACACAATGGGATTCTCCTCATCAGACATAGACTACTGTACTGTGTTACCCACCTCTGGTCGTCTACTTCCTTCATAACTGATGAAGAGCAACTGGTACTTGAGTGATGCAATTAGTGTCATCCCTTAAGAAGACTTCAAGTGAATTTACCTTAAGATTGACCAACTTACGGAAGCAAGATTGATTAGTTGAGGTGCAGATATCTACCTTATGAACCCTTACTGTTAGGTCAGGTGAACACATGACATGGCTTTCATTAAACAGGAAAAACAACATTTAAAAAAATGTCTGGTTAAGTAATTGTCCAGACCCAGCTGTAAACTTCTTTTGGGGGAGTGAGGGGAACAACTACGTTTTTTCCCCAGTGTGAGCCACTAGCCGAATATGAAGTTTAAATATTCACTTCTCCACTTTTTCTGTGTTTAAACATTAGGCTGTGCATTAAAGCATCTCAGAGACATGGTGTGCTCAAGAACACTCTGCACTATTCATTTGTCAAACCTATCCTATTGTACATATTTCTAATGCAGCTACTCCCACAGCATTGAGCTGAGAGAAACGCTTATCACAGTGTGGCCCCACTGAGATTCCCAATATGAATTCTGACCTTAAGAAGCCATGTGAAAAATCCCACTATGGCCCCAAGAAATTCTGAGAGATAATTTCAGATTTAAATAGGATGAAAAAAGAAATACATTTTTAAAAAATTGGTTAGAATTCTGTCTCTGAAGAAGGCCTGATGGATGAGTACTTGGACCATCTCTGAGGGCAGTAGAAGTTACAAAGGATAAAGAATGAGTAACAGAATACTGAAATCCTTCTTCCTCAACCCGTGTTTTGGTAGAAAAAAAATCAGTCTCTTCTTTTCCAGCTAAGAATACCAGTTCAGAGCTACCACCCTGGTATTAGAAGAACTGCAGTAACTTCTCCAAGTTTGTAGTAGATCTCTAGAAAAGGCCAAATGTTTGTTTCAGGCCGATGCAGATGTGCTGAGGAGGGCAACTGGGGAAGAAAAGACTGAACATGTCAAGTCAACAAAGATGCTCATCATTTACATTTACAATTCTCTATCACTTGAAAACAGAGATCATCACTAATCTGGAATGATAAATTTTTTGCACTCAGTGGCTAAAGTTTACCAGAATGACTGGACCCTGGTGTGAGGCCATGTGTATATAGTTGCATGAAGTAAATAGCCTTTCTGGAGAGGAATTTTGCACTCCCTGCTTCCCACACATTTCTTAAAGTTGGTGGTTTCTTGTTAAAAAAAAAAAAAAATAGAAAAGAAGCAGTCAAAATCTGACACTCCCTACTTACCTGATGTGAAGCTGAAGTGAGAGGACCACAGGTCAGGTTAAAAGCATACAATACCCAAAGCCTGCACTAAGACAGAAAAACACTTATTCCCATATAGGTGGATGGCTTCTTGACTGGTCCTGAGCCAGTACCCACTGAATAAAGAACACGAATTAAAACAACATGAGATAAAGGGCCAGATCTGAGACAAGCAGCTTAACCTCTCCAGCGGCTGGAGGACATCACATAGGAGAAGACCGGTGGTTATCTGCAATGCCAAAACTGCAGTAACATCTATGCATATATTGCTACAAGAAAGGCAAAGAGTATTGGTTTAAGCAGGGATAAAACCTTTTGCTGTACAGAAAAAAGAAACAACCCACAGCTCTCACACACCAAGTCAAAGTTCATATATAAACTACCCTCAAAGCATTGCTTTGTCCATTGGTCTATTAACCACAATGGAGGGAGAGGAAAAAAAACTCTCATAATATGGTCAATTAGTTTGTTAGCACCATGTTTGAGCAGACAACTCCCTTCTGATGTGATGCCAGTATTTTTCCAGTGAAGAGCTTCAGTTTGTTAGGCTTTTTAGAAATACCAGTACTACTTCTGATTTCTTGGGACTGTTATTGTTTACAAATAAAGCAACATGATTTTGCTTACATGGATGTCCTGGTTTCAGCTGAAATAAAGTTTATTTTCTTTTTAGCAGCTGGTACAGTGCTGTGTTTTGGATTTAGGGTGAGAAGAATGTTGATAACACACTGATGGTTTAGTTATCGCTAAGCAGTGTTTAGACTAAGTCAAGGACTTTTCAGCTTTTCGTGCCGCCCTGCCAGCAGGGGCTGGGAGTGCACAAGAAACTGGGAGGGGACACAGCCAGGACAGCTGACCCAAACGAGCCAAAGGCGTATTCCACACCATACTACGTCATGCCCAGTATATAAACTGGGGAAGTCGGCCAGGGGACACTGTGGCTTGGGGATTGGCTGGGCATTGGTCAGCGGGGGGGGAGCAACTGTATTGTGCATCACTTCTTTTGTATATTTTAGTAGTAGTAGTAGTAGTAGTAGTAGTAGTAGTATTTTCCCTTCCTTTTCTGTCCTATTAAACTGTCTTTATCTCAACCCACAAGTTTTACTATTGCCCCCTGGATTCTCTCCCTCATCCCATTGTGGGGAGGGTGGGAGGGTGGAGTGAGCGAACGGCTGCGTGGTGCTTAGTTGCCGGCTGGGGTTAAGCCGCGACAATGGAGTTTAACGTCTTTGAAACCAAGGAGGCAAAAGTTTTGCTCATAAAATGAGGGAACCAATTGCACAAGACATACCAGCCCAGACTTTTTTTGTTTTTTTCAGTTTTGGACACAAAGCATTTGCAGCCTGTCTTTGAGATTGACACTACTGACATTACTCTTTCAGCAGCAAGAGGACATCTATGAATTCTCCAGAAATACCCCTAATAATTTCAGTCAAGAAATTAATCTGAAGAACAGGAGTTAAGTGTGGAGGAAGACTATGAAACAACTGCAGAGAGTACAGTCAATTTAGTAATGATTTGCTGATTTAAAGAATATTTAGAGAATGTACTTTGCTATATTTTGTTTTTAATTTTATTCAAGAAATTCTTTCCAAAGGTAACAAGTTTGTTGCTTGTGTTGGCTGAAAAAAAATTACTTCTGTAGCCAGAAGCAAATTATTCAAAGATTTTTTCTGGAGCAGATAAGAGAGTTTTAAAACGCCAATAGGAAAATCACAAAAATCACCTTAGCCATCAAAATATTCAGGGCTTTGTCCTTACAATTCAGCATAGTGCCTAAGCATGCTATCAGATCAATTGATGTGATAGGCAGTATTCCTCTTACCTCACTTTGGGCTTCTGTGATATAGATTCGTTTTTTTTCCTACAGCTCTGTTCATACCAAGATGCAATATCAAATTTTAATTTAACAAACCATGTTCTCTTTTCAAAAATCATGCCCACTAAGACACAGAACCTTGCTCTGTTGCAGTCCTGTAAACTGCAGTCCTCCAGGGTTTTAATATCACAACTGTCCATGTAAATTAAGTTTTATGTGTTTGCTACCATTCAAAAGCTCTGCAGATTATCATCTTGTTGTGTGACCTTCTCCTGAACCTGTTAAAATAATCAGGATTTTGATTCAAGTAGAAAAACAAGATGAGAAGTAGCTCCACATATTTTAGAGCTTTCCTTTTCCTCAATTTCATGTCAATTCTCTGATTTTCATAGGGGAGAATTTGAGCAGTCAATCTTCCAATTTGGTTTTTTTGGGGGGGAGTGTGCTGAAATCAGTTTACAAAAAAGGATGGAATGCAAAACAATCAAATGGACCCTCAGAGAAACTCCCTCCCCCAACACACACACACGTCAGATGTGGCAAGTGCAGATAACTATCCTCATGGACATCAAGAGGAAGAAGCAGTTAGCACATCCTCAATTTGTGGAACTGGGAATTTCACCTCACTTTACCAGCCAATGGTATAGCACAGAGATTGCTCCAACCTTCATCTAAGCCTAGAGATCAGCTAGACAAGAGAGCATGAAACTTTGGAATTAGACTCATACTTATAATCAGGATGAAAATATCCATAAATTAAACCAGAAAACTTCATCTTCCCAAACTAAGACTATAAAAATGCCTGTATATTGAAATTCCATCAGTTTGTCCGCAATGCTTAGGATTACTCAGAAAAAATGGATTTTATTAATTTTACTTAAATTTTTGCTGTAATTGCAGTAGAATACACAGCAAGAGTCATCACTGACTGGCCCTTCAGTGGACGTGATGTGACAGAATTCATGAATTTCTGACAACAAAAAGGTTTTAATAGCCTTCCCCCCCAAAATACTACATTTTGAAATAAACACCTCTATAGATAGCAAGAGTAAACAAAAATGAAATACAAGTTAATAAATGAAATACATCATTTCAAGAATTCAGAAACTCTTTGCGTGTTTTCAAAACTTGCAGACATTTGATATATTGGAAATAAAAGAATGAACTAAAAATACCTAGCAGAATAGTAAAAGCCTGTTTATACTTCTTGTATTACCCTTTACTTTCTCCTGCAAAGGACAGTAGTGTAAAGCAAATATCTCGATGGATTTTCAGCATTCACATACTCCAGATATAGGAGATACACTTGGATGATATTCTGCTCTGACGAGCTTTTGATGTCTGCATGAGAAAACAAGGTTGGAACTAGCATTTCTACACCTTCATACAGATAAGATTCAGATAGACTATCAAGAAAGAACATCTAAAAGGTCTTCTAATATTTAGAAACCTAGGAACTGACATTTCTTGCTCCCTCTTTCCTTCACTTACAGCAGAAAAAGCAAACAAATAGAATAAAATTTCTTTTGCCCAGAATGAGTACTGAGATGCAAACCTCAACACATTTTTTTCCCCACATGTACATAATCAACAAGTCATTTCTTCTGCAGTAAAAACTGTTTGAAACGTTGCCTCAAAAGCACCGCAAGAAAGGCTGATAACACCCTTCACCATTTTAGAGGCAGCAAGGACCGCGCACACTCAGTGCAGTTATCACCTAGGAAACAAACGATTGCATCTTATTTTTGGCATAAGGCTGTAGGTGTACGAAAGATCTGAAATACGCTCCCACACAGTGCTGAACTCATTCCTCATGATGCCAACAAGAGTAATGAGCGGAGCCGCTGGGAAGCACCTCCCAGCAGTCGCCAGAGAACCACCCACGGGCACTAGACGTGATGTCAGGGCTCCTCGCCGCATGAATTCCCCAGGAACACTCTGCTACGGCCGGCATAACGCACAAGTCAGGCCAGGCAATCATAATAGGTTCTTCGGGGCTGAAGATCTCCTAATAAAATCTGCAAGGCACCCAGAAGCAGCGTGCATCAAGATGTAAAAGCATTCAAATGGATTTTAATGAAACAATTAATTTAAGTGCTCTTCAGATCTTGATGTAAATTGCCTCTGCATCACAGCATTACAGCAGGTTGCTTAATAAATTGATAGATTTTAAGGCCAGAAGGGACCATTATGATCATCTAACCTGACTGCTTGCATAGCACAGGTCAGAGACTCTCACCCGGAAATTCTGTAAGTAAAGCCCATAACTTTGGATTAAGCAAGAGCATCTCTTCCTGAAAGCCTTCCAAACTTGGTGTAAAGACTTTAAATAACAGAGAAACTATCTCAGTCCTAGGTAAATAGCTTAATGGGGCATTATCATAACTCTTAAGGTTTTGCATCTGATTTTTAATCTTCACTTTCCAGATTTTTACCCAATGTGGTTTTTCATGCAAGCAGCTTGCAATGTAATTGTGACCTACTTGGAAAGAGCTTGATTGTGAAATCACGTGCAGCTTTGCCCATCACAAAGTACATACATACAATTGCCTTTCCCTCTTTTTTCTTTCTTCCTGAAAAGCCACCCTTACAACATTCCTAAGACAGACAAGCATGTCCTTACCTTTCTTCTGTGGATCAGCATCATTCTTTCCATCTGCTACATGTAAATATTTGCCATGAAAATGTAGCTTTTGAAAAACAAACCTTTCCTTTCATTCTGGTGTCATTACACAAGATTTTCCTAAAAGGGGAATGTCTGCAAAGCAATATTAGGCATAAATTTATACAGAAATTGATATTTTACACTGCCTTTCCATGTGTACGTGTTTACTGCATAGTAACAGAAAGGTGATTAACTCTGATTTCAAAAAAGAATGAGGTCATGCAAGATTATTAATGCACTACATGTTCACTTTACCTCTTATTTCACAGTTGCCTCCCTCTGTAGACAAGCACAGAGTGCAAAATGATGTCTCATTCTAATTTGAACACACATACATTCAACCTCATTGACAGCAGGAAAGATCACTTGTGATTTATACCTGGAAAGGAAATGAGAATGACCTCTTCCAGAGGGCTGCACATTAAATGGAATCATATAAATATGATGGTTTCGTTAAATCTGACAGAGTAATGCCGATATGTACCATTTAACAATCTAGTCTGCCACCATTATGGTTTGTAACATTCATCCTATCTGTGCTGTGATGGTCCATCTGCTAGCACTAAGTTTTTCTCTTTGTCTCTACAGTGCCTGGCACAACAGGGTCCATGGTTAGGGACATATGCATGTTACTATAGCAGAAATAAGAAATGCTAACCATAGTTTACTTCAATGGGACTCAGTGTGCACATATGGTCTGTCCATATGGAGCTGATTTCAGGGTGGGTTCCTTTATGTGAAGAACCTCATGGGTTCATCGATAAAAAGATGAACTTTTCAAAAAGGAAAATAAGTAGAGAAGCAAAAAGTAAAGCTGATGGCCAGAGGCCATAATATTCTTTTTCCTTTTAAATTTCACAAGTTAAAAACAAAGAAAAAAATCAACCACCCAGAAATTAAAATCCTGACTGCCTAGATTTGAGTTGCTCATTAATTCTGGATACCACTTTGTGTCGCATAATGTTAACACCATAACCAAGATGTATGCTAATAGAATTAATAGCTAAAAGAAATGATCGTGTGTTGGTGAGGGCTGCTTCTGGTTTTGAGCAAAATAATGGATAGCTCTCTTCCAGGCTGATAATGTTTCACAGCTTATAAACTACTGCTTGGTAGGCTGAGGTTAAAATGATCATCTAAAAATTCCATGTCCTGAGACATCTGTGAAATGATTTCATCTTTCCAAAGGAGAATGCACACAAATCAATGTTAATTGCAACATTCATATTTCTGACTTAGTCAAATGCCTTTAAAGCTTGATGATAACAACAAAGCTGAAATCAGCAAAGAGAATGTAGCAAACTGGAGCCGAAACAAGGACCAAGTGATAAGAAAGCAGAACATTTCTGGTATCTAAGCCACCACTTTGGAAGGCTCTGTCCATTGAAAACAGCTTGACCTCTTCCAAAACATCTATTTTTGCAAACAGCTCTTCAGAGAGGCTCTACAGCATGGTTGCCAGCAATCCTGTTGCTTCAGTGCTAGGTCTGTAATGAAAGACACCACAAAGTGAAGATCAAAAATGGTATTTTTACTCGGACAACAATGAGTTCTCATGACGTAAAGGCTACAGGATGAATAACTAGAGCTCTGTAGGTAAATTCAAAGAGGTCTAAATGTATGTAATGGGTCACAGCTAAACTGCCTGTCTCTGCAGCCTTTATTAACATTACTGTGAATTTCTGCATGTGGCTAAGCGAAGAGCAGACCCCAGAAGTCCCATATTAGGACTGTATTTACTCCTATAACTACTGGTATTTGTTCATTTTCATTTTGACATTCTGAAGTCAATGTTTACAGCAAACTGTGTTATCCCTCTTGCTTTTTTTAAAGTAATTATCTTAAGACTGTGTTAGACTGAAAACAAGTCACACATTCTTTATTCCTGACTCAGATTTTCTTCCTAGTCCCTTGTCTACGTGTGGCTCAGCAGGGTTTTTCTGGAGCTTCTGTCCTTTACATGCAGTTTTCAGGAACTATCACTTTTCGGGTACAATAGCTCCAGAACTGGCCACCTGCTTCTCACCCCCAGGCTGTTCAGCCCATATCTGTTTTCCACAGAGAAGCTTGCATGGGATACTGGGAAGGGGGAAGATGTGGAAGACACTACTATATTATTTTACATGTATGTGTGTCGTAATAAGTTCAGGACTGCCCCAATTTCTTATTGACTTTTATAGTTATAATATTTAATCTCTTGTTGACTTTCTGCCTTTGTAAAGGAGATGGATTGTAAAATGACTCCTCTACAGTAGCCAGACTCATAACACGTATTAGGTGAAATGATCTATTACACAGGCTACAGCACTTTAAGACTGGAAGTGTCACTTTGTAATTAAAGTGTCAGAACAGCTGGGAAGATTTATAAGAGTGATATAATGAAATTATTATTCTGAGGTTTGTCTGTTTCTTGTAAATTTTGTCTGCCACTGGCATGTGCTTTAGCCCTGCATGGGCTTTCCAAGCATAGTTTCAGGGATTAATGTATGAAAAATTAATGTATCAATCTTTGAAAATCAGATTAGCAGGATAAAATAATAATAACATTGTCAA
This sequence comes from Haliaeetus leucocephalus, assembly GCF_000737465.1. Taxonomy (NCBI): domain Eukaryota; kingdom Metazoa; phylum Chordata; class Aves; order Accipitriformes; family Accipitridae; genus Haliaeetus; species Haliaeetus leucocephalus. Next base: position 5,736,577 of record NW_010973052.1, on the reverse strand, counting down.
AATAAGAATAACAGCCTGGCTTCCCAATGTGTTAATTCTATTTTGTAGGGCTCTGAAGACATAGCACAGGTTTAAATGTGCTATGCCTTACACATAACACTGTTGGATGTAGCTGCGTGCAGATTCATCTCGCCCAAGGGAGTCCTCCTGTGGAGCACAAGCTAAAAGCATTGAGGACATGGCCAAGCAGAGGGAAATGTGAGTTCACAAATGGTGATGCTTATTGCTCACGATGGTGCTTCAAAGCCACACAGGTAAATAAATTCAGCCTGCAGAATTTCCTTAACGGTTTTCAAACTCTGCTCTGAGCTGCTCTTTCATGCAGCTGAACTCCAGTTCAATGTACATGTAAACACAATATTCGACCCATGTAGGTACTACAATGTACTTCTAAATGCCTTTCAAATACACAGTTTATTTTTCACTATTTATAAACACTATTTGGTTTTGTGGCTAATCAGATAAAAGTGACCATGACCTTATTCGGTAAGATTCTGTTTCAGTTCAGGACTCCCTCGTTTAGGTATCACTACAGAGGTATAGATACAGGAGCTGGGTGTCTAAGTTTCTTCCACTTCTGCTGTGGAGATGTAGGGCGGGAGCCACTTGTCTAAATATAGATATCTGCTTACATCTGGGACAAAACGGGACTTTGAGACTGCACTGGACTGGCAAAACAGCACGGGAGGTGAGGGAGACTTGCACCTTTTTGGATTCTGAGGTGGGACACTATTGGGACATCCTCAAGACTCAAATGTCACTAAGTGCCTACTCTTCAGTGGCTGAATCCCTCTCCTAGTCAAGGTGTCTGGTGGCACCTGGAGAGATGATGAATCCTACAGGTAGATTCCTATAGCCCTATCCAGTTGCTCAGGTAAGTGGCATCTAGAGCCATTCGAGATGCCTAAGATTATTCCACCAGGTTCCCAGCTGCCTTGTCCAGAAGGTGCCAGTCTGTGTGGTGGTGTATCTTTGAGCCCTCTCCATCTGAAATGGCTCAAACATCTACGTTCCTGAGCTAAGTCCCTGTCTCACCTCTGACGCCTCCGTGGAGATACCTGTATGCAGGTATCCAAATTTATGCATCTTAACTCCTAAAAGAAATTGTCTCTGTCAGACACAACTTGGGTTTGAATTGGTTTCACCTTTTGCTTTTCATGACGCCACACAAAGCCTTTATATTCTAAAAACAAACATTGCAAGAAAATGTCAAAATAAAGCTGTTTTAATTTGAAATTTAGCAATTTATAAAATATTTTGCACATATGAGTTTTCCTCTGCGTGTGTGTGTTTGTTCTGATGCCAGATTGTGCATCTTCAGATCTTTGAACAGATATTTAGAAGACGGCAAACCATTTTTTCATTATCTGGTTTGATCACTCCAAACCAGAAGCAAATTCAGCTTGAATTCAGCTAAAAGACTAAGAGGAAATTAAGACAGGTGAAGATTTACTTTGAGTAATTTTAATAAAATACATGGATTTTTCATTTTAAAATGACATTTCAGGCTAACTATCAATAAACTAAAATAAAATGAAAAAAGATTAAAACCTTTAGATAAATCATGTGGTAAACCCAAAATGTAATGAGGGGTTTGGATTTTTCTGTGAGAAAATGGTACTTTTTTTTTCTTTTTCTTTTGAACTACAGTGATTTTTTTCCACTTTGGGAAAAGTGGAAGAAGAAAACTGTACTGAAGAAAACGATAATTATTATTATCCAAAACCCAAACTGTAATATGTATTAAAATGGGATCAAGAATGAGGATACTCAGTCTTCTCTACATTGCTATATTTTCGGACAAGACTGTTTCTCCTTCCCCCATTTTAATTGTACTCAAAAACCCCTCCTTTATCCCCGTACAATATGTGCAATAATGCTAAGCAAACTCTGAAAATTTAATGGTTCTATGTTTTAAAAAGTGGCAATACAGCTATTATTCCATCTCCTACATTCCCAAGAAGTATATAGCAGCTGCAGAATCCTTCTCAAAATTCCTGATTACTCCTTGGTTCTTTGCAAAAGATGCAATTTTTTAAAATTAGGACTAGACATTTTTTTCACACATTGTTTAATGCAAATGTCTTATTTTCATTTACACAATTTTTATGTCAACCAGTATGACATATTCTAGATCTTGCAAGCTTTAACATTTTCTGCCAATGCCATCTTTCACAATATAATTTTTACTATATTAAAATTTGAAATGTCTGTGACATATTCTTATTTCTGCCAAAAATGCATTTTAAAACTTGGATTTCCAGTAACTGGAAAATCATTTTAGTTAATAAAAGACTTGAAACACACCATCAAGTTGATCAATAAAACAAACAACCCCTCTGGAAGATTACATTTTCATTATTTATCAAATACTAATTAGTTTCCAAGTTTCTCGGGATTTTTTTCTTCATTTTTCACAATTCTTTTAAAGTGGGCTGTTTGTCAATGGGGAAATAATCTGGGAAATACAGATTATCCTGTATATGTACGTACTATTTGTGATATAATACGTGATAATATGGTTATGTTTAGCAATATATTTATATATACAAATGTAAATGTGCTGCAGACTCTCTTTACAGTAAATAGTAAGAAATAGGCGCTTAGAGCATGCAGTTCAGATCATTATGAAGTAGATGTCTGTAAAGGTCATACGGATTGCAACTAAAATTGTCCATTTCTCTCCCTTGATTATAAAAACCTGGAGTGACATACTCAGATGCATACTTCTGCAGTGCTATTTTTACTTGGTAATTTTTGAAAGTGAAAAAGATTTTAACAAGTAGATACCCCAAAATTTTGCGCATTCAAAATTATTAGCCTCTAAGAAAAAAAAAATGTGTTATTCATGACTTGCCATCAAAAAGGAGGGGGTAGAAGTTGAGGAATGGAAATAACATGCAGGAAGACTTTTCCTATAGAATTCAGCCTGAAAACCTTCAGCTGTAATTCTCAGCAAGGAAAAGACTTGAAATCAGTCCAGGCATGATTTTCAGCTTGGCACGCGCTGAGATATCCTCTTTGTTTGTAGTTTCCATAGTAATTGCATTCCGAAGTCAACATATGTATAGCCTCCTTTAGTCAAAATCGGATATTTTATTCTAAATCATTCTGCTTTGCATTTTCAGTAATGTTTTTCTAGAAGGGGAGAAATGCTCCATGTCATGTATTTGTCTATATATCTGGTAACATTGAACTTTTCTTTCCATTTATAGAAAAGATACTGTTCACTGTTAGAAGCAAAGGCTACATATCTCTTAATATTGTTTCTATTTCAGAAGGTTGTCCAGAAATATAATAAAGACTACAAAACAACTGATACTGCAGGAATCTGTCTTCCTCTGATTTACTGATTTACTGACTTCCTCTGTCAGTACTTAGAATTATATAGGTGACACAGCTCACATTTAAAAATTAGAGCATTTATTTATCTAGCCCACTTCTTTGTAAGGATGGCCTGTATAAAATTAATGGAAATTTATCAGTACAGCTGAAGAAATGCATAGGCAAGTTCATTTTTGTGATAGCTGTCTTTGGCAACTCAATCAGCAGCTCATTCAGGGCTGTTTTTATTTCTGTTGCTTTTAAGTAATAGGAAAATGTTTCAGTGAAGCTGAATACAAAACAGTGCCATACCGGTGGGCAGCAAACGGCATCTTTGCTGGGTTCAAGGACTGCTCAGGCTTACTCTGGTGTGCCAACGCATGATTAAATGCAGGGTTAAAGATCACCTTCCTTACATCTCACCCTGCTTCAGATGTCTGCGACTAGGCTGGCCACCTTGTCTTTTCTTTGTAGTGACGGAGAGAAATTGGCACTTTCTGAAAGTGATTAAACTGAACTATCCTGGTTATCTATTTTAGGGTGAAATGACTGCACTCATGAGTTGCTGGCATTTCCTCTGAAGGAAGCCCACTGTTACTAGCTCAGGTCTGGACAACTGAAGTTAGGGCTCCACTTGGAGTTTCATTCATTTGTATTTACTCATTTATCACGACTGCTATATAAAGCTCTGCATATGATATGTCCTGTTTCACTATTGGTAGGAAGCAGAACAGCAAGTATCCCACCATTTTTCAGCCATGAGTCAATATCTGTGTGTTTAGACTATACATAAAAGAATAAATAAAGATGTAATTCATCAACTGTCAAACACAAAAGACTTGAATACTTAAGCTAAAACATCCAGTGTCAGCCACATCTCACCAAATTTTAGATTTCTACAATGTAGATATCGTACAGCTGAGTAACCTCAACTCCCATAATAGTAAACAGAAAGTAGTAAGTACTTCATTTAGACTATTTTAGGTATTTGCTTTGCTTTAGTATGAGGTAATTTACATCCTAAAATTTTCTGCTTCACAGAATCACAGAACAGAATGGCTGAGGTTGGAAGGGGCCTCTGGAGGTCATCTGGTCCAACCCCTCTGCTCAAGCAGGGCCACCTAGAGCCAGTAGCCCAGGAACGCATCCAGATGGCTTTGGAATGTCTCCAAGGATGGAGACTCTGCATCCTCCCTGGGCAATCTGTGCCAGTGCTCAGTCACCCTCACAGGAGAAAAGTGTTTCCTGACGTTCAGAGGGAACCTCCTGTCTTTCAGCTTGTTCCCACTGCTTCTGGTCCTGGCACTGGGCTCCACTGAAAAGAGCCTGGCTCTGTCTTCTTTGCACCCTCCCTGCAGGTATTTATAGACATTGATGAGATCCCCCCCGCCCCTTCTCTTCTCCAGGCTGAACAGCTCCAGCTCTCTCAGCCTTTCCTAATAGAAGAGATGCTCCAGTCCCTTCATCATCTTCTTGGCTCTTTGCTGAACTCTCTCCAGTATGCCCATGTCTCTCTTGTACTGGGGAGCCCAGAACTGGACACAGTACTCCAGGTGTGGCCTCACCAGTGCTGAGCAGAAGGGAAGGATCCTCCAGTAAGTTCCCTCTCCAGTAGCTTCTCTCCCGTAACGATAAATCAGTCCAGATAAGTAGCTCAGATTCAGGTATTTACATTTGATTAGAAGAATTCAACATATAAGGTGGGCTCTCCATTGACAACAATGAGGTTTATCTATATCCTTCTCCTTGGAAGATTTTTTCTTCATCACAGTTTAGTCCATCAGTGAAGGCAAACAGTTTTCCTGCACATTGAGCAAAGATAACTTATTGACTGAATAAGGAGTGAGACAGATACTTGCTGGAAATGTGACAGGTTCATATGTGACAAGAACGATTTTAACTCTCAAGCTAAACTAAATAAGGAGATGGAGAAACTGGCAATGATACTTCCATCAGTTCTCTTCTGCTTTATCTTCATGAAAATGAAATTTTGTTATTGTTGTTAGCTTTGCTACAAATTCTCAAACACATTAAAAATAGGCTTTGTGTGGCCTCGGGACAGGCTGCTTTATTTCTCTCAACCTCATATTCTTTATCTGTGAATGAAGGCAAAATACCTAATTATTTGTCATTCCAAAACATTAACCATTTTCAGTTCTCTGGGTGACATAAAATACTCAAAGCTTAAAATGTTCAATATAAAAACATACCGATCACGCTGAAATCAATTGCATGCAAGGACAGTTTAAAAATGTGGCATGCCTGCAGATCGGTCTGGTGGTTATTAGCTTTTCTTTGTCCTGTCCATGTAAATAAGTCTATTAATAATTTAGCTAATACAAACTTTGGCCAAAACCAAAAGAATTTGAGTTACCAAGATTCAGTAGATGGTCACTGCAATGGACTTGCCGTGTATTGTAGACTACTAGGCATATTTCATGAATCAAACAGGTACTGTTGCTGTGAGTTTTTTAATTAGTACAAATTTACAAGAATTATCTTTGGCCCAATTCCACTGCAGTTAATCAGAGCACCTTAAAGGTGCAAACTGATTTGACATGTCAGGGTGAAAGGACTAGCAGAGTTCAACCCCGAGTTTTTAAGCATGATACAGGAATCAAGGGGCCATGGTCTACATTAGAGAAAAGTTCAGATAAGAGACTTTATCACCGCTTTAGTCTTTAAGATGAAGGAGCAGTGAGGTCCATGGCATTGACCATTTCTGATAGCAGTTTCACAACCTGCATAAGTGATACTGATCACGAGAAAGAAGAAAGCAGGTTTAGTGAGAGTGAGGGAGCTGTGCTATCACCTCACTGCTATTACTACATAGCTCCCAGGAACAGAGCTTGCACGGGGCATGGGGACTTTTAGTGAAAGGAAGGAAGAATATGCCCCTTTACTCCCCGGATAACCCATACGAAGAAGCCTATATGCTAAATGCAGTTGCAGAACCGACATACTTCTTTGAGTAGTCGAATTCTATCCATTAAACTTCTAACATGCAAGGCATATGAGAAATAGAAAAATCAGAAAATAAAAAAAGTTATCCATAAAAGTAACTCCCCTGCAAAACACTAGTTACCCAAATAGTAAGGCTGAAGTCCAATGTTTTTCAAGCACTGAAAGATAAAACAGGAGCTTTGCCCCCATGAAATGAAGACATTCCCAAAAGTAGAGCAGAACTGACACTTACTGCTAGTTCTGGGAGATCCCAAAATATCAGACCTAGAAAACTTGAGACATCACTCCATATAGAAAAGCTACAGGCAAATGTTTTTAGGAATTTCTGAGCTTTATATCTTTTCCATTGGGGAATCTGGTATCAGCTCATGGCATTGAGGCAGTGTTTGCTTTTAAGCATGATGTGCAAAACAATCACAAAATACTCAAAAAATAGACTCCTCAAGAAAGGATTCATACAAAAGGGGTTGAACTCCAACTCTCTCTTCATTATTATTTGCTCATTTTTGGTGTAAGGGGCAATTAAGATTAACTATATGCACACTGTTGGTAACTTTCACACTGTGACCCACTTTCAGTACTTCTTTCATGCTGTCCTCACCACTCCTTAGTGAGGAAGCCATCTTTGGTCTCGCTGGTAGGCACATGCTATCAGGACGAACAATATTGTCCTGCAGTTTCCACGTGCTTAAAACCATTTTACCTAACGTAATATTAGGTGTGGTTTTGGTTTTTTAGTGGAAGACCAAGTTCAAAATAAACTTGGCTGTATTTAATGCTAGATCACACTAAAATTTACTAACATGCACAAAGCTTCTTCTAGCAAAACTTTTTTTGTGTCTGACATTAAATTTATTTTAAAAGTCTAGTAATGCATTGTTGGTAGTGTGGCAGTCCAAATCTTTGTAAATGCCCAGCTTTGCATTGGTGCAAACCACTAAAATTTCACTGTCACTGAAACAATATTTTACTATAAAACACCAATTTGCACCAGCTTGTTTTCCCTAACCAGCAGCATACACACACACAAAATAGCACCTGTGCATTTATAACGTAGTCAGATACTTCTTGTGAGGAGATAGGCGTGTGCTTATTGCATCTGGAGATGAGCAAGTGGGTGACAAAAAGATTTTAGCATAAGCACAAGAGCTTTTAGCATTTTTATGTGTTCTTATAAAAATGTAAGGAATGGTATAAAGTTCCTTTTGGGAACTCACTCTGAAGTCTTTGCTTCTCTCCCCTCCCAAGTGATCTGCCAAATCACTGCTCTGAGAGCCCAGTCAGTCCTTCACACTTACTGAAATTAGCCTTTCCTCTCAAGACTTCCAATGTTTTACTGGATTTGGTTTTTTGACTAAAACATACTCTGACAAAAAGATTTTAATGATAAAATTACTTAGGCCAAGTCCATCCCATGTGACTAGGAATAATTTAAGGTTAATTTAAACATTCTAGTCAAGAGAATCTCTTACACTTATGTTCAGAAATACTAAGTTTATTTCTTCCTAAATAAACCAATTTAATTTGTCTTAGTTAATAACATAGTACTCTGCACAACTAATGCATCACTTGCTTTTCAAACTATTTATTTTGGTATCTTCTACATGTATGATGTCTGGCTTGGGGACAAGAAAGGAATTCCAGGAACATACCTGACCATTCATTTCTTTCAAGTGTCTTTCTAGATGCATGAGTTCTCCCAGGACAAATGATGCACAGATAATGTTTACAGTATCTATTTGAATAACCTTGAAGAAATCTGTTTTGTTGGCCACAAAATCTATTTTTTTTTTTCATCCAGCTCTTTGCTTTTTCTTCTGAAAAGTTGAAAACAGGCCTACTTTTTAATTTGTAAAATAAACCCCAAATCATTTTGCATTCTCCTTTCTAATTACTCCAGGATCCTTGCTGGATCAAATATCAAGTTGATACGTGCTGTAATATTTGCATGCTCTGCAGTAGAGACCAGGAACTGCCTGGTGGATCTGTGCTAAACATACCACTGGCTGCAATGGAGCAATATTTAATCTGCTTTTGTCATAGGAACGGTCAAACCAAAGGGTTGTGTCGTCCAGTGTCCTGCCCCCACAAGGGACTATGGCAGATGCACTGTGGGTCTGGTAACAGAACACGTCTGTGGAGACATTTCCCTGGAGTGATCTCCCCTCCTCAAACAATTTAGGGTTCAGAGATTTCTGGAGCCAGACATGGTGTGTTTGTACTGAACAGGCCTTGATAATTTTTTCTTCCTGAATTTGTCTGGTCAGTTTTTGAACCTATGAAAATTTTCAGCTACAAGGGACCTAGCAGCTTAATTATGAGTTGTAGGAAGAAAATCTCTTTTTGCTTGTTTCAAACATACCGTATCCTAATGGCAAAAAATAAGGAGAAAAAAGGAGAAAAATAATTCGTAATTCACCTTCTCTTTGTTACTCAAAACTGTCAGCTACTATCAGAATCATTGTACATTACTCTGGAAGTATTTTTTTTCCCCATTTTCCCAGATGCTTAACATCTTACCAAGACATTTTGTTCTTTATTCAGGGAGTTTGCAGCATGAGAAACTGAGTTTCCTATCTGCTATTTGCATTGAAGTGAAATTGAATGTCAAGGTCTTATTTATATATTTATTTAGCTGTGGATTAATTAGTGAAGTTCTACAGAGCAAGTCAAATTCAGTACAATTTGATTCTTCATTACAGTTTTGATTAGGAAGGTGGGGGGGAATCAGAGACTACATCTAATATTTGAGTCCTATGTGTAGCTGGGACTTTGAGTATTGACAGACAGTTATGGAAGGTTAATAAGATTTTTTGAATTCTAAACAATGTATGTCTTTTTCCCTTATCTTTCATATACTGTAGAGAGGTTTAAATTAATAGAAATGTGAGTGGAGCTGTTATAATTGCCTACTTTATTATCTGCATTTTCTCCCTGCAATGATCTGGGACTGGAGAACCGCATGATCTTCTCCGCTCTGCAGAGCGGGGGAAGCAAAAGTCAGATGCATGTCGTTCTCCCACGGGCACTTCGGACTTGCAGGTCATCTCTTTCTTGCTCATTGCAGCATAGGAGGACACTGCTTGAAAATCTTGCAATAATAAGCAGATATGCAGGTAGCAGTCTGGGAGATTAGGGAACATTTGCTTTCCACAGCTTTCCTTCTCCCATCATGTCTCATGGAAAATGCCTGTTTATTGTAGTGTCCTTCAGCCTGTTTTTTCCCAATTTGCTCCTTCTACCAGAGTTACCAAGATAAGGGGGTTTCAGGCAAAGCAAAAACTGCGGACTTCAAGATTCCATTAGCAATAAAAAGTCATGATGTTTAAGGGGTTCTCTGAGGTATCAGAAAGTCTAGCCAGCCAAGCTGTTTTTCAAACCCAAAAGAGGTAAAGCTTACTGCAGGTTAGGATAGTATTCAGAGGAAAGAGTCTGAATGAAACATATGAGATTAATTTCTTCTGTACATATTTTTTCCACTATAATTAGCCACATTTAATCACATTTTTGGTGGGGTTTTTTTTCATTTTAAAAGATATTCTATAAATGTGAACATGCCAGCATCTTTTCTCACCCACAAAGTTTTCAGTTACCTCAGCAAACCTCTGGGATACGCTTTAGAACAACTGTAGCGTTATCGTCCCCATTTTTGAGCATTCAGAGGATTTTTTGGTAGTATGTTAAAGGGACAAATTTATGACTAAAATAATGTGTGTTTAAAATTGAGTGAAAAATATGCATGTGAACTGCTTATCTGACACACAGGTACCTCTTCTACCTACAAGCAAAGGCAAGGTTTGATGGAAGCCCAGCTGCTCTTGGCTCAGAAGAGGTTGTCTGAGGTGACCTCAGCCTCAGAGGGTCCCAGCTGGTTTATATACACGTACCTGTCCCAACTGATTCTCCCATTCCTTTTCCAAATTTAGTTTTTGACAGCGCAAAGCCATGTTTGCCTTATCACCAGGAGCTGCCGAGACCTGCTCTGTGTTAAATGTCACTCTCGTGGTTTTTAATACACTCTTTGATTATCTGGTTTCCAAAGCATGCACACACACAAAACCAACAGGCAGCTACTGGGAGTTTTTCTTATTCTTCTGTGTCTCTGCAGAGCTGGATAAATGGAGCAGCACAAGTCTGTGAGAAGGGCTTAGAGGCACTTAGTAGGCACGGCAGCTTCTGAAGAGGAGCCAAGCACGGTGGGCAGCCCAGGAGGAAGGTTCCCCCCAGTCAACCTGTAGAGAGTGAAGTTTATCAGAGGACACTGGAAAGGAGGAGGAAGATTATAGGGTTTTACTGCAAAGTAAGACTCTGCAGTTGATTGAGACCCAGCTGTGGGGTACCTGGCACAAGGGCAAAGGATGCAGCTTTGAAAAATGGGTGAGCCAGTCTAAGAGACCTCCAACAGAGCCAGCTGACCTTGCCTCTCCACTAGTTGTTTCCACCACTAGTTTTGCATGAATTAGAGTGCTTGCCTGACCCCTCAGCAGGCCAGCTCCCCTTGGAAAGTAAGAACATTAACCCAGCAAAAAATACGAATCGTTTCCTTGTAGGTTGCTGAAAAACTTTCTGTGCTTTCGGCCTCAGTGAGCTGTTAGATGAGACGGGGATTTCCTGAACCAGCACGCTATTATCCACCTAGTTAAACCTGGGCCCTAGCCTGCTATTAAGGCCAAATTCACGTATCAGCCTCACAGGAGTAAAAAATTGTATGATACTTTTCCTCTGAAAGCTGATAGGAAAGCATTCAGACCCACTTACCAAAATTTCCACTCTGCCCAGCATGCTCCCAAAAGCCAGAAGCCAGGCTGCCTTTCAGCAAAGAGCTGAAAGCAGAGGTGAAGTGTAAGCAAGCGGCGTGTAACAAAACTATAGAAAATACTGCTTCAGCATCCCCCTTAGATGCTGTCCTGTCATCAAGACTGATAGATGTCAGATAACTTTTGTGTCACCTGCAACAAAACCCCAGATCATGTGGATTGATAGATTAGTAACTACTTTCATACACTCTTCAGTCTATAACAGGGGAAAATTGCCTTTTGTCTTTTGCTGCTTTTTCTATACTTTTATTGCTCTGGTTGCATCAGCGCCTCTTCTCCCTTGCTTTGGACTGCAGATCAATGACTTTTTTTCTTACTCCTAGATGTTGCCTGTAATATTTAGCCTATGTTTTCAGACCAGTTCGAATACGCATTTTGTGATGCACTAAGTCTGTAGGGCTCCCAGTATCAGTATTTCTCCTCTTTTGCATGCACTATAAAACCCATAAAACAATAGCACTGTCCTTGTGTTCGCTAACTGATTCAACAACGCTGAGGCTGGGGATTCATGCATGGACCAGGTTACATTAGGATCAGGAAGGGGGTTGATCTGCTAATGCAAAGATTGCTTTTCGCAACTGTGATAACAGAACTTTAGCCTGGGAAACCAAGCACACCCATGAATTCTTTCTGCAAGAGTTCAGGGCTAAGGCTGGCTGGGGTGACAGGAGTGCTTTGAATTGCTGCACAAGCCAAGCTTATTTGAACCTTGCACTGAATTTCAGATTAGGGGCCCAACATCCCACTCATGACTGAATATGCCCACGGTTACATCTACCAGACCATCAGCTGTGTGGACTGCATACTAGGTATGCTGGTCCTGAGTTAAAAGTTGGTTACTTAGAGCATTTGGGATCATTTCTGAGCCTGGGGTTGTCCTCCTTTCCTACATCCAAAGGGGTGTTTAAGTCTTATCTTCAAATATCTTACCAAAAGGTGTGGAGGTCTTTGTCTAAGGCTAAAAAGCTTGTGGGAATTTCTAGTCTGCTTTTTAGTAAAGAGCTTTGATTAGTAGGAGTGAACTTAGTGAAATTCTTTCTTTCTAATGAGAAACTTAATTTTTTTCCACCTAAGAATAAAAAGATGATTATAAATAGAAATTGAATATTTTCCTTTTCCTTGTGTAATGTTTAAATGTCTAGCTGCTTCTTGGCTTTTAATGATAAGCACGACTCTTCTTAAACTTCCCCTCTCCATTTATCAGTAACCAGGAGATGGATTTTTCGTTCTGGTTTTGACCACAACATAGTATCTATGACAAGTGTCACGGTCCCACATCCACTCCTCTTTTCTTTCTCCTGGGGGCCAGGAGCCAGATTTGGCTCACTGGCAAACCACTGCAGAGTCTGATAGCTCTACCTGGCACACGGGTCAGGGGGCAAGGCAAAAAAAGCCCGATGCTTTGTCCTTCTGCTACATGAAATGTGATCTCAGCAAGAGCTCAGGAAAACATCTGAAACCAGGTGCCTTGTTCAGTGCATAAGGATGCTGATGTTGAACAGCAAGTAACAGGTAAGGATCAGAGAGCACAATCTGAGCCTACAGGTTTGTCAGACTGAATTTGCTGTCCAGTTAATAGATTATCTTTCCTTCCATTTGTCAGTGCTCTCTCATTGTCAAAAGATCCTTGTACTTGTCCATCTCAAATAACCATGTTGGGTTTTTTTTTCTCTTTTTCTCTTGACAGTTTTTCTTTCCACTGAAACTGAGCAGCATGAAGTTTTTCTATCCAGCCTTTGTTCCTTCACGGTTTTATACTTCACGTTTAAAATAATTACAATTAAAAATTACTCTCCATTTTCCCATACCAGGTTTCATTTTTCCCCACTCAACATAAACCACTGGACCTTAAAATCCCCACAGAATTTCTAAAAAGTATTAACAAGCAATATTAAGAGACACTTTCTTTGCAGTGTCATCCATCTATTGGGATTTTTTAAAACCCACTAATATTGCTTGAAACTTTGACTGCTTCAGTATCAGCAGCCCAGAATTGAAATTTCTTGTGTCATCTTCCAAAAGGAAGAAAAGATCTTCTGAAGATGAGCCCAATCAGATCTGAGGAGACTGAGTTATTTTTATAAGGTAGTATGAACCCCCATTCAATGCCATTGTTTTTTATTTGGATTGTTCCTTTTCTTTGTCCATAACCACATCAGAAAGCCACAGGCCATGTCTATACAAAGTTTGATTTAGCATTGCAGCATAGTGCTGAAAAACTGATCCTAACGCCGCAAGCAAGACAGCACATGAACTTCAGGAAGACATCTCACTACTCTGGGGGGTTTCTCTCCAATAATTATTGACATCTTTATAAAGCACTTAAGAACCTTGTAATGAAAACACATGTTAGCTTTTTAAAAACTGTCATTACTGTGCCGTTCTATTAGACTGAAACCCATACTTTAACTGATCCAGTTACAAACTTTAGGGTGGAGTTAAGATTTAGGGACATGAGGTAGCGCTCCATGCTAGTTTGTTGTTGAAGGCTGCCTCTATGGGACCCAACTGTGAAATGATTCCTGGTCATTTATGCTTTGGAATCAAGTAAAGTTGGATATAGCCACCAAACTCCTGTCTTTCATGTTCTTGGATACAGAAAGTGGTGTGCCTTAGCCATGCTGATCTTATGGTCCACCTAGCATTCGTGTACCTTAAATGAATAACTCTTGACCCATGCTCAAATGTGGGGACCCAGGTGTGAAAAATGGGTCTCTCAGAGCATACGGCAAGATGATGTCAACCCACTGGCAGAATGCAAGGGAAAGGGTTCTCGGTCAAAAAGACTAAATTCAACTTATGCACAAACTTCATGCAGGTATGAAGGTTTTGTCAGATGAACGATGAAATAAAGAGCGCTGGGTTGAAGCACAAGAGAGATGGAAAGTCCCATGAGGCCTTTTTAACGAAGATAATTTTACTCAGATGCAGCATGTAAGGTATGACTGTCTCATGTTTTGGTGACTCTACAGTCACCCGTGGGAATAGGAACACATATTTTCTTATTTGTTTAATGCTTATGGCTGTTCATATATGGAAAGTTTGATTTCCCATCTACTATCTGAATCACTGACAGTTATTCAAAACAGGACTCTGCTCACTAGTGGGTCAAGAAGGGCATGTGCTGCTCCTCAGTCACATTCCTCATTCAGAGTTTCTCATTCATACAGTTTCACAAGGGATTACTCTGGTAACCTGCTGCTTCAGAACCTTGTCATATGACAAATGTCAAGGCTCAGATCCTAATTTTTTAACATTGAACATAAATTCTGATTTGAATATAAAAATAGGATATTGAATGTACTTGCGTGTATGACTGCCTGCCTAAATATATATTTGAGGGCTTTTCTGGTTCGCTCTGAGGCTCTACCTCAAGCCTTTCCCAATCCCTGTAGCTTTTCAGTGAAAATGAAAAAATATATATCATTATCCTCAGAGATGGCTCTCTTCTCACATATAGTAGTTTTGCACTAGCCTCCATGGGAAGAACAGTAAATGAAATAAATTGCAAAGGTCTCCCAAACAGCCAGGCACAGTGAAAATAAAATAAATCAACAAGTAACATTTCTATGATGAAATCTGTTTTACAAGCCTAACATGGAAACCAGGGGAATCAAACAACAGTAAACATCAGCCTGTGGTTAGAAATATTTTTTGAAAAAGCAACTCCTTTTCCTTTGCCCTTCTTGCTCCAAGCTCCCCCATCACAGGCTGCCTGGCAGTGGGACTTGGGGATAATCTCCTGGAATACCTGAGGCGTAGAAGCCAACAGGATTAAAGCACCTCGTGCTCCTCAGCACAGTCATGTGATGACCTGCTGATCCCAGCAAAAGGCATCATTTCCCAGCACAGTTCTCACTTCATTTGCCTATAAGTAGTTCCTGCCCTGCTGGGATTCTCCCTAAGCATAAGGAACTAATTCACAATGCTTTTAGTAAAAAAATAAAACCGACAAAACCACTCTTACTAATGACAGTGGTAGCGGAAGAAAACTGCGGATAATTCATGCGATTTGCCCAGCAGTAAAACAACTGTTGTCCTTTTGCTTCAAGGGGCAACTTCAAAGAGTGTATGACTTCTAAATGCCACCCATACAGCTCTTAGCTCTGATCAGGCTAATGTATAAGAAGAAAGAGGTAGGTGGTCTGGAGGCTGCCCAGTAACCTATTGAGTAAAGGACATAGATACGGTATTTGCAAACTACCTGACGGGACAGAAACAGGAGTCAAGGTTTGTTTTCCAGGTCGAGAGACAGCTGCTTAAAGTGCTTTCTGCAAATCTTGACTCTATTCCCCACAAAACTGTGGAGAAGATTTGGGTGCAGATTTCAGTGTGTCATTAACTGTGAAAGCACTATGGATTCTTGGGAACAAAAAATTTTTTTTTTTTTAAAGTTTATCGCTTCCCTTGTGAAGTTACTTTGCCGTACACTGTCCTGGGAAAGGCAGCTTACACTGAAATATAAAAATGCCAAACCAAACCATTTATTCTGGTTCTGCCCTATGTTCATGCTTAATCTAACCACATTTTATGTTTGCTTCCTCTTAAAAAAATAGTTTACCCCCAAATTGTTTATTTTCTCATTTTTAGGTTCACTATGCTTATTTAACTGAATCAGATTCTACTGGGTCTTTTTTTAAACAACCATTTGTTCTAAAGCATGCAATCAAATGAGGAATTTGAAGAGCCGACAATTGTTTCTGTGTCCAAATTTTAATTTTACTTCCTCTCTAACTGCCATAGGAAAGCAATCATGTGCTAGGCAGAAGATGAAAGTTTATAATAAATGCCTATATTTTGAAGCCTGTAGGGGGTGGGGAAAAAAAGTCACTTGGCTTTCACCCAGAACATGTGATAATCAGATTAACCCTGAAGTGTGTTTTGTGTGTAAATGCATCCAGGGTAGGAATGGGGAAGGACCTTGGAGGGTGCACTGTAGCAGAAGTCAGCAGTGAAGCATTCCTGGTGGAGGGCAGGAATTCCTTTCACAACCAGGACTTTGGAGGGGTCAGGGGAAGCACTCCATGCACTGAAGCGTAACGCTGATGCTCTCCTGCTGCTCTGTGAGGATGTCGCTGTTTGCCATGGGTTTTCTGCTAGTCGTCCTTCAGCCATCCACAGGGCAGTTCCCCAGAGCCTGTGCAAACACGCCGAGCTTGCTGAGGAAGGAGTGCTGTCCCCGCTGGGATGGAGACGGGTCCCCTTGTGGGGAGCTGTCCAGAAGAGGGTCCTGCCAGAACATCCTTCTCTCTCAGGCTCCGCTGGGACCACAGTTCCCTTTCTCTGGAGTGGATGACAGAGAGGACTGGCCCTCCGTATTTTACAACCGGACGTGTAAATGCGAAGGCAACTTCATGGGATTCAGCTGCGGGGAGTGCAAGTTTGGTTTCTCAGGACGCAATTGCACTGAAAGGCGACTGAGAACGAGAAGAAATATCTTCCAGCTCACCACCAGTGAGAAGGACAAGTTTCTTGCCTACCTCAACTTGGCAAAGAACACCCCTAGCCAGGACTATGTTATTGCTACTGGGACATATGCTCAGATGAACAACGGCTCCAACCCCATGTTCAGAAACATCAACGTGTATGATCTCTTTGTGTGGATGCATTACTACGCCTCTCGAGACACACTCTTAGGTGGGTCCAGTGTGTGGCGGGACATTGATTTTGCCCACGAAGCCCCTGGTTTTCTGCCTTGGCATCGGGTCTTTCTGCTGATGTGGGAACGTGAGATCCAGAAGATAACAGGTGATGAGAACTTCACCATCCCCTACTGGGACTGGAGAGATGCAGAGGACTGTGTGGTCTGCACTGATGAATACATGGGTGGCAGACATCCCACCAACCCTAATTTACTCAGCCCAGCATCATTTTTCTTCTCATGGCAGGTAAGGACAGGCCAAGGGGAAGGGGAAGGGAATTATCCTACCTGACTTTAGGGACTCAGGCGAGGTGCACAAGCTGGGAGCTTAGCCACACTGCCTTCCCTTAGACGTTCCTGGAGAGAAAGTAAGCACTACCAGAGAGCAAATCAGATTTTTTGTGGACTTAATCTTCATTTAGAGCTGTTCATTTGTCTCTTTGCTCTTCTCTTTCTGAGATTTAGGTTGCTTAATTAAGAACCTAAAGTTAAGGTAGAATGAGGAAAGTTATGCCCTTGTGTCCAAACATGGCCTTTAGCAGGCTAAAGAGGATTGGGACTGCCGCAGCAGTCAGATGATAAAAAGCAGGATTTATGTACACAAACTGCTAGCACACAACTATTGTAAGACAATTGGTGACTGAATGATGGAAACAGAAGCAAAGAGTTTTCAGATGTTCTACCCCTCTCCCAGTGCATTTCTTCATCCAAAGGTTAAAAACTATCAAATTAAGCTAACCTGCTTTCAACTTTAAACAAACAAACAAAACAAGTCTTTAGAGCACAGAAGGACCAGCTGTGTAATTCACATCACTAGTTCAAAAGAAATTTAAGAAGTAATCTCTGCTGCTCAAAGGAACTAAGAAGTAAACTCAATAGCTATTCCTGCCACTTAAAAGCACTGCAAATTAGCTTGTAAACCAAGGTAAATTTACATATTTACTTAGGTGATATGGTCTTATGTAGCTGAACTATACTGTGCTGTTCTAACACTGAGAGCTTCTAGACTCTTTTTGTCTCTTGCTTATTACTGCCACATCGCCTAAAATACAGTGACAAAGGTCTATTGGCTTCCATAGACACACTCCATCATGACAATAGCAACAGTCGCTTCTGGCGCTGAAGTCTATGATTATGTTGGTGTAAATCTATCTTTGTTCTATTTATTTCTGTAACAACAGCCCAAATGAAGGTTGGGCAGTTTTAGTGATTTAATGGAAAGTGAAAGAGATAGAAACTCCAGCAGCTCTGTGATATTCTGGCATTACAAAACAGCAACTAACTGGGCTTACTGGGTGGGTTGTACTGTATTTAGTCTTGATTTATGTCTTTGGAATAATATAGGCTGTGTATATGCCTGTAAATTCAAGCATTCCCAGATACTGTAACAGACCTATTTTAGGACGTTCTCTGGCATACATTTGGTATGTATTGACTAGTTCTTCCCCAAACAGGTACTCTTCAGAGACCATTCCCAGGAGAATGTTTGCATACAGCTACCCTGTTTGGGAGGCTAAGATGATTTTACTGGCATAGACATGGATTATTTCATGCCATTTGGCCCCAGTGCCCAGGAAATTTCCTGGCCACTTTTAATTTTCCAATGTAGGCGTAGCCATAAAACAGACATAGCTACAAACATGTATTTTCATCCCATTTTCTGAGATTCTGCTCACTTCTAACAGTATCAGTCTGGATAAACTCTACTAATTTACTTAGACTGCATTACCAGAATGAAGTGGATCTGATGCTGTTCTTCACTGAGCTGAATAAAGAGTTATGTGAAAATGGTACAAGTGTTAAAGTGGATTAAATGAAACTAGAATTGCACTGGTCACATGTATCAAGTGGAGCTATCAATACAGTATATTGCATGAGATAACCAAGGTAGTAGAAGGCAGGTAGAACGAAGAAATCAGCCAGCTGCTCACAGAATTTTCTAGAAGACCTGGAAGGGTCAGATAGTTATGTTTAGCTCACCTTTTCAAAGATATTATAAATCTTATCCAGATACTTAGAATTTTTCCATCCTGGTAATAAGTACACAGAAAATTTACGAGTCGCAATGAATATATTTAAGAAACAGTCAGGTTTATAACTTCCCATTTAAGGTCAGTTCCCACAAATATGTTCTGACAATAAAGAAAATTTTTTATGAAACAAGTTGCTTTAACAAATATTTTTATATAACTTTAATAGGTGCAACAATAAAAATTGTGCCATGTTTAAAACACATTCAATGTCAGTGTATATATAGAAGAGCACCTAAGTCCTTTGCTGAAGTTTTCCAAGCAATTTCTGAAAATGGGTTCTTATCACTTTTACATTTTTCAGCCACTTCTGTCAATGTTACACTTTTATCAAAATTTCCAAAATAGGACTACAATAACTTTACCTTCAAAGGGTATTATTCCCCTTTAGCATCTTCTATCTATGTATATCTCTGCTGTCTTATCTAGAGAAAGAATTTAAAAGACTGAACAGATCTGCATTTTCAGTCAGTGAGTTTGGGGTGAAGATACAACACAAACTGGTATTTCTTTCTTAGCCTTGAATCCAAATTTAAATAATTGTTTATGATGGAATAACAGTCCTTCGGTTCCTTCAAGTAGCACAAAGTAAGAGATCAGAATCTCACTCCAGAAAATCAAAAGGCAACAAAAATAGCCTTAGCTTAAACCGGAAAACAGCCACAGATCTGCTGCAGAATACGCTGATTATCCAAGCTCTGTAGCCAAACAGCAAGAGAGAAAAAAAAGAGGAGGATCCAGAAATGTGAAGGAATTTAGTCTTTTAATAAGCATTCAAAATAAAAAGAGGGCAAGAGAAAGCTTTTGAATAACACATCTATAATATGGTGTCCTTTTTAGAATTTAAGTCTCTTTACAAAGCATAACAAAACAATACCTGCTATGTTAGGAAATAGTTATAGATTTATTAAAAAAAAGGTAAAGTGCCTATTTGCACAATAGCATCTCTTTTTTTTAATCCCTAAAGAAAGGAGAAAATACTTTATTCCATTGAGAAGTTGCCATGGCAACATGGATACCCATGAATACATGCTGAAATTCTTGCTTTTGCCTTACTTTTTCTTCAACATACTGCTGTTACCACTTAGCTGAGTGAATTATCTGTCCATATTTTTCTCATGTTTATCATCGAAGTGACACTTCTGATTCCTGCCTCTGTTTTTATCAGCAAGACTATCAGGAATCTTTAGTGTTTTTATTTGTTTGCTTGGCTCATGTTTTAGGGTAGGTGGGAAGGATTTTCTCATGTTCGCAGTTACTTGTTTGTGATGATTCAAGTGTTGCATTCAGAATTAGGACTGCATGACACACTAATGCTTTACCAAATTTTGCAATTTCATGTCGACTTAACGGAAAGCTATATGGGAAATGGAGACCTTCCATGACATTTTGAGAATTTTTTTTTGTTTAGTAGCCATTTCTATAATTATTCAGGATAATGAATTTGCTAAAAAGTAATTATTATGCCTCACTTAAATAGTAGTAGGTGAAATTCTCCTCTCCTCTGCACCAGAACTAATTTGGAGAAATAACTGAAGTCAGTGGAGTTACAAATGCATAAAAAGCCTTCTGCAAGTAAAAGCAGAATCTTTCTGCTAGTAGTTAACATTAGAGTTTGGGGATCCCCACAGTGTGCTAGACAGACGATGAAGAAAATAAAGCAGGAGTATGTAAGTGCTGGTTTAGGTTTACTATCGTGGCAAGCAGGCTATACCACCACCTTTAGCCCCCTGCATTTTGTCTCTCCTAAAAAAAGAGTGACTTGAGAGAAGTAATTGCATAACGTGGAGAGCTGTCTGCTCTCAGATGTGCTGGTGTAAGCCTGCAGCCAATTCTTTGTTGCAAGCACCGAGAATTTCCCTTAGCACTTCATTCTATATCACCCTGCAGAACCACTTACACAAATGCAAAGCTACTACAAAAGGGAAACAAGTTACACAAATAGAAGAAGGATATAATGCTCCTGAACTAATAATGACAGTACTTTAGATCCATTACCTGAAAATATGACTTCATAAGAAATACAAAATTCAGCTATTCAGACACAGTTATTTAATTCTAAGCACAGTTTATCAGGGAGCTGTATTGCTAGCTGAATAGTCTGAGAGGATCATTTAAAGCATTATTTTACGTCCACCTTTAAAAACTTCAGGAAATTTTAAAAAATATAAACACCAGAAGCCAACACTTCTTCAAATCAGCCAAAGCCTTACATCCATCTTCTTGTGGATGCCTGAGTATCTCATGAACTCAATGACACTATTTTTTATTGCAACTTAATAGGTTTTGGTGCCAGCTACAGCCTGGTAAATTAAAAAAACCAAGAGCTCAAATGGAGCGAGTAACTGTAAAAGAAGTGTTTATCAAGATTGGTCTCCTAATGGTATGCTTATGTGGATTATAAATTTGAAACATTTCCTATTACAAAGAGCTAAGTCTCCACATGCCACACCTCAGTACCACAGCCAGAGGGAATCAGGATCTGTGCGCAGCAGGAACAACCACTTGGGTATCCTCAGCCTCTTTATGTCACTGTAATCCCAAAGTAATTCCCCTTCTTCCACGAGATCTCGAGTGGGTGACAGCAGAATTTGGCCTGTGGTTGCTCAGCTGTTCTCTAGCATATAGCCGTGCTTGCTCAGCAGTTGTGTAATTTAAAAGATAAACATCTTCAGAGGTGTATAAATTAATAGCTAAGGAATTTCATAAAAATTGGGTTTTGTTAATAATTCACCAGAAAAAGAAGCCTACCTGTACAGAGATGTGTCTTTGTGAATTTGCAGCAGACACGGAGACAGCAACACTAACGATCCATCTCAGAGACAGCCAGAGAGCAGGGAATCACCGTCTGCCAAACCAGAAAGTGTTAATGAATATTTCATCAGTAACTGATAACAAAGTTTCCTACTCTACCCCAGCACATTTTGGGGGTCTGAATGGGATGTAAGTTACCCCCCAGTTCTGGGCTGCCTCTGAGCAAAGAGGTGAAACTCAGCCAGGCTGAGAAAATACCTTGAAGGGCCTGGGTTTGTTTCAGGGCTGTCACTTCATGTTTGTCTCATCTCCTTTTAGCCGGAGTTTCACAGCTCCTCCAGTTAATGCACACACTGTAAGGGTCAGAAAGATAATTAATGACCTTAGCCTTGCACAGAGATGTTTCTTAGAATTTCTTTGAAGCTTTGCTGTCCATATTTTCTTCTTTTCTGTCAGTCCTCTGCCTGTTTTACCTTTCCATTCCTGCTTATACTCAGGAGTACATGAAGAACCCGATACAAATATACACAGTCTCTTAAAAACTTTTTGGTTTGGTACAGATATAGCACCTTTTAAATTTCTGCCTATAAAGCAAGCTCCCAAAGTACAGTTTGTTCTGTTGCAGGTTATTTGGGGATTTCCTTGCATTTTCCCAGTTTGGTGAGTAAATGGCTTCTGAATGCCACTTAATTAGGATTAGATTATGGCAGGCCGTAATGCAGCCAAAAAAGTAAAGATTAAACCTCTTTACAATTGCCAAATGTTTTAAATCCAGTGTGAGGGCTGCACTATAATGCCGTTCCCAAGCAAGGATGTGAGAATAAGTGGAGAAAGACAGAGAAAGGCAATGAATCAGTGCAAAATCTCTTTTGGCTGCACAATGGGACCCAAGGCTCCAGTTCAGGAGTCCAGACTTCACGTAGGACAAACGGAGACATGGGGATGCGTCATGAAGTGCCCACATCACCCCCTTGGGAGAGCTGGGATGGGTGCCACAGATAAGCTCTGGGTGCAGTCTGAAGTGGCTCTTTTAGGCTATATTAACCTGGAACATAACTATGAAAACATGCTGATAGAGTTTCTGGCTGGGGGCAGACTCCTGCTTGGTGGGCTCAGAAGAGAAGCAGAGCAATGCACCAGCTCTAAAGGAAGGCAGTGGTGTGGATTAACCCTTTGAGCGGCCATACTTCCCCAGCAAACTAAGGAACTTAGATCACTTGTAAGTGAGCAGCTATTTCGATACCACAGAAAATTATTCATCCCCTTTTTCCAGCTGTTGAGGTATATATTACATGTATTGCATGTCCCTGTGAGTGCAGATCTAATAAGTCCAAAGCGACCGCAAAGAATTTGTCACCAAAACCCCTAAAGCTTTGAACTGAAAAATAGCAGACAAAGGACTGAACACTGCTGAAGACTCCTGTAATGCAATTCACTTTATTTAGGCGCAGGGGCTGTTCTGTGCAAGCAGTTACAAACTAAAAGGCAAAAGGGTTTCCCATTTGCGAAAAGGTGCGAGACAGCAGCAACGCTTCCGCACATTTACAGTCTGTTTTCTAAGAAACGATACCAAGAGCTGTGCTAAAGATCTCAACTGCAGTGCACGGAGGGATTTTTTTGCTGGGTTCTACGAGGCCCAGGAGCGATGCTGCGTATTCTGGACTGCCATCTACCGGCATTTGCTCTGCTAACTACTTACATAAGCTTTTCCCCCGAGTATCTTCCTAATAATTCCCTGGGAGTCAGCGAATTTATGCATGCAGGACAGCAGGCACTGGGTGCCTTTTGAATATGAAGCTTTGGCCAGGGTGAACTGAGAAATTTGCTCAGGACTGTTCTGAAAGGGAACAAAAAAAATCATGTGTTAACACAGCATGTTTCTGGTAGAAAGTCCTCCTGCTGAATGGAAAGGCGGCAATGATGTGACCCATTTTGTGTATGCTTTATGCAGATTACATCCAGAAAGAACCATTTAACTGACATATGTTCTGTTACCACCTGCACATTACGTGATTGATAAAACAGCAAATTGTAGTTTCAGGATAGACCCATAATTTGTATTAAGTTGCACCTTTCTGGAAAATCATCCTGGCTAATTTTATGGCCAGACTTTAATTTTTAGTTCAGAACAAATAGCAGAAGGTCACAAATAAGCATTTTCATTCCTGCCCCTTATGTTGGCATTTCTTGACCATGAGCTACCAGATGCCTTGTAGCATCTGGCTTCTGTTTAGGATGAATTCAAGTTAATCAGACAGTATACTGAGACTTAAACGAAAAAAAAAATATTAGCACTCTAACCCTTTATAAGCCTCATAACATTAACAGTTGCATTAAATCCCACTGAAATGGATAAACAGAACGAAGGGGAAATGTCCCTTTGTTTAGATATATTTGCACTCATGCTTGAAGATTCTCTGTCTGAATATCTGACAAGCCAGTCTTGAAGGCAGCATGTGATTCCTCTTTAGGACACAAAGGGGATATATCCCCAGGGTGGTGGGGAGAGGATGAAAAGATAGGAGATGACAGGGCACAGAAGCCAGAAGAAGATATGGACCTAGATAAGGTCCATAGGAAACAGAGTTAAACAGAAAATCCACTTGCATGTAGTGTCTGAGCCAAGTGATCCACTTGGGTTGAGCTTCACCAGCCAAGACATATTTGCCTTCTTCAGCAGTGCCCTTCTCGGGACAGAGGTCTGTGCATTCTTTATAAACAAAGACACGACTAGAGCATCTCCCTCAGCCTGAGTCACCCCCCTATTTTCCTTCTAACAGGAATAAACTCAGTAACACAAAACAATCATAAAAACAGTACCACAGCTACGCTTTGTGTTTTTAACTGTAGGTCTCTCCCTGTCGCTACATCTCACTTCTCAGTGGGGATTCTTAGAAGAGGCTTCTTAGAGGCACAATACTGACCCACTCGGGCAGCTTCTGGGAGGAATGCGCACATGAGACTCTCCGCTGGACAACTACCTACGGCCTCCAAGGGCACCTTAGTACTTTTAACAGACTAGGGCAGATTTCAGCTAATAGAACAATCTGTAAGGATAAATTTCTCTATTAAGATTTCTTATCTCCTCAAAAAAAAGATGAGAATAATTTATTCATAGGAAACTCCTCACTTAAGAACTCCAGATTCTTAAGAATTCTGGGTTATATCACCAGCTCCATCATACATTTTCTGTGAATTTTTGGTCAAATCACGTTTAGAAAAGGATTCATCTCATCTCCTTCCACTCATTCAAAAGTTAGTTAGGCAGCACAGAAACTTGCCTTTGGCTCTGTCTTTAGTCACTTCAGAGGCACGTCGGTGCCTCCAGGGTGTGATTCATCCCATCCTAATGCAGAAGCAGAGCATTAAGTTGAACACTCTTAATTTTGCTTCCCTTGCTAACTGCAGTCTGGAGACAGTTTCTGCATTGATTTTTTTACAAATTTTCTTTCATTGACTTAGTCAATGGAGACAGTTAGGCACCCCTAGAGGGAAGTACATCTCACCTACCAGACATCTGGCTTAGGAGGGTGAATCACACTCAAGAGGTGCCTCTCTCTATTGACTGCAGAGGTCGTCCTAAAGTGTTGCTTCAATCTGGCAATTTGTACACAGCTAGTGTTGGTGAAATGAATGTCCCACTCATTTCCTTCACTAGCAGAGAATCTCATATTCTTCCATATCATTCACAGTGGATATGATTGCTTACACTCACTTTCTTGTTCATTGTTTCAGTCCATGAAATAGAAGTACACCTCCAGTGTTTTCTCCCCATGATGTCTCGCTCAATAACGAGACCTGTTCTTTCTCCACACAAAGTTCTCATTAACCACATTGATTACCTGCTAACAACAGAGTCCTACATTTTGATGGGATCCCTGGTGGTTTGGAGTTTTATTTGGTTTGGCGGGTTCTTCAGAAAAAAAGCAAAACAATAGAAAGCAATTTTGATTCAGACCCTCAGCCTCACCTCAAAGGGATACAAAAAAACTTCTGGGAGTTTTGAGCCACTGTTGCTCTGTTTCATTTTCATAGACCCATCAACGGTACCATTATACACACCCACCAAACCCAGTCTGATCTTCTGTTTGCCATTTTGTCACCATATTTTTTCTCCAACCTCCATCCTGACTCCACATGAGGCAAGTTCCTGAGTATAAAGTAGAAATATGAGTTAGTACTTGTACTAACTCCCTGTAGGTTTATTGTACCAGAATATGAAAAAATCCTCCCTCTCATTCTGATCACTTCTCTGGCCAAGCAGGGAATGCAGTGAGAGCTACTAGAAAAGCTCATGGTCATCAGAAGACCCATGTCCTTCGGTAACAAGTAAGTTACTGTGGTTTAAAAAGAAATTGAGAAGCACCATAGTGATACTTACAGTCTGTGGGGGCACATTTAACCCATGGCAAATGTGAAGGAGTTTGACTCAGCCAAAATTAGCTGCATATCGTTTGAAGTTACATTGAACTACCTTGCTCTTCCAGGAGTCTCAAAATGGACTGACAGCTTCTATAGAGCATCTGACAAATAATGACTTGTTATGCCTTGGTAACTGGACTTTGCCTGTGAACCCAGAACATTTGTGTAAATGATGCTGGATTCTGACAGTATTTAATATCTGTATCCATCTTTCTGCTTCGGGTCCTTTACTAATACCCATCACTACGGTATCTCAGTTGGTGATACATGTTCATCCCCACAACATTCCTGGGAAATAGAGCAGCGTCTTTTCCCATTTTGTACGTATGGCATCATCAAGACATAGTGATACTAAGTGCCCATTTAGTCTGACAAAGCACAGACAGATATTTTCAGAATAAAAGATTTTTTTTTTTTCATATTCCAAGTTAACAAATCCCCCTCTTACTGTGTGGGGAGAAAAATCTGTGATAATGGCTTTGTTCAGCAGTCTGCTGAGGCCAAAAAGCCTCCATTTAGCAACTGCAGCAGCAGATTTAACTCTGTTTGTGTCCTGCTGCATTGGTAGGTAACACTGAATTTAGCCTCAGTGAGTTTTCAAGGGCATAAATGAGAATTGATGCCTTAGTCCACATGGGTAGTTTCAGATACAGACTAATATGTTATTTCAAAATGTGCATGGTAGTAGAGGGGTGTCTTCTATGAAATAACCAAGCTTATATTAAAATTGTACAGAGAAAATTTAAAAATTAATATATATTCTTGCAATAATCTTATTACATTGTACATTTTCTTTGCTCCTTTAAAAAAAAAAATCAAAGTACCTCTTTTGTTTGCTTTTATTTCTTACAATTGCAGCTCTGCTAATAGAAAGTATTTTATACAGGTAATTTGTACTCGATCTGAAGAGTACAACAGCCAACAGGCTTTATGCAATGCCACAAGTGAGGGGCCTATACTGCGAAATCCTGGGAACAATGATAAATCAAGGACCCCAAGGCTCCCATCCTCAGCTGAAGTTGAATTTTGCCTATCACTGACTCAGTATGAATCTGGATCCATGGATAAAATGGCCAATTACAGTTTCCGAAACACGTTGGAAGGTAACATGTTTTATTCTATTATGCCATTTCCATCTGTAAATTGATTCTCTTTGGGGTTAGAGTCTTTAAACTCTGGGCAGTTTGAACTGATTCCACAAAGCACCACTCAAAAAGAGAGAAAAAGTTATCTTTTCTCCTGGAATAGCAACAGACAGAAAGAACCACATTAAAGGCATTTGATAAGACAATAGAAACCATAGACTAGATCAGCCCCTAAATCCATCTGTTGGGAAATATTATCTCCTGCTATAGCCAGCACCAGGCACAGCAAAGAAATGTAGCACTGCATAAAAGGAGATCATCTAATAATGTACTTACACATGATCGTAACCATGTCCATGTGGGTTACAGGTTTGCCCTGGAATCCACTGTCTTCCATAGGCCAGGCTGGACAACAAGGGTGAGAGAAGATGCTGCCATTTGGCATGTTATATCTACATCCTGCCACTGTGAACTCCATAGCAGATTTATCCCCAAACTCTAAGGATTAGGGATTAAGTCATACCTCAAAAACGACCCTTAGTATCATTTCCAAAAGAATTTAGTTATTTATTTTAATTATCTAACTATCCAACCTGTTTTGAATGTTCCTAATTTGCTAGTAAACAAGGGTTCTTTGCTAAAAGGAACAGTTATTCTTAATTATCTCTCTACTCAATCTTTTTTGCATCTTGCTAAATTGCTAATAAACAAGGATGACACATTATATATTTATCAGTAAATATTCCTACAGTATCATATATCATCTGAATCAAATATGATCTACTTTTGATGTCCCAGAGATTTTTGCTTGCAAAGAACTGTGCAAGGGCCAAAACAATACAATATAGGAGTGTGTGTGAGGATAAGAAAGCAAAGCTCTTAATATGTTCAGTATTACTCTTAATGCAGTGTGGAATGCCAAAAAGCTTTCTTGGGGGAAAAAAAAAGTGAACCAGTTTCTGCTCTAAAAACAGTCAAAACTGTGGAATTTGTCTGCTGAAGCCAACAGAGAATCCAGACATTAATTGACTCCAGCTCTGGACATAGCAGTGCTTTTTACCTTTGAAAACAGAAACCACATAAAGTATGGGAAAGAAAAAGGTGTCATAATTGAGTAGAGGCTTGCTCACATTTTTCTCCATAAATTATGTGAATAAATGAAAAGGGTAGAATAGGAGCAGTAAAGAAAGGGGAATTGAAGTAAACAAGTCATGAAATAATGAGGGTCTACAATTATGCTGCTAGTTTTGTAAACAAAAGCAAAAGCACATTCTATGGAAGTTATGCAGAGCCATATATGTGTTTACTGGGAAGCGGAGTCAAAATGGACTGCTCACTCACAAAGCCTAAACTTCAGTATCATGACTGCTCATTAAATAACAATAATTCAGTGAGTACTTGCAGAAAAAGGGCAAAACCTGCTTATTGTCAATGTTAAGTGTGAACTGGCAGCTAAACAGTCATAGATCAAGTATACCCTTTTGATACAAATGGATACATTTTCTTATTGAAAATAACATAGCTATTTGGAAAAAAAGCAACAAAATAGATGTGAGACAGAATTGCACAATGACCCGGAAAGCACCTACAGTTCTCAAAGACCCTTGAAAAAGTTTTTTTAACTCTAAAATC
This sequence comes from Haliaeetus leucocephalus, assembly GCF_000737465.1. Lineage (NCBI taxonomy): Eukaryota > Metazoa > Chordata > Aves > Accipitriformes > Accipitridae > Haliaeetus > Haliaeetus leucocephalus. The sequence continues at coordinate 5,707,908 of NW_010973052.1, read as the reverse complement.
AGAAACAGAGTTTTGTCTGATTAATCTATCAAACCTTTTCTCTATTGCTCTTTGTCACATTAATTTCATGGCTAGCAAGCACAGTAACGGCTGGTCTTTGTTAATATCATAGTGTCATCTGCCAATCACACTTGAAGAGGGTCATGCTTTAATCTGAATAATGGCAATGTCACTGCATCTGAAAAGAGCTCTTCTGGATCAAATTTTCCTTGAAGTGAGTTCTTTTGTTCTGTGTAACAACCCTTCAGAAGCTGAAGAGTGTTTGTCTTTCTCCTAACTGAGGTTATGAAGTTCCAGCTCACCACTGTGGCCATTTGAAGCCCTCCCAATGCCACACAAGACATGTCAGGTTGTCACCAATAAGTTTTAATGGTTTTCATGTGATTTAGATAGTTATTCTAATAGACTAGGGAAAAAAACCTACATGTTCTTGAAGATGTATGCAAGTCAGATATGATTCAGAAGCCGTACAGCTTAGGTAGCTACAGAAGCAGCCTATACTATCTTGGTCATAGTGTTGCACGGCTTCTGGATGCATCCAGTTAGCTCCAGGCAGGGGCAGAGAATGCCTGTTTTATCAGTCCATCCAAATGTGCCCTCCCTGACAAGCACTGTAGCCCTTCCTGGCCATCTGTAGGATCCCTCCTGTGTGATTCTGAAAGGGAAGAAAAGAGACTGAGCAGCGCCTTTTCTCCTAGAAGTGAAGGTGGGCCCTTGCAAATCCTAGGATGCATGTGGAGGGAGCCTGGGAAGCTAAGGCACAGTGAGGAAAAGCTCAGTAGGGTAAGACTGAGGCAATGAATGTCCCCTCCTTAGAATCTCTGCAGACATGAAACAAAAAAAAAACCCAAACCACCTCACATTAGAACCTCTCTATTCTAGGGGAAATCCTGTTAAGAGAGTGACCATGTTTGCTCATAGTCCAACTCCCAGTGCAATTACCAGATCCTATATTGTTGTCTAACTTTTATAGCCTAGCTAAAGGAGATCTACGGTGCTCAAGAGCTGATATTGAAGAGAGTAAAGGTCAACAGAGTGATGTTACCTTTCTTTCCATAACAATATTTCATTAAAGCTAGAGATCACTGAAGTGAAACTGTGTCCACAGCGTGCCATAATAAGCGGCTTTTTTGGTGATGAGTCTGTCTGAATGTAAGCTGGATGTGGCTCAGTAGGTATTTATCTATATTATTACGGAGATGGAGCTTATTCCGTCAGACACACCGTTATTCTGAGACATCTTTTTGTGGTTTGGTTTTTTTTTCTTTGATACTTTGATATCTTTGAAGATATTTTATTTTTTAACCTGAATTATTTCAGCAATTAACTTTACACCACAGGACCACAAACATTTCTGTCAACTAACTTATTTAGCTAACAAGACAGTGAACTGCAATGTGAAGCCAAGAATATATGGCTAAAGTTGAAAAAGTTGGTGGAAAGTTTTTAAACAAGCTTTACTGCCAAAAAACCCCCATATTGTGTTACAACATTGTGTTACTCTTTTCTTACAAATGGCCTGCTTAGTTTTTTGTTGTGTACAGATGCCAAGCTTAAATTGCCAGGTTACATTTGTTGTGCCAGTGCCCACTTCTACGTGGTGGCATTCTTATGAACCTGCTAACACTCTATAGTTCCTAACATTTACTTATTTTCCTAAGCAAAACGCTTTTCAATCCTTCTTTACTTGTTTACTCAAGTCTGTGCCAATACACCTAAGGTCAAATTCTAATCTCTTGCAGATCCAAAGTAAATCCAAAGTTCACTGACTTTACTGGAGTTACACTAGATTTACAAAAGATGACCAGAACCAAGCCAGTGACTGTAACTGAGTGGCTGATTTACACCAGTGTGAGATTTACTCTTCAGTTTTAGTTCTGTAATGAAAAACACCTGTAATCACTTAGAAGAACCGATCACATAGGAGAACCCCTTCTGGGCAAAATTTTATGCTCTTCCGTGCTTGAGTGCACTGGAGCAAAGACAACACCGTTTTACCCTTCAAAAGGGATAGGTATCAGCATCATTATGAGCAGATGCCAACAACACAGGTTGAATCTGTGTTTGTCTAATAGAAAACACTGCTATAGTGACAGAAATTGTGTCACTGAAGGGTGACCACAACAGCCATAAACAGCAAAGGTCAATATTGTTCAATAAAACAACAACCCCCTGTGGCTGAGCGCATGAGCTGCCCTCTCACTCTGGGACAGGCCAGTGTCTGCTTTGACTGAAAAATAACAGGTTAAAAGCAGTTTGCACATTGGCCTTTGAAGTGGAAGCAATTATTTTAAATAGGATTTGTTGAATCGTGCCCTAACCGGGGAACACTGTTGGCTTCATTGGACAATTCATGGATACAAGAAGAGAACAGTTCTAGTTTATAAGCATCAGGTGAGATCAGAAATGGATTAGCTGACTGCAAATGAAATAGTTGGGTTTCTTCTTTGTGCAGTTCAGTTTGGTGTGACATCTTGAATGCTACCTCCTAAGAATAAGAGATGGCTGAAAAAAATAGAATTTATTTTTCTTTATGAGCAAATTCCACATTCAAAATTATTTTATTCATGGCAACTCCAAATGAAAATCAGTGCCTTCTAAGTTTTGCACAAAGTGAAAATAAAGATTCTTTTTTTTAAATTCTAAAACTCTATATTACTTTCATTATTCATGAATTAACTCATGACACATGGTATCAAGTCAAGCCATGTCATAGCATTCCACTGTCTGTCACAATTACGTATTCTTACTGCTGTTCTGTCAGGAAATAATAGAATAAAAAATCAAACATTTCAAAATGTAATTTCATTTTAATAGGACATTTTCCTTTTCTTCTGAAATGAGAGATTTTCATCTGGAAAACTTTTTTCAGTATTTTTCATAGCTATTCATATAGCTAATGAAAAATGGTTATTCAAAATGAAGTTTGCCAACAGAAAACTTCTAATTAAAAAAGTTTTAGCCTACAGCCAGCATTCCTCACCCAGCTCAAACCTCAACCTCTGGGTAAATTTATGCTGCACTTTGAGAAAGAGCTGTCAAGTTGCAGAGGGTCATTACTACAGAACTAGAAAGACTATTCAGCCCAGCCCACAGTGAAGGTCTACAAGAGTCATTTTAAGAAAAAAACTAGATGTTGACATGGTCTAAATTAGGTAATCACAAACTTTCATTTACTGTAGTTTACTGTAGTTTACTGTACTAGGCCAAATTCTGCAGACCTTGCAGCTACCTCACTCTGGAGAGAGTACAGTAATAAGATTCCTTGAGAAAATATGTAAGATTTAACCCCGAAAAATTTCCTGTGAGATTGCCAATGGCAGAAAAAATCAATGAACATAAGCCAGAAGAACATCACTAACTAACTTCAAAGACCAACAAGGATATGGCCTTAAAATTCTTTATATCTTCCTTCCTGTTTTAAAGTAGATGGATCTATCTCACTTGAAATCCTCTAAAATGTGAAATCCTTGTTAAAGAAAAAATCATCCCCAGGGAGAGTGGAACTAAATATATCAGCCAGTTGGACTCAGACATAGAATCATAGAATCATTGGGTTGGAAAAGACCTTTAAGATCATCAAGTCCAACCATAAACCTAACACTGCCAAGCCCACCACTAAACCATGTCCCTGTGTTCCACATCTACACATCTTTTCAATACCTCCAGGGATGGTGACTCAACCACTTCCCTGGGCAACCTCTTCCAATGCTTAATAACCCTTTGGGGGAAGAAATTTTTCCTAATATCCAATTTAAACTTTCCCTGGCGCAACTTCAGGCCATTTCCTTTTGTCCTATTGCTTGTAACCTGGGAGAAGAGACCGACCCCCACCTCGCTACAACCTCCTTTCAAGTAGTTGTAGAGAGCGATAAGGTCTCCCCTCAGCCTCCTTTTCTCCAGGCTGAACAACCCCAGTTCCCTCAGCCGCTCCTCATAGGACTTGTGCTCCAGACCCTTCACCAGCTTCATTGCCCTTCTCTGGACATGCTCCAGCCCCTCAATGTCTTTAGTGTAGTGAGGGGCCCAAAACTGAACACAGGACTCGAGGTGCTGAGTACAGGGGGATGATCACTTCCCCAGTCCTGCTGGCCACACTATTTCTGATACAAGCCAGGATGCTACTGGCCTTCTTGGCCACCTGGGCACACTGCTGGCTCATATTCAGCTGGCTGTTGACCAACCCCCCCAGGTCTTTTTCTGAAGGGCAGCTTTCCAGCCACTCTTCCCCAAGCCTGTAGTGTTGCATGGGGTTGTTGAGACCCAAGTGCAGGACCCAGCACTGACCCTTGCTGAACCTCATACAACTGGCCTCGGCCCATCGATCCAGCCTGTCCACATCCCTCTGTGGAGCCTTCCTGCCCTCGAGTAGATCAACACTCCCGCCCAACTTGGTGTCACCTGCAAACTTACTGAGGGTGCACTCGATCCCCTAAGGGTGCACTCGATCCCCTAAGGGTGCACTTGATCCCCTCAACATGCAACATACAAAGCAGAATTTGACCTTCAAAGTCCCAGCTCTCCTAACCACTGGCCTATAAAGTCATAAAAAACTAAAATTTTTTTAGTAAGAAAAACAGTTTTGCAGTTAAAAAAACATCTGTAAAACTGTTATGAATCGCTCGGTGTTGTTAGGGATGCCACAGACGTTGAGCAGTCTGTTAAGATAATCAGAGGAGATAGGATTGTTGGAATGGTTCCTCCATTCCTGTAGCACTGAACACTGCTAATGCTCTCCAAGTCCTGCGTACCCTCTGCTAAGCGTACTTCAGTCAGTGGCAAATGAGCAACCGAGGAAAACACTACCTGCTTTCAATATATAAAGCTTTGCACTTGACCGATTGTACACGGACTTCTGTGGTCTCTGTTGTTAGACTGTAAAACCCAGAGTTAATATAATTAAATACTCTATTAAAAGACACACCTGACCTAACTGCATGTTCAGTGACAACCACCTATATATCATCCTAAAAACTGTCAGGCAGCCTTAGTTTTGAGTGGCATCATTAGCTCCTCCTATAATAAACTTTGGGCTAAATCCCCATCTGATTTAATTTGGCCTGGCTCCAGAGAAGCTACTTCAAATCCACTGTGTCACTGTTACTGTTTTACAGTGCTATGAGTAGCAGCAGAATCATGTTTATGATCTTTTAAAAATGTGATTTTTCTCTTATTGAAATCTGGTAGAACTTCCATTCGCTTCAGTGATGTATGCCCTAATGGCTGTTTCTAATGCACCATAATTAAATGAGGGTTTGAAAGGATGTCTGAATGCTACAGCTTCCTATACTGGCCAGATGATTTAACAGTTCACTGCCACCGGCTGCAGTCCTGCTTCCCTGTGCAATCTTCTCCATCCAACAGCCAGTTGCTCTCCCTCCTTTTTCGGTACCAACACTGGTTCTCATCGTACCCTTACATGAGATACTGTATCTCAGTAGCCTGGAAAAAACCTGACATCCCACACTCCAGGGTAGTTTACTGCCAGACTAGTGAGTTAAATCAGTTCACAGAAGGAGTGACGAGGTGCAGTTAACGCATAGGAGAGGAAGGCACAGCGTGGGGCAAGGCAGGTGGAGAAAGTGGACTTCTTCTATCTCGAGGCAGGGAGCTCTTATCTCAGCTCACTGCGCTTGTAGATCTGTAGCCTCACATTTGTTGTAGAGGTGATTTTATTGCAGCCACCTCAGCAAAGTTTTCCGTACTGAAAAACTGAAAAATTCTGAAAAAAAAAGGAAAAATTCTCATGTTTTCACATATTCTTTTTTAATTGTCTCTACCCCATTTCAGAGTATGTCATCCTGAATGTACTGACACCTATTAAAAAGTCTGAGAGAAAAAAATAAGACCCAGGTTAATAAAATTAAGTGACACCACACTGTGGTTTTATTCCTGCTAACTTTACAATTTATATGGAGTTTTCATAACAAGAAATCAGATATTAGAACTTCTTATGCACATGGTTAAACATGATGTCACCTTTGACACTGACTGAATGCACCCCAGTTAGCTGGGAGCTGGTGGGTGGGGTTCCTAAGGCTGTCCCAGTTACAGAGCTTTTGATTATTAAGATAAATGGCTCATGCGCAGATGTTCCATGAAAAGCTGTCCAGAGCCAAAATGCGTATTCTGTATATTTTTTTATGAATAACTAGATCAAGAGTTTGCAATGTATTAAGAAATTTTAAGAAGTATCCCAAGTGTGATATAAAACATCTAGCCTTCTGCCTAGACTCTGCATAAAGTTTATCTTACCCTTAAACATACTTATAACACAGCTGAATAACACAGTGGAAGAGTTGCTTCAGAATGATATACATATAGATCATTTTCAGTTAATATTCACAGAAGTTTCCTAGTATTGCTACATCAACTGATCCCAAGGATCTCGCACTGTGGCCATCAGCAAAGGCCCAAATTCTTGCCATCGGTTCCTGTGAGTTCTGGCCAGACTGTCAATGTACATTATTCTTCATAGGTGATATTTTAGTCTGCTGTTTCCCCTAATTGACAGCTAAGTGACACAGCATTCACCATCAGACAAATTTCTGTGGGCAAGATTTTCCCTTTGAGAACTTCTGCCCACTTCTGTTTATGTCACCATGCAGTGTCTTCAATAATCCCAGTCCACATCTAATTTATTCAAAACCTGCTGTTATCTGTAGGTGTTAACATGTTCCTCTTTGTCTCCTAAATCCAGACTCACTCCAGCCTGAAGTCTTACAATTTTCATCATAAGCCAGCTTTACTTCCTCCAACTGTCCTGATTATGTTTTCTACTCTGACTTCCCTTGAATTTCTCAAAATCTTTGTCATACTATTACAATCAGAAAGATGGATGGTTATTATGGTATACTGGTTCCTAGGGGTCACAGTTATGATTTGATCTTTATTATAATTATCAGTGTTTTTATGCCAAATGCTTTTCCCTTGTTTGAAGAGGTTAACAGACAAGGCAAAGCCCGATGAGGGAATTCAGAGTGACAAAGCGATGCAATCATTTGATACAGAAGATGAGAGTCCCAGTGGTGTCTAAAACTCAGGTTTCCAAGTTCACAGAGTATGACTCTACCCATAAGGCATCTCTAGCCACATCTTAATTAATACTTTGTGCGGCTCAAAGAGGAACAAATCCAAAGAGCAAAACAGTTGGTACTGAGGACCCGACTTCCATGTTATAGATGAGGGTTTTGACAGGGAAGGGGTCCTTTCGCACTAGCTCTAGTTCAGTCCTATGAACTAAACACCCACTGATCATTGGCACATTTTAGGTTTCCTCCAAAAGGGATCCAGATTGCAAAGTCAGACATTGCTCTGTGATGTGAGTCACAGCATGAAACAGGACTGTTGGGAGATTCACTTCAAAAGTATATTGCTGACCCTCATTCAAATGCTAGTTCTTGGTCCAAATAAGTAAGCAAAGCAAGTGTTCACAGTGCGTGAGGCATTTCCCAAAGAGAAGAGCTATGATCTTTCTTTTCCTTACCTTGCAGACCTGATAAACTGCAACAATATTGGGAAAACACTGAGGATCAGCACAACAAGCATATTGTTCACAGCCCTTTTTATCTGATTATTCAATTGTAAAGATGTTTTAATATGTCTCCACTATGTTTCCTCATCCTACAGCTTACAGAAATTGTGGAAACAAGACATCTTCAGGAACCAAATCAAAGAGAGAGAACAGAGAGGTTTTGTAGTGTGGGTTAAATAGTAGAACTAGCATCGGGAGGACAACATATGTTTCTGCTTTTATTCTCCTGGAAAATCCCAGAGAAGGATCAGATGGTTGACTTTTATTAGGAATCCTTACAAGTAGGGAGGAAGCTTGGCTGTCAGGATGCTGAGAAGGGCTACCAACATCAGAGATGAGGTATGGGCAGGCTACCAAAATAAACGCTCATGGAGAGACTCATCTTCCAGTATTTGCTATCTGGGGGTTGGTCTGTGACCTCTTCTCAGAGGTCATATTTTAAGTGCCCTCCAAAATAACAGCAATCCACAGACTTTCATCCTACAAGTCTGACTGTAGAAGATTATTGATTATTTACCAAATCCTTTTGTAAGGATTATATCTTGCATTGTGTTGGCTCCTATCAAGAAAAGAACAAAAAGTGTTCTATAGAGACAAACAATATTAAATGACTGAGTATATGATAAGATAGAATAGCCTGTTTTATCTTAGGAACCTATAAGTATAGAGATCAAAATGAAAATAAAGTGAATAAATTTTCTCAACATGAATAAACGTACACACATAAATGTCTGCAGGGATTACATTGCCTTTTAACAGCCAGACAAAGTGGACAAAGAAATTTAAAAATATAAAGCAATTAAGCAGTACATTTGCTGACATGCTGCATTAGCTACATGGCAGGAGTTTTAATTTAGCTTATTCTAATTTCATCTTTGCTATGCCTTTGAAATATATTAGCACTCCTTTACGTGTTTTCCTAAGCCGTTGTCTAAAAAGCTGACTGTAAATGAAGTGAAAGTAGGTACTTTGATCTTGAGTCTTACTGCAAAAAGCATTATACGCATTGTCATATCAGCATATGATTTCCTCTTGAATATACAGGCTTTGCTGATCCACGGACTGCAATATCAAACATATCTCAAAGCGGTTTGCATAATGCACTTCACATCTACATGAATGGCTCCATGTCCCAAGTACAAGGCTCTGCAAATGATCCTATCTTTGTACTACACCATGCATTTGTTGACAGGTGAGTTTAATTCTTCTTAGTAAACCTCATTCATTTTGTGTTTTTACAGTGTGCTTTTCACTTATATTTCAAAACTGCAAATATTTTACATGCCTTTACATGCACAGCATTTTCAGACATGTAGAATTGAGGTCTGCTATTATTTGAGAGCAAATATATTTCCTAACCTGTCTGTATGTTCACTGGATTAAATATAATTTGACAAGTTGACAAATGCATTAAGCTTTTATTACCAAGATAAAAATAGTTCTTCAATGATGTCACAATGATTAATATATATAGATGTGTATGTCAGGAAGTTTGGACCAAAAGTGCGTGACTCATTTTAACATGACTATAATCAGTTGGAACAATTCCTTTACATTCTAAATGTCAGTGCTGTTTTAATTTCTATTCCATAAGGAAAATCCGAGCATGCTATTCATAAATAAAGAAGAAAAAATCTGTATTTCAGTGTGACAAACAAAATTGTGACTGTCTCTTGATGAAAGAGAAAAGTACAGCTGTGCAGAATGACAGGAAAACAAACAGAAGGATATCATGTTTATTAATAAGAAAGGGTAGGGGAGCACAGTTTTGCAAGAAAAGAGTGAAATTGCTACGTTAAAGACAGCATTCCAAGATTTAATGGTGACTTTAAAAATTTCTTTGTCACTATAATACATGTGAATGGCTACAAACAATTTACTGTGGACAGCATTACACCAAACTGTGATGACTAAAGAGCAATAAAAAAGGAAGTTAGCTAAGCAAAGGACTGTAGAAGCCACACAAACACTTGTTCTGGAGCAGTTTATATTTTCTTACCAATCTGCCTCTACTTTCCCACCATGCACTGACTGTGACTTGGCTACTGCAATGCTTAGAACAAAAAAACTATTACCCTATACAAACTTCTGGGACTCTTTCATAAATTTGTATGCTCAGAAACCTAGTGACTGAGACCCTGCCTGCATGCAGCAAGGCACTTATTCAGATGAAAACCAAAATGGTTTCTTTATTTGGGTCACTGAGGCATGCAGCACGGGAGGGAAGCAGATTACACCTTGCAGACGTCATCTTGCAGTGAGGTTCTTTAGTTTCAGGCAGTTCACACCAAAACTCTTACATAAAACTTCATCTTATTTAACTAAAAAGCTAACCGAAAGCTAGGTGTAAAAAGGCAAATTTGAGGTCAGGCTTTTTCTCCTCAATTTATATATTTAATGAGCCTAATGGTTGTATTCTTCATAGTTCACCTGTCCAGAAATAGGGCATCAAGTCTAAGCAGGTCACCCACGCATCAGTGGAATGGATCCTTCAAAGGGTGACCCACCTGTCTTCTGCTCCTAATACTGTAGGGTATAATTAGCCTTCTGGGGGTGTCAGTTTTGAAACTCCTTTCTGTGAAAAGCTTATCTTCAGAACATTTTAAAAGTGAAACATTGTAGCTTAGCTGTAATTTAGCATATCCGCCCATTGACTTCTTGACAGGATGGATGCACAAGGATTTCAGGTGTGGTTACAAATTTTGAGTTTGGCACCTGGAAATAAACTTTCCAACATCTAGGCTATTAAAAAATGGATCAGTTGAATATTCAGAGAAAAGGAACACAAAAGAGAATTATGCTCCGCAGTATCAAAAGAATTGTCTTCCTTAGACATTCACACTTGTATAAGACCTACGCATCTCTTAGCTCCCACTCATTGCAGGGCTTAAGTAGCACCTTGGTCTTCATGCTGACCACTCCCACAGAGGAATTTCAGTCAGAGTCATTATGAGCCCCTGGGAATACTTTTCATAACTGTAGTTGTTATCCGTTCTAGAAGGTGAAGTTATTTGCAAAAGATAACATCATTAAATCTTACTGGTGTTGAGGAAATAAATCACTGCACAGGCACTGTGGGGGCAATACAGATATCCATGATGCAACCTCGTCCCACCTGTGGCAGAAAGAAGGTTACCAGTGCTCTGCAGCTGCTGTGTATACGGGCTTTAGTATACACGGATGTAAAAACTGATAATAATGCTGCCTTTTGTATAAGTGACAGAAATGCATTAGCATGATTAGGGTTACTTAGCAGCCTTATCCATGACAGATTAATCATGCTTTTAGTTATAATTAATAAGTAGGTGACTGATAGGTACATACAGTACATTTTAAAAAACCCTCTCCTACATAGACTTTAAATCTGAAGGGTTGCGAAGAAGTTCTTTTCTGAGAGGCAAGCAAGAATAAAAAGAATAGAGGAAACAGAAGAAGCAGTCTCCACAGCAGCAGAGGCATTTTTTTTGGTCCATATTAACTTTTCTCATTTGGGCAAAACACTTTTAAGCTGATTGTTGGCACTACATTGGGCCGACAGGCTTTTAACTAAGTTTTTAACTAAATCTTCTGCTGAGGACAGCATCTCTTCCAGGCCTTGGTGAGAACATGGAGAGTTGTGAGATGGGGGTTTACTGGCAAGGCATGTAAAAAGACTGGACACCAGCAACCATGGGTCTGCTGCATCTTGCAAAGGCAGGGAACAGCTCTGTCTCAAGAAATCAAGAATGGTCCAGCACTTTGAGTATCCATGTAGGACCCAAAAGAGGAACTCCTCACTCCACTGCAAATTCCTTGAGTGAAACTGAGCGTGTAGTTTGCTCTCCCAAACTTCCATCTCTTGGGGATGTGTCTCCTTCCCATTGATTTCAACAAGACTTTTGAGGAGCTGTTGATCTGAGCTTCAGCTAACCCATCTGTAAAGTGGGTGATTAGATGCCTACGCAACAGGGACCCTGTCAGGGTAAATGCATTAACGACTGTGAAATGCTCAGTTACGACCATAATAGGAGTGATAGAAGTAAGGCAATAGATCATTGGAACTGATTTTACATAGAAACATATGGTACAGAGGAGGATAAACAAGTGTATACGGAGTCTGCTGACAGGTGTGAGCCAAATGTTAGGAGCTGCTTTCCAAACTGAGCAACAGTCAGCCTCCCATCTGCTACCCCCCAGCCTTTCCTACCCAGGCCTGATGCACAAAATGAGGGAAGGATGGATGGAGCAGAGGAGTAGTTGAGATCTCTCAGGTGAAAAGTAAAGCGTTTGCTTACAAACGCTTCATTTTTTTTTTTTAGGTCATTCCCTTTCAGCAGTGCAGAAGTATGAAAGTACCCAGGCAACAGCTCTCTTAGCAATGATAAATCAGGCTCCTTGCCTTCTTATTTGCTAGCTAGAAGACCTAGGGATCAAACTCCAGTGCTTGGTAAAAGCAGGTGACCACCCTGAAAACTATTAATTGTTAATTGAATGGCTTTAAAAAAAAGAAAAAAGATGCAACAAAATATATATTCAGCAAAAATGAGAGCTTTTTTAGCTCTCTGAAGCATTTCTCTTAATTGCAAATCTCTTTGCTATTCAGATATGCTCTACAGTCAGCACAAGGGAATAACAAGGGAGGAGTCAACCCACTCAAGCTGGAAGGAGCAGCTGCACAAGCAGTGAAAGCAAGGGCCCACAGTCCCACTTGAACTCACTAGGGTGTTTTCTGTGCTCTGAAAAGGAACTCTTTCCTCTCTGCTGACTCTTTCAGTCCCTCCACCCCTATAGCCACATAGTATCTTCATTTGTTCTCCTTGCACTTCTGTCCTTTAAATGTTTCCTCCATCTTTCTTCTCATTTGTTCTGTACCTTTCTTCTCCTTGACTTCCACATCCCACCCCAGCAATTCCCCTTGAAAACTGCAAGAAAAACTAAATAGCAATGGGGAAAATAAGTTGCCATTAAAGATCTCCATGCTACTTTATACCTGTACAGCAGCTAATGCAATAGGGCTCCAGTTCTCATATCAATTCTAAGTTCTGAAGTAATGGACGGGGTTTATTACAATATGGATGACTTTCAAAGTCCCTGATTTCAGAACAAGCAATTTAGAACTGATTTTCTAGAGACACACAATAGGGTGTAGGATTTCAGTCTCTTGCATCTCTAAAGTCCAATCTTGTTAGACTATTGTACAGATATTCCCAGATTGTCAGTTCTAGTGATGCCACCACTACAGGACCTTTTTTCTCCAGCTTTCAAGAGTAACCACACAGCTCAGAATACTGCTGCAATCGTCATTGCATTAACCCAATGCTCTGCCCAGGTGTTCCTCTCTGTTCATACCCTTCTAACATTTCTTTGCTCTCTGTCACATCAGGTGAACTGCCGGTCTCTGTTTTCAAGGCTCTTCACTGCCCATCCCCAAATCATTCCTTGTTCATTGTTAAGGAACTCACTCACCGCTCCAATAAGTTAATTATATCAGTCTCTATCATATAGCTGTTTGGCATTCAGACAAGTCTTTCCATACTCCCCCTGGTTGGGCATTGTTCACCCTCACATCCACAGATTCAGTCGCTGTTCTTCCGTTCGACAGGACACTTGCAGAAAAGCTCAGACGTTAGTAAGCTGTATCCTTCACTTAGTGGGTGGACCGTTGCCGTCCCACTGCATGGTTCCCTAGTCCTCCTCCCATCTGTTTGTAGCTATCTGTTGTCCCTTGTCCTATGTGTATATTATAATCTCTGTCATTAAGGGACTGTCTAATTGTGCTGATCTGTGCAGCGCCTGGCGTATTCTTAGCCTCTGACTATGGCTCTCAGGTATCAAAGCAATGTGAGCAACAGCAGATACCAATCGCTTCATTTGCAGTGATATGAAATGGCAATGACAAGAGACAGCTGGACATCCCTATGCTGATCTTATTGCTTCAGTTACTCTTTTGCTTGCTATCACACGGGACTAAATTTTTGCATCAAAGAGACAAAACCTTCAGGGCTGGGGTGTGCGCGTGTGTATTTGCGTGTGTACATGCACTCTGCTAAAAGTAATCCAAGTCAAGCATAAGGTCCCATAGGAATGGAGAAACTCTCATTTACAGCCACTTACATACATGCACACTTCCAAGCGGGTGCAGAAGAAACTCTCCTACGCATCAGCTTCAGAGCCCAATGAAAATGCCACAAATTCTGCCTAATCAAGGCAAATGCCTCTGTGCTGTTCAGCAACATCAGTTGCCATAAACTCCTCTGCAGGATGCTAAAATAACCCCTTCTGCTTCAGTGGCAGGCTGGAGCTGGCAGCTTTAGGAAATGCCAGACTGGCTTATCTGAGGCTCTAACAATAAAATGTTCCTTATCACATTGCTTATCAGTAAAGGGTTAAACTGAAAAGCATGTGTGGAGCAATCTGTTAAAAAATGTATTAGAACCCCAAATCTACACATCCTGATTTGCATGCCAGCAATGCCCCATTCCCTAAGCCAACTTTATGGACACTTTCAGTCCCTGTGGACTCAATATATTCACCCTCATGCCAGTCCCTTCTTCCACTCCATAGAACAAAAGTTAGCATTATGTCAAAAGTGATTTTATTGGAAAACACTTTAGCAAGAGGAAATTTGATTTTCACTCCCAGGAGATGTCAAAATAAAAGCTTCTTATTTTTACTCTGTTTTTGAAACAGAACATTTTCATTTTCTCTTAAATGTCATCTCAGTTTTTTTAAACCAAAAAATGGCATGAGAAAAAGCCAGTTGTTCTCTTGTTTTGAAATGTTGACAGGAAACAAGAAGGTTTTTTTAGCAGTTAAAAACTATTTGCTTCAAGAATTTGGAACATTTGGAGTGAAAGCACTCAAAAGGAACCATTAGAAATTCTTGTAAGGCAACACTGGGTTTCCAGATTTGTTTAATACATGAAATAAGAGTCATTCCTTACCCTGAACTCTCCAGTGGGAGACAACACAGACAAAGCATGAGGCCAAGGAATTATTTTCCCCATTTGGTATATGGAAACTTAGAGACACCAAAACAAGTGACTTAAGCACAGCTGAGATGGATATTGTAATAAAATGATAGATCATCTAATAATAAAGCGGGGTAAAATGGAGAAACTACTGCATAAACACTAAAGGTATGATTAATTTTCTTCCTTGATATGGGCACAGCAAGACTCTTATTGCTTTCTGAGGTGTGTTTGCAAAAAACGATGACACAGCCTAAAAGTTGTATTTTTCTGGAGCTGAATGAACTATGGCTTGGAGCCACACAAAATCTGTTAGACTAAGGCAGGTCAAGAGGCTGCCATTAGCAATATACCTCCTCCCACGGTAACAGTAAACTCACAGTGCTTCTGCATCATGTCAGCTCAGGATCTTACAGCCTGTGCCCAGCACGGCATCCTCCCATTGCCTGCATAAAGGCAGTGAATGAGGTGAAGTCATCTCCGTAATTGTCCCTGGCATGAAGGTGAAACACAGATAAAGTCCTTCCACTCAGTGAAACCATGAACATCACTGAGCTACTGCTATGCCCAGGGGTAAGCAAGTACTGCTTTTATGAGTGAAGCCCTTGGGATTTGCTCCTGACCTGGGGATGTTTTGCACCATTTCCAGAACAGAGCTGAGATGATGGTGTGTAACCCCTAATTCTCCCAAATACTACTTTACCTCCTAAAAGCTTTTGCATTTTGCTAATATATCTTTTGATATCTGGCAGTTGAGTGAAATCTTGTGGAAGCTGGTGGGTGTTACAGTCCTTTCTTACTCAGGATACATGTCCATAAACTTTAGGTTGCCTTTTGGAATTAAACAGCTGGATTATAAAGTGCTACTGCACAAAGAACCATGTTCATGGTGTGGCAGAGATGGGAGTGGTGGAAGGGTATCGGTGGGGGCTGTATGGGTTCAGTGGCACTGTATGCACATGCTGAATGCATGCAAGAAGGATAAAGAGGGAAAAAACCACAACACTTCAGAAGCAGACAGGGAAAGCAGCAGGAAGCCAAGGACAGCTGGAGAAGCACTTAAAGGTGATCATTGTGGAGTGGTAGCACAATATCCAAAGAAGCCCCCGTAAACCATTTGATCTGTAGGGCTATGGGTAGTGAGGAGCACTGTGTAGGAGAATACCTTGGCCCTCCTGTCCCAGAGAGCTCCCTTGTCCCCTGGCACCTGGGTGAGTGAAGGAAACACACTAAGGAAACACACCTTCAGCATTGGCTAAGCTGTATTCTTCTTGAGCTACAATGCAGATATCTCCTTTTGAGCCCCACTTATAGTCAGTAAGACTACAGTCAAAGAGTTACTGACTAGCGACCGGTTCAGATGCAAACGTCTCTGATGAGGCACCTTTTAATCTTTTTTGATTGGATAAGTCCACTCAAAATACTTCTTTTTATCTCTGCACAATACCTAGCACAGACGGCTTGTCTAAACTCAAGTTCAGAAATTACTCTAATACAAACACCCAGAACACATGTAACGCTCAAGGTGTATGACCCCTTACTTGTGTGTGTAATAAGACTGAGCCTGGGAAAATTATCTCCCTACCTCCAAAGCCCTTGGGGCAATTAATTACATTTTTGCAATGCATCCTGGCTGGCAGCTGCCTCTTCTACCTGCCTCATGTATATTACGTGGCTCCTTCTGGGAAGAGGGTCCTGATCAGCATGCACAGCTACGTCCCCCCAGAAGGCTCTGCCACATGGCAGCAAGGTAGCTCAGCTCTCATCCCTCTCTGATCCTTAACAAAATCACCTCGTTACCAGCAGCTGCTGTGCTGGATGTCACCGTGTCACAGAAACCAGCTTTGTTTTACCAGGAGGGATATCAGAGGAAGGAAACTGCTCTCCAGCAGAGCGTTTCATATGCGGGTGAGCCAGGAACGACTTTGGTCGCCAGCTTTATTGGCACACAAAAACTCCTACAACAAGTACGAGATACAGAGCAAATCAGTACTGAAGGGGTGGGAAACTCGAGCATGGAAATTTTTAGAAATGAAAGCAGGGAAGGATTTGTCTTAACTTTGTTTCCCCTTGGGGATGTCTACAAACATGCAGGAGGACACTCACTCCCTCTGTTACCACAGGTCCTCAACTGGCACTGAACTGGAGCTGCTAACTTTCCCCTCTTAACCTCTCAGGCTTAGTAGCATGTTAACCAGAGCTACTCAGCTTGTTTGATGGAGCTGACTCACTCAAAGTGGGCTCAGTATGTGGGTAGAGTGAGTTCACATCTACTGCAAAATACCACATAAATATATCTATGGAAAACAGAGTGTAAGTGGGAAGGTTGGGGTGTTGCTGAGAAACACAGCTCCCCAGTATCTCTCCTTTGATATCCCTGTGTCTGGGGCTGAAAGGCAAATTGTACACCAAGATACTGGAGATGGACTCTAACAGGTATTTCAGTAAGCTTGGGCAGTTCCTGCTACTGCAATTGCAAAGCACCCAAAGGGATGCAAGAACAGCCCTGGAGGGTCACACCACAGGTCCATCTAACCTGTACCATGGTTAGAGTGGTGGCCAGAAGCAAAAGTGAAGGTATATAGGTTTAGAGCAACCCTCCTCCAGGAGACCTCCCTGCTTTGCCCATTGGACAGACAGGAGCTGAGTCTATACAGTACACTTGAGGTTGCATCTGCCTCTAAAGTAACCCACACTCTTCAAGAAGTCCTCTGGCAATCCACAGATAGACCATACAGCATCAGAGACAGAGAGAAATAAGGACAAGGAACAGGCTCTGGAGATAAATGTTCTTTTTATCGATTAAGCATACTTAAAACCTATCGTGCTGCTGATCCACCTTGCTTTAGGGGAACAGCAAGAGAAAGGTTAAACAGACATCTTCTGGATTATATGTGAAATATAGCAGTTGGCAGTCTCATCTGCCATGTCATTATTCAGGCTAGATGTTTGTAATGACCCATTCTGCTCTTAAAAATCAATAATATAGGAGGTTCAGTTCAAACAGTCCAATTTAAAGTGCATGTTTCCTATCACTCTTACTGCAAGATTTTAGTTCAGCCAACGCAGTTACAGAATGGATCACTTTGTATACTACATATTATGCAAGCAATTAGTGTTTTTTGAAAGGAAAGGTTACTTTGCCCTGAAACTTGGCAAGAGCCACATGGTTAGTCTTCACCTATTCTCCTGATGCTGAAGGAGGAGAAATCTCTCTCTGTGACACAATGATCAAGACAAGGTCTGATGCAGACTGCTAGCATAGTGTTGAATTTCCTTCCTGCAGCACTTCTGCAGTAATAGCTGATGTAATTGTTCAAATTGTAAAAAATCACAGGAAAACACGGTACTGTTCTCACCCACGTGTAGCTACCTTCTATTCATCAAAAGAAATTATCACTTTGCTACGGTAGATGTGATTTATATATTACATGCCCTTGTGAACCTCAATAATGACAATCTCTCAGTCTCAAAAGAATTGAATTACAGAGCACAGGAGTGGGTTACATAGAGTCAGTCCAGCTACCTCCATAGCAGTCCATTTTAATCTGCTTGTTATCTTTCTCTTCAGGGGAAACTAGTTATTAAACTTTGGAGCAGCTGGCATTTGTACTATCTCTTACTACAAGTCAAGGTTTTCTGTTAGCTGCAAACCATGGCAAAGATGAACCTAAGACAGTTAACACAGGATATACACTCCAGCAAATGTTAACTTTTTTTTCCATGCAATACACGGTTGCATTTGTATTTCCTTATTTATGAAGCACACAGGACACACTATCATGTCTCATCTCTATCTTGGCTTTTGCAGTGTTGGACAGCATTGGAGACATAAATCTGAATTAGAAACAAGTATTTCTAGCCAAACATTGCCCTGGTTTGACAGCAAGAGGTGAAACAACACACATGATGACAGCTATTTTAAGGAACAAGAATTTCTCTCCTGCACCTAGGAAGAGTCATTGCTGACTTTCATTGGTGTAAAACAGAGGCTGGCTTGACTAAGAAAAGTGATAGAGTTTAGATGAGATGTCTGACCGAATCTCAGCCCAGCTAAGCCACACCTAAACTCATCATTTCTTTCCAGCAGAGGTGCAGAATAGGTTTCTGCCAGCATTAGCTCGCTTTGTCAATAACTGTGTTACGATGAGGTACTACCTAGTACTACACTAGAGAATACTGACGTTCCTCTGCACAGATTCCTACATTATTTCCAACACTCAGCTCCTGCCTTTAGTGCCGTGAGCAATGTCTCATGCTCAGCTTATCCATTATCTCCTTCTCCAGTAGGAATAAAGCTCTTTATGTTGTAATCCATCAGCAATCTATCAAACGTAAGCTGGGCTCAGCACTTGTTGGTTCATCCTACCCAATTTTCTGAGAAGGCAGAAAACAAGAATATATCTGTGACTGGGAAGGTGGGTTACAGGGTTGCCCAGCATGTTAGGCTTTGTGGTACAGGAGCCATGCCCCAGACTTATATGCAATGGTTTTGAACCCCCAAGTAGCTATATGGGTTTCCTGGGAAGAGTTAGGCATTTCACAATGTGACTCAAGGAAATCGGCACAGCAAATGGGGAACAGGAATGCAGGAATTCAGGAGCTCTCTCTGAGAGAGGAGTGGCATTTGGTCCTACACCACCAGCAGCGATCTCTGCTCAGGATCATTTTATTTGAATCCTCTGCAGGATTTGGGTGTCTGAGCAGCTTTTTCTCATAATAGAGGCTTGAGAGGCTGCTGCCTTTTTTATTCTAGAAGAGAAACACTTGGAGCACTACATGATTATTGGAGCAACGACTGGAAGCTGTGTAGCCCTCTGCACTCAGATGAGCATGCTAAGCAGCAGTGAGAGATCCAACTGCGTCCTTTTCCAAATGGCTATGGATACTCAAATTGCTTGACATAAAGAGGAACAGTTTCAGCTGGAAATGCTGCATACCATTCCCTTCCCTTAATCCTACAGAGGTGTGGAGGGCATTTTAAAGATAAGGGGAAAAACTGCACTAAATCACATTGGTAGAGGGAATATTAAAAATATCTCATAACCCCAGCAGCTGCAGTAACCTTGAAGCGTTTGTGCAGTGCCACAAATGAGAACAAAGGAGGTGGAAGGAAGTACAGATGCTTGTAGTGGGATGGTGAAGCAGAGCAGTGCCAAGATCCTCAGGCGCCACATGGCTCCCCAGCTCCGGTGGTACTTTGTAATGGGTGGGACGGTGTCAGTACGATGCACGTTATTATGCTTATGCTTCATCCAGAGAATGGTCCTTTAGGCAGCAGCCTGCAACCAACACCAATTTGGCCGGATAAGTAAGGGGCTTCAGGTCATCTGCACATTGCCCCTCAGTGTTGCAGGTGGTCTATTCGACCGTGGTCCACAAAAACGAACAACCTTTTGGTTCAGAAAGTAGAGTAAAGGGAAACAATAAAGCAGGCCAGACCTTTCCTGAACATGAATATTCATATTTCAGAGACATACAATCAATCTACATGGGAATATATGGTCCAAGAAAAAAAAATCAGAAGCACATTATATGAGGGGAGAACTCCACTGGGCTAAAATGTCCTTTTTTGTCTGTTTTGTGCAAGTCTGTGTTTAAAGTGTTAGCAGTTGACAAATATAGAAGCCCAAAGGTGGTATGGCTACCACAGCTCCATGTGCTTGGGTCCAACCAGTAGTGAGGCAGAGCATGTATTCCCAATAGGCACACATACGCACAATAGCTATATATATATGTATATGCATATATGCATATGTGCTTGACCAGCTACACAGATCAACTCAAGAAATACAGCACTCACATAAATTCCAGCAGCACCAACAACTTCATCCTCTTGCCCTTTTTGGCTGACCAGGATGAAAGCCTGTTACAGGAAAATATACATACATATAGATAGGTAGATAGATTCCCCAGTACCTGGCCTTAGACACCCAGTCTACCCATTAACTTCCCCTGGATGCCCTGATCTCCCAGCTGCCTCACCCACAGGCAGACACCCACATGCACGAAGAGGTCTCTCCGGTAGCTGGTCCAAGGAGTGGCACAGAAGTACCTTGACAGGGGTACTGCAAGGGTTTTTGGAGGAGGCGTTGTGCCCAAGGATGCTTGCCGCATGCTGCAGCTCGGAATTGATGGTGTGAGCCTGGATGTTCCCCAGCAGCTGGGACTAGACACAGAGCGAGCACTGTAACCCAGGGCAGTCCTCAGCAGTGATTCAACAGCGGGGGAGACATAGCCTCAGAGGCATTGGATGGGTTTCTCACAATAACTGAGGGCAGCATCTTAATTTTTAGACTTGCATTATGACCAGTGTTATTTGTTTACAACCTGCCTTAGAGTCCCTGTAGTGTCTTTAGCCAAGTTAAAACAAAAAGAAAAAAAAGGACACTGCAATATAACCGCATACATTGGCAAACAGTACAGTGCCTTGACTTTACAACCTCAGCATCAGCAGCTCTTCCAGGACTGAAGCACTGATGTTTCTCCCAAACACTTGGGATGGGAATTACCTGAGGTGACTTTGTAATACCAGCTGACTAGTGCCAACTTTTAAAGTGATGACTACTGTGTAATCACAGTCCTTGGACTGGCATTTCAGCTTTCCTCAATTTGTTTCCTTTTCCCTTTCTTTCCAAATGCAAATACATGTTGCTTGCCAGATTTCTTCTACAGAATGTCAGATCTCATGATACTGAAATAAATTGTACAAATGAGCTCTAAGCAATGATGGCCTGCCTTCCTTCTGCCATAGTCAGCCTGCTCTAGGCTCAGTCTCACAACTGTGATGAGGAATGAAAGTCTCTGTCAAATCTGGCACAACGAGTGACATGGCTTCAGATTTGAATGCAATAAAGTTATTAGTGGCTTACAAAGTTGCCATCTAGCAGCTGAACCCTTAATACTGTCTGTGTGCAGGCTTAGCTGAGGCACGGATTTATCAGGCTACTGAGAAACAAATGGCACAGTTTCACTGTTGCTTTAAGTCAGCTTAACGTGGCACATAGGTGAAGAAGAAGAAACAGTCCTGCTCACCAATTAAGTGCTGCCCGGAGGTGCTCACCTGTGTTCCTCCCTTCTGCTGACACTGGATCAGGTCTGTGACTTCACGTCAGCTATCCCAGAACAAATTAAAAAAAAAAGAGATGTTTGGTTTTAAACCGAATCAGTCCCTTAATCCTGGTTATGGCATGGTTGTGCAAATGCTTACAAGGAAAGTGAGGACAAGAAGGTAGGAGAGAGGAGGAAAGCAGGACTGTGTCCTCTCTCGTGGTACCGACCTAGAGTGACCATGAGCCTTCTCCATAAGGGGACTGTAGTCCTCCCGCTTGGGACACCTGCAGTGTCACACGTGTCCCCGGTTGCGCGGCAGAGGAATTCGTATAGAGGTACCGAACCCTCTTCTTCCCCCTCTCTCCAGCTGTCCTTAATTGCAAGGTAAAACAAACCCAATTAAACTTCTCCTAGAAAATCTTCCTGAAGGGCCAGTTGGGTTTACACTACGTGTCAGTGTCTCTGCAGTAGTTCAATACAAGGAAATCTTTAATAGCAGATATTTAAGGTCTGGTTTCTCCTCCTACACTGCAATTGGTCAAGCGTAGCTCTGATCACGACTGTGGAGCCACACTGTTAGGAGACAGCTCTTAGGAGAGATGCTTTTCAAAATGATAAAGAAAATGCCTACTCTCATTGTTTTACTCTACTTTTTCTAGGTTTTACAATTTCTTTCCTGTGAGCAGCATTTTTTTCAGAGCACAGAACACTATCTGGAACAGTATGAAGTTATCCAGCCTATATACAGCAGTGCTTTTATACTCTGCTTGGTATTTCCCACTGGCAACATAAACCCATTTATTTCTTGACTCATCCTTTCATTAACTATAATCCCATTGCATATATTATTCATAGAATAATATGAATTCAGATATATATATTGGTGGCCTTTTTTTAATCATCCTCAAATCAATCTTATTTTTCCCCCCACTCTTTGAACCAAGATTTTTTTTTTTCAAATTAATTTTCCACTAAGGCTTATTTCATTTCACTTTGTATAATCTGGTATGTATGGAGCAGAACAAGGAAAATATTCAGGTCTATTTATATGCAATTAAATGGAAGTGATATATCCATGTCTTTTACAGATGGCTTTAATTTTCTCTGTAAAAGCACCTTACCACACTAAAACTCTTTGCGAAAGCAAAGTATATTTCCCTTGAATGAAAATTTAAACTACCAAAGCATCAACATACCAGGTGGGAGTCCTTATGACTTTTTACCACATACCAGCTCTTTAGACCTATCAGTGCTGGTACACACAAGTATTAAACTCATTAACAGTTAGAGAGATCTGTATACAGATATATAGCAAAAAATGTAAATAAAATTGAGACTCCATGTTTTGCAATGGTATAACCTGATTCCAAGAGGTATCATAGTCTGGTAGGCACAAAATGGCCCCAGAGTTGGGGTTCCACTCCACTGCAGCATATCTAGTGTGAACTGAGGCAAATCATTTTTACTCTGTGCCTATTTTCTCTAAAGTAAAATAGGCCCTCTAACACTTTCTAAAATCTCTCTAATATGCAGGATGAATATTCTTTGCCTTTATGACTTTTGGGGAATCCATCCTTCTGACAAGATAACCTCCCTTAGCTATTTCTGCATCAAGCATGTGGCTTCTGACTGAACCAGAGAGTTTATGTGATAATGAATTTATCATATCCCTAGATCTGTTTTTCCAATGTTTAAATACAAACACTGAGTCTTATTTTAGCTTACATTTGTCTAAATTCAACCCATTCTACAATACTATTTCTTACCACAAAAATAATCTTTGTATAGACTGTTCATCATCATAATCTAGTAATTCTAAAACCTTCAATATTTACTTTAGTAATACACTCACTACAAAATAATTACTGCTTTGGAAGTGCAATAAAGAGAGACTGAGCCTCTTTGAATGCTAAATGTGAGACAGGGCATTTTTCAAAATTCAGATTATTCTCCTATACCTTCTGGTTCCTTAGCCTCTTATTTGGGACATGCAATCTGGGCACTTTGATTTCTTCAAGTGAAGGGAGATGCATTCCAGACAGAAACTGTCTTTGCTCTAATCTAGATAGAATTATTTTTTTAATGTGTCCAAGGACTTTAAATAAATAAGTGGCTCTTCCAAGTCACTTTTGCTTGCCACTGAAGAAATACAAAGGGCATTAGGGCTATCAGGAGACTGATCTCCATTTCAGTTAGTTCATTTCCATATTTTAAATTTCTGTTTCTTAAGTTTTGATTACCCATTACCCTTCTAGGTAAGATTTGTCACCCTAGAGGATTTATGGTTTATTCCTGCTAGATCCCAGTTTGGGTTCCCCCCATTTCCATTTCCTGAATAAAATTCCCAATGACTTTTGATTAGCTCTTCTTTTTCCTTTATCCTGCCTTGTCTTCCCCACCACGCTCACATCCCATCTGCTCTCTTCAGCACTGCCAACATCTCCCAAATGACGCCAGTCTAGCTGGGATTGCAATGCTAAAAAAGTCTCCGTGTCTGAAAAATATCACTCCTACCTATACAAATAACTAATTATCTGCTTGCCCTCTTTGTCTACGTGCTGAGGAAGAAAGTAACCAACCAGACTGCTGTAGGAGTCAGACAGATTTCTCTCTCACTAAACTTCTGTCCGGTACTTTTTTTGCCCCAAAGAAATATGGAGATTGGATATCACAGAGCCCTGTTCTGATTCTTTAGCTGTCTTTTTGTTACCTTTAGTCTCTTTATGTCAAGAAAGGGAGGAAAAGTGGAATAAAATAGCCCTTCAGATATCATTTAATTCATAGTCCTGCTTTGTTAGGCTCTCAGGACCAGGGGAGGATGCAGAGGTTCATACGTGGAGAACATAATAGCAGTGGTTTACCAAGATAACCAACAATTCTAGGGAGTTCAAGTCTGCTGCTGCAAACTGGCTTTTCTACCAGGAACTTTGTCACTCCATGAAGGGACCAGCTAATTGCATCAGTGTTTTTTTCTCTCTGCATGTAGTTTTGATTCTGCAGCCCTAAGCACTTCCCAGTTTGCAGCTACAGAGCAAAGCAGAGAAAACAAGTATATATTTTCAAGGTGCTAAAAGGAAATAACTTACATCATCACTGCTTTTAAGCAAAGAAAAGAACTTCTATCAACAGTAAGTGGATCAACATCTGATGATGGAAGTACTGATTCCTCTCTGTCACGGAAACCACATGCCCATTATGGGATAAAGCAACCATTTCTGTAGACCAAGGCACATGAAAGAATTGTCAGATGATCCATCATAGCTGTTCAGATGTGATCTCTTTGCCTACAGGAAAGGACAGCACTGCATGAAGGAGAGCACATTTGATGCTACCTGTCTTAAATGTAGCCAGAGATTGAGAAAGCACCTTATCTGAGGAAAAAACTATCCTACAATGTGTAATTCAGTGGTCCCAGTACTCTGAAACAAAAGACAGTGTGGTTATTTTCTCCAGATACAGGATTTTTTTGGCCCAAGTCTTTTCAGTTAAGACAAGTCCCCAAGGATAGGAGGACTGTGCCAATGTCACTGCCTGGCTGATAGCAAAAGCCACAGGCTACTTCAGGATTTCAGTTTTCCTTAACAATGTACGAAGGGAGTTAACAGCCTCAGCTGGGGAATCATAAAGTGTAACTCTCTGATACGAAATGGCTTACGGTGCCCAACAAGAGCTATTTGTACTTCACAGCAGAGGTACAGCTGAAGTCATACCCTCTCCATTGATTTTCTCCCCAACTGGATGCAACTGGGAGGGTTTTTTTTCCACTCAGCTGGGAAACCTTTCTTGAAAGGCAAGGGAAATGTTCCTTCTTTCATAACTTTGCTTACAAAATATGAGCAAGGCAGGGAAATGGCAGTGCCTCCCTTTTAAAAGGAGAAATACAAACAGATGAGAATGTAAAAAAAAACTACCGATATATTAGATCTGTCAGTTTTCTCAGGCAAAAGAAGAAAAACATGAAGATCTTCATGAAAACACAGAGCATCGTGCATTATCTTGCCAAGGAAAAATGAGTATTGTGAGCCCATCTTACTGAACAAGCTGGGAACAAGCCTTTAAGTGGAAAGAATAAATGCAACTTCACCCAATTGCTTTACTAGCAAGCAGAATATGATCCTAATCTTCCAAAGTGCCCCCCAAAAAAGCCAAGATAAATGCACAGGGCCAGCTATTCTAAAGGCAGTAACAGAAAGTGTGACTCTTAAAACCCTAACGGCTGTTTCTGACATTTCTACAGTGGCATACAGATATGTTAGATGAAACAGATTTCAGTAAAGATTATACGATTTTATGCTGGCTAAAGGAGAGAACGTAACATGTTCATAAACAACTCAATGAACTGTGCAACATATCTTGTGCATCAGCACAACTTGTCATATCAGTAATTAGAGGCATATGATTGCGTCTAAATCGAAAGATCAGCTGCAAGGGCGGACAATTCAATGCTCCTGCTACTGCTAAGAAAAGCTTGATATCTAATGTGGGAACCTCATTGCAAATGAACGAATCCAAAAGTACATATGTTCATTTCCATGGAAATGCTTTGCATTTGCATTCTGTTTGAAAGATTACTGGCCTAAGGATTCTTCTTGAAACTGCTTATGAAACTGCAACATTTAAGTCATCCAGAGAGGATGCTGCATTTCAGGGCATGTCATATGAAGCTATTTCAGGCAAATGATGACTTCCAGCTCTGAACTGTGTGCTCATCAGCCCTTCAGATTTTCAGAATGTGGCTGCTCAGCGTTTTCTAAAAATCAGACCCCAACATGTACCTCAGACTGAGCATTCAAAGTTAGGGTATGGATCATCACCAGACTTTGAAAACCTGATCCAAGTGCTATCTCTGCCTTCTTCTTAAAATATTACCACGTCCCCATAACCAAAGTATCTCTCTACCTCTAACAGTGCTGTGCTGCAGAGAAGAGCTGTCTCAGCTCCCATCTACAACTGCCAGGAAAACAAGGCACTGATAGTTGGGGTGCCTTGCCCAAGACAGGAGTAAAAGCCAGGCAGGCAAAGGATTGGAGTCCAACACCACCCCCCCCCCAAGCTAAACTAATGCCCTGGTTTCCTTTATATTCTATGCCTTTTTTAATGATTACTGAATTTCTCTATGCTGTTCTCCAAAGATGTTAATCTGATTACAGAGTTTCTGTTCAAACTTTCTTGTGATAACTGCAGCTGAAGCCTCGATACCATTGTTTAAATTTATCCATCTGAAAGCTTCAGCTGAACATTATTATTCTGACAAGAGTTTTTCTAGACAGGGCTGATGAAATTAACTGAAGACGAGAGCCACAAATGAAGATTTTAATCAAGATTAATACCTGCATTGTTAATGGTTGACAAGGTGTATGAACATAGTGATGTTTTCATCTATTAAATCTTTTGATCCTAAAAAAAGAACCAAGGCTTTGGCCCTACTTCTGTTTCAATGAGTGTGAGAGGGCTTTCATTTGGTGGGGTAAGCAGAGTGTTTCTCAACGTTTCTGCCCAAAGACAGGAGGTAAAATTCTACCGACAGAATTCCCGGATGCTCTGCAGAGATTCTGATACTGCCGAGCACTTGCATTTAGGGTCCATGTTTCTGAGATTACTTGAGCCCCTGAACAGCTGGTTATTAATTACAAGAGGGGGGGAAAGTGTGTGTCCTGAGCCAGCAGCCAGTGTCAAGAAGCAGCAACTGTTGAGCCAAGTTCTCAATTAAAGTACAGTCTACAGGTCTCTTTAGAGCATTTCCAACCCTCATAACTCATAAATGAATTCAGTGATCAATCCCTGAGCTTGATAATCTCCTCCTACCAATACCTTCTGATAAAGCATGGGTTCGTCTTTCTTCACGTATAAGATACTTGCATCTGCTCCCCTTGCAGCTTCTTCCCACCTTCTCTATTCCAACCTGGCACATCTAGGTGTCTGCTGACAAGCCAAGGTCACTGTGTAAACAGCAGGGGATCGGGGAAAGGATCAGAGGATTGAAACAAAATGAAGAGTTGAGCAGACAAAGCCCAGACACAAAGGGAGGAGAACTGAGAATGTTTTGGAGGGTTGTTAATTTTGCTTTCCAAACACATCCTGCAGTTGACTTGAAAATATCAGTACAAACTCTTCCCATAGTGCAGCCTTTAAGCTTTCTGCCTCCAAGTTAAAGAACAGACATATAGCCCTGCACTGACAGACAGCTAATGGGAGAAATTTTGGCAGAGAAAAAGGGAAAGGAGCAGCTGAGGTCAGAGGTGTGGGTAACAGCTTCTATTGGGTTTATGTGGTAAAGTTTTGGTAGCGGGGGCTACAGAGGTGGCTTCTGTGAGAAGCTGCTGGAAGCTTCCCCCATGTCCGACAGAGCCAATACCAGCCGGCTCCAAGATGGACCCACCGCTGGCCAAGGCTGAGCCCATCAGTGATGGTGGTAGTGCCTCTGGGAGAACAGAGTTAAGAAGGGGGGGGGGGGAAATCTGCACAACAGCAGCTGAGAGAGACGAGTGAGAATATGTAGAACAACTATGCAGACACCAAGGTCAGCGAAGAAGCTGTGGCTGGAGGAAGACTCTTTCCTCACAGCTGACCTGCTTTATCAAGTTTTTGGACTCATACAGCTTATCACTTCTTCCTCAGATATCGCCACACCCTTGGTGATGTCAAACCAACCATGGTGTAACCATACTTTAATGCAGGTGTGAAAACTGTTTGTAATAGTGGAGAGAAAAAAGAGGAAGGGGAACAGGACTGAGCAGCGAGCAACAAGACCATTCAAAACCAGCCATAAATATTTCTGAGGGTGAGGAGGAGGGACTGAGGTCTTTAATCCTTTTCTCTCTATCCTTCACAACCATTTGAATTACTGAGCAGAAATTGCAGCCAGGTCACAGCTAGACAGTGAATTGCATATATGGAATTTCAAAGCATATTCAGCCTCTCTGCAGTGCTGCAGGCCTTTGCTTTTTGTAGGCTTGCATAGGAACGCAGTACTGAAGTCGCTAACCCCAAATGATTTGGAAAGCATTACACGCACATGAACACATGTCATTGCATCCCACTCTGTCCCCAGGGTTCACAAAAAAAAAAAAGCATCAACACTTTTTTTTAATCTTCAAGAAGAAAATTTCTGCCAATCTCCACCATTAATTGGCATGCTTTTCCTTCTACAGCATTTTTGAGCGATGGTTAAGAAGACACAGGCCCATGCTAGAAGTTTACCCAGCAGCCAACGCACCCATTGGGCACAATCGAGAAAATTACATGGTCCCCTTTATCCCCCTTTACAGAAATGGAGAATTTTTTAAACCCTCAAGAGAGCTGGGATATGACTATGAGTATCTGCAAGAACCAGGTAATGTTACTATTTTGGGTAAATGTCAAATTTGTTGCCTATAACCTGGAATATGTCTGTAAAATGAGAAGATATTAAAAAATCCTTCTATTCTAGATTTCTCCCTGAATGTAGTCTGAAATTGTACCTGCTTGTTTTCACATTTCTGGTCTGATGTAGAGTTAACATGACACCATAAGAATAGTTCCAATCAAAAATCAATCACTGACATCAGTGCTATCTATCCTAGCCTATTAGGAGCAGAATCCGACCCAAATGGTCAGCTCATGACAGAACTGGGGAGAAAAAGTGCTGGATTTTGAGTCTGCGGTTTGCCCAGCTTGGCTGTTACAGTGCAACACAAATGGGAACCAGTGGGATTTTCTGATTTCTGGTCATGGTTTAAGGAGGGCAGATAAAAATCTCTCTTTCTGGTTTACAAATGTAATCTGATCTCTTAAATATCCAGAGTAAAATTCACTTTGGTACCAAAGGCCAACTTAAGGTCTGTGCAGCACTTAAAACAGTAATCCATTGACTTTGAGCTTCCCCTATGGTTATTCACACAGAATGCAACTGAATCACTCATAATGCTCCTTTCACTTAATCAAATGAATTTTGCCCTGTTTAGTGATGGTTTTGACTTGCATTGCTGTTCAGAGGTAGTTTTGACTTGGGTATCCCGGCCATCCTCAGGCACAGGGAGGACAAAGACCCTTGAGGCTGTAGCTGCTGGGGAACCTCAGGTAGATCAGGTCTTGTGCTTAACGTAGTGGACCTCATAGTTTTGCTTGAGTAGTACAGGTTTCCTTATTGTCTAAGGGAAGGGTGAAATTCTGTTAAAAAAATGTTGCCTGGAACTGAGGATTGCTCAGATGTTTTGGCCCAATCCTTTAAAACACTGGGCCATTGGAATGATCAGACACATCTCTTATGTTCACCACTGCCAAAAGCTATCTGGGATGTGGGATGGGGTTATCCTTGCAAAGTATTGGCCGCTGAACAGGTAGGTTACTGGGTATGTTTGCTTTTCTTGTTTGAGGCAGAAAACTTTCTGTGAACACCGCTATTCAGTTAAAAGGCAATTAAGAGCTAAAAGTGTAACTACATAGCAAAAGCACCAGGGACATTTCGCAATGTTAGCATTCTCATAGCTTGCTTTTTGTCTTTATCAAAACAATATCAGTTCCCAGGGCACCTCTGCTTTTCTGACAGAGTTTGCTTACTAATGGGGGTGTACGGTTTCTGCATATTGAGAAACTGTCCAATCATGCATTTAGCTTGTTTGTTCATTTCTCAAGTAAAATCTGGCTTGATTCACAGTCACCCAGAAAATGCATTTTTGGTTACTTTATGTGTAATGAAAGGAATCTGCACCCCCCCCTGTATAATTGTTCAGGCTGGTTTAGTACAACCCGGAGACAGAAGACAATATTTCTCCTAACATGCCATAAAAAAATTGGTCAACCCCAAATATTCAGGCAGAAAATAATCTAAGAAATGCTTCAAATATAATCTCAAAATTATTATTTTGGTCTTATGAGGAGTATTTTTGCCTTTTTATTCATGTTGCCATAGTTTAATTCCTGATCAAGACCAGAAATATTTATATATCATTTTAATTAAAGCCACTAGTTTCCTAAAACCACATTATTCCTAGAATTGTATCACTAAAAAAACTGCCAAATACCATGACTTTCAGACATACCATGTCTTGAATTGGTACTGCAAAAGGAAGCAAATCGTAAACTATTTATCATTAACAATTCACTTCTGTTGCCTCCTGGTCTCTTCCCTTTTCCCAAGGGAGCACATGGTCCTCAGAAAATGAAATTCTTATTAAATTCTGCCCATGTTCTTAACACAGAGGTAAGGAAAGTAGTTCCTTAATTATTTGGAAAGATCAACACAAAGAGTGAAATTCAACCTTGTTTAGAAAGCCCAGATAATCCTCAAATGTCGCTCAGCCCCTTGTTAATCTCACTGAGAAGAAGAGAGCTTAAGCTACTTCTTGTCCAAAGGGAAGAACTTGTTACAAACAGAAAATGGCTGGAATCTCAAAATGCAGATACAGACTTTTCTTAGTACTCTAATGTTTAAATCCAGACTTTTCTCCAGATAGGAATGCTGGATTCCTGTTCAGAGGAACATAGGGATAAACAGGAACTTTGTAGTAGAGGAGCTGAAGCAGGAAAGCCTGCCGATCCACCCTGAATGCTCCTGTGTACTCGAGGGAGAAGAAAAAAAAATATCTGTGACTGGCAGCCAGGAGTTATTATATAGACAGGAGGAGACAAATAGGAGACAAATACGAAAAAGTTACAAAGGAAGAAAAATAATCATAGTAGTCAAGATCGGGGTGGTTGAGAAGAGGCAGCATTTCTGCAGGTCTTCCAAATGATGAGGAGGAGGAAAGGCAGAGGAAGAGGAGGGGACAGAGCGAGGGGTGAGCACACAAGCCACGTCTTGTGTGCTTTTAAAGGAACTAGCTGGAGGAAAGCATCAAGGGCAGCGGTTCTGAGTTACAGCACCAGCGACTTGGTAGAGATGAAGCAAGACTACACAGAGCATGATAAGGCTCGTTACAAGAAATAAAACTTGGAAAGAATCCAATGACAAAATGGCACTTTAATGCTAAATTATATTGTTGCTGTTCTCCAGAGGAAAAGCTGATACCTGGAGCTCTGCTTTCCACTGAAAAGCAAATCAGTGGTTTGTGTGGTTATTTTAATTGCAGCTTCATTTATTTTTATACGTACGACAGCCCCGAAGCAGAAGTGGTCACAAATAGTGTGCCTGGAAATCCATCCCTCAGGAATCAAAGACACATGTCAGAGTCTAGTTATCAGGGAGCTGATCTGAGCAAAAACCGGAGCAGACACCCAGCTTTCCTTGACATGAGAACCGTGAACTGTAAAACTACCACAACCCACACGGCTTACTGGAAACGAACATTTGTTAGCATCAATAAAAAAGATTTGGAAGACTAACGGCACCACCTAGCAATAGCTGTCAAAACAATTTTCTATGGCAAGAGCTATTCCAAGCATTTACGTTTCAGGGCCTGGGCTAAGTCTTTTCTATTTATTTTTTTTCTTCCAGAAATAGGAACAGATAAATCCGTAGACACAGCCTTGACTTTTCCCCAGAAAATCTCCCTCTCTCAGTGGGAACAATCTGATGAGCACTACATGCGTAGTCAGGTGATTCTCATTTTTTTTTGAAAAGCAGGCAGCTACCCAATTATAAACCCAGGAATCTAACCATCAGTTGCAATTTTTGGACACCATAACTAAGGATCTTTGACACCGAGGGCAAAGCAAGGGATAAGAGCGTTGTGATTACAACGTAGAAGGCCAGGTTGCTCATGGATGTGTTGCAGGAGGAGAGCTCAGATCCAGAGTCTGACTGCAGCTCACTTCTATTTCTGGCTCTTCAGCAATTTTGTTGCAAAATCACATCAGGCGAGTAGAAAATGTGGCAGGTGGCAAAAGCGGTACCACCATGGAGGTAGTCTGCTGAGTCTCCCAACTCAGGAGCACACACTGTTGGCCATAATGTGAAAGGGCGATCTTATGTATGTAAGAGCCCACAATAAAATAGTGACACACACAATAAAATGTGGATGCTGGGAAAATAGAAAGCAATTAAAGGTGACAATACTTGAGAAATGCTACCTTGGAAAGTGGTTTACATTTATGAATTAAAGAAAAGATGAGAAGAGAGCATTTTGGTCCCTGGATTTTCTTCAGGCAGAGATAAGGAGGTGTAGATTAAGGTTAATTAAAACAGAAGAAGACAACCAAAGAAAACAGGATGCAAAAATATATTGCTCAGGAAGAAGAGTATGAACAGATATTTTGCCAGTTATATAATGATGCTTAATGCAGGAACAGAAATATGGATTTTAAATACTGGGTTAGGTTTTTTTCTTTTTCCTGGAAGCCATTTGGGGTAGGAAGTTATCTTTTGGTGAGTTATTAACACCCTAGTTACATATAGTGTGGTGCTATCAGGTATCCTGTAGCCAAATTTGACCTCTTTTTTGAGAAATTTATATAAGCAAACTATGAAAGAACAGTTATGAAGTGCAAGTGTTAAGTGAGGTTGTCAAACAAAAAGCAAACAGTATTGCTCTATAAATACACCCAAGAATATTTGATTTATCTCCTCTCAATGCTCCAGAGTAATCGATTTTTGCCAGTAATCCACTCTGCTGATGTGCCATCATTGCCAGCAAGTGGGCAGGACTCTGTAGCAATGTTACTACACAGAAGTAACAGGCAGAGAAAACTCTAACCAACTTCAGCGCTGAAAAATGAATTATAAAGCTGTTGTCAGCTGTGCAGAAATGGTCTGATTCTCACTGTTTCTAGAGACAGCCACATGATGAAGGGTGAATCATAGTTTCCTGATTTACCCACTTAGGGCTGAAGGCAGAACTGAAAGGGAGCAGCTTGAATTTACACCAATAGATATTGTAGCTCTACCATAAACAACCCACTACCACCCATTGCACAGCATCTTTTGCAGTCCAAAGATAGTGGACTATGGCTGACAGTCTTCTCCAGACTTTCTCTCATTGTTGTCAGAAGACAACATTACAAAAGACTTTGCAAGCTGTTATAATGAGGAGACTCTGATGAAGTTTGTGGGAGCTGTGAACTTTCCATCAGTGCAAAGACAAGTGATCCTGCCTTAAGACAGACAGAGGGACTCCACAACTGGAATACCTCCCAGCTCATCTTCCTAGTTCTGACTGTGGAAGTCTCACTGGTATTTCCTTTGACCATCCAGAGGGACACAATCAGTGAAGCACGCACAAAAAAGAAATGGCAGAAACTAAATAGAAGGAACTTGCTCACAAGGATAAGAAATAATTTGCAAGCTTGATCTAAAAAGGTATGTTTGTGCTGCATCAAGGTTTGCTTTAAAACCTGATGTCCATTAGCTATCTGTGTTATGAATACAGAAGCATGTCAAATGAAATAGCAAGATTGCAAACATATCAGTGGGGCATATGGCAATAGATAAATAATAGAAAATTTTGTTTTGTTTAGTTCTTGGCTAGCCAAAGTTTTTATTTTTAATTTGTGGAATTAATGCTGGAAAGACTTTGCCATCCTGTAGTTTACATAGAAGGAATATCTAAAATATATAAATATTCTTTCAAAAAAAATTTAAATAGTAAGGATTTTTTTTCATCCTTGGAATCCATTATATCAATAATGTAGTTTGACTTTATCACAAAAGGAAAATCTCAGGATGCCCAATAACAGACTGGCCATAGCATGTTTATTCATCAATCATCACGGAAAGTCCACATTATTACCCTAAATATAGGAGACACACATTGTTTCACCTTAAAATTACACTGTTGTGGTTTCCTACCCTCTCGATGACATTCAGCAACCCACACAAAATGGACTGCCTGGTATTTTTAAATTACATTAAAAAAGAATGATCTGATGTATGAAGAGTAAGAAATGATTTGTTGCTGTTACGTAGAGCTAACACTTTCTTTGAGAAGAAAGAGTTTATCAAGAGTTGAATGCTAAGACCATGGCTGAGGTTAATCACTGCTATTTTCCTATCAGAAAGAGCAAGATGAGGAGATATTGTTGGTATTAGTCACTAATAGGAGGGTAGATATCAAGCACCAGCCCAACCTCACTTCCTCTTGCTTTGTCATGAACCTATTGATTGAAAGGGCAGTTTTAATCGATATTCATGGCAGCTTCCAGCTAGGATTATCATTTGACTCTAAACACTGATAAAGAAGTAATGGAATTGGCATTGGTTAATGTCTCCCATAAGGCAGCTATATGTCGTCGTCCCCACCACCACTCCGTTGACATTTTTCCCAGGTAGTCATCAGCAAACACAGTTGCTGCACTCCTGGGCCTTGCACAGTTAGAGATTCAAGAATTATGGTAAGAGATACCTGACATGTGAGTTTGCATGATTTTGGCTGGGCAGCCAGTCCAGTCATAGGTTTACTGTTGTGTTAGAGTCACAGATTAACAGATTATAGGTTGTCCTGGGGTGCTCCAGCCTCTGACACCCAAGAGTTGCCATGGAAACTTCATGACAGTGATGCCAAACACCTTTTGTGTAGCAAAAAGAAACAAGCAGTAGATGCCAGGAGGTGGCTTTTGGCTTTGAGCTAATTACAGAAGCTGTACAACTGAGGCTTAAAGCAAGAGAAGAGCATGTTTGACTGATTATCAGGACATAATAAAATAGCTTAATCCCTTCTGAAAGGGCCTGCCGTGAAATGTGACATCTCATCATCTCAAAGTCATGTTATGTTTTACTGGGAAGAAGATAGCTCAGACCTCCAATGAATATTGATGGAGAGAGAGAGATGGTTCAAGGACAAAATACAAATTTAAGACATCATTTAGAAGACCCTCATATCCCAGATAAATTCTGCAAGGAAGACAACTATATGATATTTCTCTTTTCCCATAACATTAAAACAGTATAGAGTACCTGTTATGTATCAATCTTCTTTTCTCATACACATAATCCAGTTTAAATAGCCAGATTGTTTCTAATTTAGATGTTTGCAATACAAACATAAAAGAGTTGAGTTAAAAAGCATTGAAGTTACAAAGTCAAGCACACAAAGTTAAGAAATGCCAGCACTGGAGTTGTCTATATAGCCATAGTTCACCCTCCGCGTCTACATGTATGCGTTATCTTTAATTGCACACTACTTTTTTTCCCCACACCCCCACCTCATTCACTACACAGCATACACAGCATTCATTAAGAACAAGATATCCAGCTTTTTTTACTTTTGATTTTCATTTTCTCAGTTAAGCAGTGTGTAGCCTAATGTATGATTTATTGCACACTTCTAAAATGCTATCCTGAAGATGTTTCCTCTAACACTTTTCTTTGGTGCCGATCGCTATAGCAGCTGAGTCCTGCAGAAATATTAATTTACATTCACAATACAAAGGATTCAGTGAATGGTACTGTCCTCATTTGACAAATGAGAAATGAAGGATTAAAAAGATAATGTGCCTCATACTCAGAGGTTTGTGGAGTTCACTCTGAAACATCAAGAATCTAATTTCTTTGTAATTCTTAGTGTTATATAGCATTTATATGTTTAATGAGGTCAGAAGCAGAAGGCTGAACATGCAGACTCTTGCAAATACGATCTCAGAATACAAAGTTGGATTAACTGGAAAACAAGGACCAGAGAAATAGCAACCGAAGTGAAGCTCAGTTACAGGGACAAACAAACTACATTCAGCCTAAACTGGAATTACGTCTCAGGAAGTGATTCAGACATCAAGTGCTAAGGACAGCTTAACCTTAATGGTGTTGCAAAGCAAAAACATCTTTTCAGAGCACGGTGGAAATAACAGCATATGCTCAGAAGCACCATGATCCAAGAAGATATATGGGATTACTTTTCTAGGCACTAGGGAAAATGCAGGATGGCAGGAAGACAATTATAGCCTTTGTGGGGGTATAGCACACTAAATATGGTTGAGTACATCTAAATCAGTCCAGAAGAATGAAAGCTATTGAAAACCAAACCACCATAGGGGATCCCAGAGAAGTTGCCCAGAGAGGTGTTTTTTTTCCCCTGATAGCTAGTAATTACAGCTAGTAATTGTGAGACGTGGATTCCAAATCCTCCTTGGCATTGGACAGGTATTCCCATTTCTCAAATTTAAGACAACAGGTTGTTGGGTGCATTGGGAAGAGGTCACTTTCCAACCTCTATCACAAAGTGAGAGCCTTGTACAGCAGGGTTTTCATAACTCATTAAGCCATAGTGAGAAAAACAGAGACACAGACACACACACTCATACCGCAACCAGTGAGACGCTGTCCTGGATTCACCAAAGAAAGAGGGCTCCCTTTCTTTCTTTAAGGATTTCTTGTGAGTGACCAGAGAATAGTCTACTGCCTCTCCCCACACAGGAGCTATCAAATGAAACGAGCAGGTGGCAGGTTCAAAATTAATGAAAGGAATTTTATTTTTTTCACCCAACATGTAGTTAAGGCAAGGATCTCCTTGCTGCAAGAAGTTGAGATAGAAGTTCTAAAAGCAGCTAGAAAAGCTGATGGAAGGGGGAAAAAAAAATCCTCCAATAACTATTATATACAATGACACCACATCTGGATCAGGAAATCCCTGAGCTGCAAATTGTTGGAGGTTGGGTAAGTATTTTGTGAAAAGATCATAATAGGCTTGACCTGTTCTTAAACTCTTCCTAGTGCTCTGCTTTGGTTATTGTTGCCAACAGGATGCTGAGCTAGCAGGACCTTTGGCCATACTGTATCGGACTTCTTAGTTATAGTCTTACAGTTTTGCCAAAACCATAAAGAGCACTCTTTCTGCCTTTAATATGAAGATTGACAAACAGACTATAAGGACTGAAGAGATTTGTTTAAAACTATTTATGACCTTCAGACAAATTTCTACCAACATAGTTTCTGTTTTCAGTCAGCCTTCCTGTATTATCCATTATACAACCTCTATAAACTGACAGTACAAATGCATCATGTAAAAGGACCTTTTTTTTCTGTTGTTTGTTTTTTTCCTAGCACTTGATTCTTTCCAGGAGTTTTTAACACCCTACCTTGAGCAAGCCCGTCAGATCTGGGGTTGGTTGGTTGGAGCAGCTGTGATTGGAGGCATAGTTACTGCTGTGCTCACAGGGCTCATTCTGGCCTGCTGGAAGAAAAGAAGAGGAACTGCTTCAGAGATACAACCCTTGCTCACAGAAAGTGAAGATTACAACAATATGTGTTATCAGTCCAATTTCTAGAGGCCTCTAGAGTAACTCAGTGATGTTACTAAGGTGCTAATCAAGCATGCCGTGTTTGATTCATGTTTACAAATACCTTGATGAGGTGTGTTGCATGAGAAGGCTGGACAGTCTTGCTCCTCATGCCTCTTGTAACCTCCAGTGTGGCAGTATCTTACCAGATCCACTCCTACAAAAATCTCCCAGATCCAACGTAAGTTAACACACCACCCAAAGAACATCATGTATTTCTATGCTTGATTAAATAATGCTCCTATGAAACCAGACCAGTTCATGTGTTGGTGGCTTTAATGTATAATTCTCTGCTCTTCTACAACTGTAGTCTCCAATCTCGCAGTCCAATCCGTGTGCTTGGTGCATGGATTTAGGGAGAGCTGCCTGACTGCACCATTGGTGCTACATTCACTGGTCTTGAATGTGAGAGCAGAAAAAGCCCTTTAGTTTAGTGAGCAAAATATGTGCTGTCTCTGAGTAGAGTGAATGATCCATAGGCACATTTTTCTTCTAGGATAGAAATGTTTTTGCTCAAGCTCCCGTAACGTCCTGTTCGTCCTTGATCGAATGCCATGAGCAGCAGAAAGCAGGCTCTCAGAAGCCACTTCTCACTTGTCTCAAATGCTCCAGATAGTCGTCTTCTACACCATTTTGCATTCATCTGGGGAGCTGAGAAGTTTTTAGGAGATGAAACCTGGTCTTACCGTGCCCACCTCTGTTCCGTTTGACTTAATGATTGCTCATATTATGGTTGACTTTTGGTTGTTCAGTATGCATATATTCCATACAGGTAACCCATACATATCGAAACAAGATGTGGTGGGTTGACCTTGGCTGGCTCCCGGGTGCCCACCAAGCTGCTCTGTCGCTCCCCTTCTCAGCTGGACAGGGGAGAGAGAATATTATGGAAGGCTCATGAGTTGAGATAAGGACAGGGAGATCACTCAGCAATTACTGTTACAGGCAAAAGAGACTTGACCTGGGGAAATTAATTTTATTTATTGCCAATCAAAAGTCACGGTAGCATAGTGAGAAATAAAAATATCCCCCTGCTCCGGCAGGGGGTCCTCCCCGGGCTGCAGGGGGACAGCCTGCCTCACCATGGTCTTCATCACCATGGGCTGCAGGGGAATCTCTGCTCTGGCGCCTGGAGCATCTCCTCCTCTCCTTCTGCACTGACCTGGGGGGCTGCAGGGCTGGGGCTGTCACATCTTCTCACTCCTCTCTCCGGATGCAGTTTCTGTGTGCAGCAACTTTTTTCCCCTTCTTAACTGTTCTCCCAGAGGCACTACCACCGTCGCTGATGGGCTCGGCTTTGGCCAGCGGTGGGTCCGTCTTGGAGCCGGCTGGCATTGGCTCTGTCGGACATGGGGGAAGCTTCTACCAGCTCCTCACAGAAAACCATCCCTTCAGCCTCTCCACTACCAAAAACCTTGCCACGCAAACCCAATACACAAGGTATCTAATTACATGACGAGCCTTAACCAAAAAGAATCACTCCTATTTTTGGGATGGTGACTCCAACTGGCTTTTTATAGTTCCAAAGCTCATCTCCAGCCAAAAGCATAAATTCACAGCTGTCCCAAAATGATCTATACTGATAGTTTGGTTCAGAGGATTCCCATCACTTTTTGGTCTTCTTTTAAAAAATTAACAGAACAGGGCAAGGGCCATGCCTTTGCTGCTGGAGAGACCTGCTCGACTGATGGCAACGCTGCCATCTGGGTTTATTCTGGGTATTCGGGATGGTCTTGTGATTAAAGTGACAGGTTCAGCCTTTGGGAACTGCAGACAAGGGCACCCTGAAGACTGCAAGGAGCCACAAGCAGGTTCAGGGGGGCTGTGAGAAGGCTGAGGGAGGAAAGGTGATTGGAAAGGAAGGGAGAACACGACATCATTTGAAAACAGGGGAAACACGTACTTTGACCATTGGTCTGAGTGCCCTTTCCTAGTCAACAAATGTGATGGGACCTCTCAGATGAGGTATTTTTCTCTCACAACTGCCTCCAGTGAACATCCTCATGGAGCACTGAAAGGCATTATTTTGATAGTTTTCAACTGCCCAACGACTTGGATTCATTTCCATTTACACTGGAATTGTCCTCTAAATAACAAAAATTACAGCTCTTTACAGAGCAGAAGAGACACAAAACATTAATGGGTTGGCACGTCTGTTGCGAAGGGTCCACCTAGAGCAGATGTTTCTATAGGAGATGTCCTTCTGTGATTTTTCACATAGAAGTGTTAATATCCCTCTCCTGCTATGGAAACCTGCTTTCAAGGAGCATACCAGGACATCTGTAGTCTCCCAACTATCCTTGACTGAACAGTAATAGTCACAAAACCAGGCAAAATGGAAGGTGGGAATAAAACTACCAGTGTATTCCACTAGTAATAGAAGGAAAGGTCTACACCCTCAAATCCAACCATATCCCATCCCCAGGAGCTAAGTGACCGACCAGTGCCTGCTGATCTGCTCCACTGGCCTGATTAAGGAAGGCATGGGTTAAAATCACCTCCAGCTCAGCAAAGCGCAGGCCTTTTGCTGAAAGAAGCTGTTCTCCTACGTGAAAGACTCCGGTCTTAAATCCAAAAGAGTTGTCTCTTTTCCTATGGTTTCTGACTGATGATCTGAGATACTAGTAGATGAATGCTCTCCAGTATCTTAGAAAGTATTAAAAACAAACACAATGCATGGAATTTAAAATGTTTCTTGGCACTGAGGCATATGCAGGAGGAAAGGAATTATATTATGATAATATTTCAAGTGGTCAGTTCAGTCATTTAATTTGTATTTTATATAACCCAGAATATTCTATTGGTAGAAATAAATACTAGCAGCAGAGGAAAAACACCCATATTTAAATTTCGACTTCATAGATGTTGATTGGTTTCTAAGTCAGATAAACACAAAGATTTTTATGCAGTCTATTTGAGGACTCCACTCAAATTCTACAACCAGTAACTATTTGTTTAATGCCTCTGGACTACTTCAACTAATTAAAAATCAGAGGAAAAAACCTGTGATAGGCACACACTGAAAAACACCCTTTGGTGCTCAGTGATTCTTCTAAAAACCTTGCTTGTTGCATTCAGTAACCATGGTTTGGCTAAAATATTTAAAACTATTATGTAATTCTTATTCTGAAAAATTCTTCCGAACAAATATGAAAAAGATAACAGAAGAACTTTGAAAGGGAAATCTTTGGGGGCAGAGAAGGGTGGGATTCAAATAAAAAGTGCTTTTTATTCCGTAACTGTTCACAGAAGCCTGAGTTGCATGATTGCCTGGGAATCCCAGTCTCCCTGCTCCCACTCGGCTCTGCTGGGCAGATGGAGAGCTGGGAACGCACAAACGATGGCAACCACAGTCAAGTTGAGATATAAAGACCCTTTCAATCTATGGAGGGAGAGTGGAAATCCCACGAGCTCCCAGGGGCTTCCCAGGCAGAGAGGTGTCTCCTGTGGGAGTCTGGAGCTGGTATGCTTCTGGGGTGCCCAGTCCTGGACTTAGAACGTGACAGGCATATGTTGGAGTTGTGCACCTTAAAAATCCCGAATGTCCAGCTTTGAGACAGTCTGAATGGCTGTGGCTATCCGAGACAGGCTGCAGCAGAGCCATGATCCCTGGTTGGGTGGATGCCCTGGCAGGAAGGCAACTCTTGTGTTTCATTGTTGAAAGAAATGCCTTTCTGCAAAATGTTTCAGTGTCAGTGAAGTGATATTATCCTTTGAAAAGTTGCTCTGATAGAAAAATTCCAACTATAACAAGCAAGTTTACCTCAGCCTTTGCAATATTCCATGGTGACAGCGTTTCATTTTCACATCAGTCAAGGTAATGTCACCCCCTTGCAAAGGACATGGTCAACAAGTCATTTCTGATTCAACTCCTCAGCTGTTGGTGTCTTCTGCACAGAAGATCTTCACCAGTGTTCCCCGGGCCTCCCTCCTTTGGCCATGGGAAGTCACCATGCATGGAAGGATGAAAGTGGAGGTTTCGTTCATCAGGTCTTCTAAATCCTCCTTTTTGCCAGCTCTTGAACATCCCTTCTTCCCCAAAAGCATGGAATACATAATTCATACGTTGTGACCACATGTATGACCTATTAATGAAAGTCTCTTTATGCTCTACTCAGATCATCTACCAATTCCCAGGCAAGCCTTTTCCTTTCCCTTTCCCTTTCCTTCAGTGGAGAATCTAACAGTCTGTTTTCTTCCCCCAGAAGTTTCATCACAAAGAACTTAACCTAGCTCTAACTGGTGAAAGGGAATTTGTATCCCCTTCATACTTGTAGG
Source organism: Haliaeetus leucocephalus (assembly GCF_000737465.1). Lineage (NCBI taxonomy): Eukaryota > Metazoa > Chordata > Aves > Accipitriformes > Accipitridae > Haliaeetus > Haliaeetus leucocephalus. Next base: position 5,665,968 of record NW_010973052.1, on the reverse strand, counting down.
CATACCCCCAAGCATTTTTCCCCTTTAATTCCCACTCACCACATGACCTGGAGACCATGTCTGCTTTGAGAGGGAACAAAGAACAAACTTGTTTCAAACAGCCAACATGACCTATGGCAGGGAATAAACAGTACAGTGTATATTAATCTTAGTAACTAGGACAAAAATAGATACAAGCCATACATGCTCCATCATTGTGGTGTTTCTGCTTAGACCACTGGCCTGATGATAGTTTGGAGTTAAAACTCTTCAGAATTGTATGTGACCGAGCACATGAAAACCCAACTGGTACTCTTTCCTGAGCAAGCTGTTTAGGTTCCTCCAGAGTGGGAAGTGAACTCCGCTGTCAGGTGGGGACTGACTGCACCAGCCTTAAAGCAACTGTTTTGGGACAGGCAAAATTGTCCTGTGGACATGCCTAATCCTTCCCACTGACTTTTTGGGGACCCTGCATGTTAGCTTGGACCAGCCACCTCGTTTTTGGATGGGTCAGAAAGAGGGAGAGGACTCTCCCAGCACCACGGCACTAAATGTTTTCTTGGCACACCTCACCTGCACCGACAGGAGACGTGCTTTCTGTCTGCTGGCTACAAATGCAGTGGCACATCGTTTTTCTTCTCAGGGTCGTGTTCAAGGTTGTGCTTACTCCTGTACTCAGACATGTAAGTTAAGTGTTGAAGGACGTCTTTTCTTCATAGATGCTTCCCTGAGATGGGAGCTGGAGTGCCTGCATTTTTATTTTTTTTAATTGGGAATAATGTAATGCCATGAGGCTGTGCTTGCCATGTAATCTCATCGAGTCAGGGTGGGCAGAGTTTAAATGCAACCCTGCCTTTACCTTTTCATTTGTCTGGCCAAGGTGACTTGAAACAAGAAACTTCCCATTGGCATTAGGCAGTTGGCTCAGGCTTGGGGAGTTCATTCTGACAGGATCAGCGCTGAAAATGGGGTGTTACAGTGCTTGGTGCCATAAAATCTAGATCCTGTGTATGTAGACCATGCAATCACGTAAACCTTGACCCCAGCGGGCATTGAAGTTAGGCTTGTCTGAAAGTACTTGTTAGATGAGGATCCCACCAGCTTCAGCATCCAGGGACGTATTTGCAGCATCAGCACCATGTTGTTTCACATAATGAAACAAAAATACCATACGGCTGATGTTCAGAAATCTTCAGCAGGATACCCAGCAGCTTCAGTATAATGTACTCAGTATTGTATGTCTCTGGCCTTTGCAGGAGACTGTTACCTCTGTGAAGTCTTTCATTTTCTAGCCTGGTCTCTTTCTTCCCTGTACCGTTAAGGGACACATTTAGTCAAGGCAGGACAATAAGCAGCTGTCAGTCCTTTTCATTGTGTTCTCCCTCCCACATTTTCCCCAAATTTGTATTTTTAGCACCTGTCCTCTCCATTGAGTTAAATCTGTAATTCACCATCTGTGTATACATGTGTGAAGGGATGCCAGTCATTTTGAATCAGTCCCCATAGTGAGCTGAAAATTGGCAGCAATGAGACCTTGTCATTAAAAATGGCCTTTTACTATAATTTTTGTAATAAGCTCTGAATTAGATATGAAGTAGCTATTATAACTACAGAAACCCAACTTATTTCTGCATATCCATCTTGCATCCATTAGGCTTTCTGATGTCCCATTTTATATACGGACATTTCCCCAGGACTCTGCCCGTTACCTCTTTCTCTTGAGGGCGTCAGGCATGCAGACCTCACACGGTGCCAAACTGTTCTGGAAATCTGCTGGATTAGTAAAGTATGTAGAGAAACTAGTTCGTTCCCTGCATACAGACAAAATCCGCTTTGAAAGAAGAACTCAGCAATAAACATTAATTCTGGACCCTAACTGTGCCTTGGGACTTTGGATCATCTCCCTTCATGCAACTTGATTCAGCCTTACACGACTTCCCTCTCCTAGCACCCCACACTGCATTGTTTTATCCATCAGGAAAAGGGATCCTTGAGGGCCCAGTGGTGGGATTGTCCCACATTCCTCAGGCTGGAATAGAGACGGTAATGCAAAACAACCCACAGGGGTGGTACCTACACTGTTGCTGTCTGTGTCATACAGATTTTAAAGGAACTTGGATGTATAAAACCACCTCCCTGCTTTTCCTCGTTGTTTGCTAGTAAAAGAAACGTGCTCAGGCAGTAATAAGCAAATAAGGTATTTTCAGGTCAATTACATATTCTGGACAGATTTTCATACATTTTCCTGCAATCATAAGAACGTTAAAGTGTTTCTGGTTAGAATTGCTTCTTGAAAAATTTAAGCACAACCATTTCACTGTGCTACGTTTTCAAACTGCCGTACATCTTTGCAATCACTTCTGAAAACAGTGCCATAAATACGAATACAGGTAAGTAGTCTGCACAGCCTTTTAACTCTTAGGGCAGAGCCATGCACCAGGCTTTCCTTGCCTTGCATACCAATACAACCCTCCTTGTAATCAGATTCTGTTTTTCCCCACCAGTGACTGATGCTGATGAGCTTTTCTACAACATTAATGTCATTACTCACCTTCATTCCTTTGTGGAAGCTACTGCAAATAAATAGTCCATATGTTACCACAGAAGAAAATATATTTCTGGGAGAAGTGCTAAAAGCTTAAGTTCTTTGCACGTGACCCCTTCATGCGAAGACAAGCACATTACAAAAATGTGCTGGCTATTTTGTCGCAGAGCTGAACATGTCAGGAAGATCAGCTAATGAAAACTTGAAGGCCTTGACAATCTTCTCATAAATTTACTGAGAGATTGGCAGGGTGGAAAATACTGGTCCATTAATGGTGCTCTGCTAATTTTACTATGGACTGATTTCATTGTCAGATGACGTGGCTGTATAGAATGAAATATATACACGGTTAGATAGTTGGAAAAATATCAAATGACCAAGATCATGACAGTGTCTGTATACAAAATTATTTATTGGTGTAATTATGAGAAAATGTGATTTATTTTTTTTTTAACTGAAGCATAACACACATCCCGGAGTGACAGAGCTACAGCCATTAGCTGATAGCAAAATACATATACTCATGGCAACAGAGGTGGTATATAACTGTATTCTTACTATAGTAATAAAATTTGTACAACGTGTATGTATATGTGTGTAGACAAGCCCTGTAAGGACTCTTTTTCCAGCTCCCCTTTCATCTGGATGACATTACAGACACTTATATCAAGAGCAGGTGAATATATGATTTGTCAAGTCACAATTTTGATCTTGTCAATTAATGCCACAGTGACCATGGAAGATACAGACCACCAGAGAATCCAGGCTCCATGTCCTCCTTTACATCATTATCGACTTCAGACGCTACTTTAAAATTCATTTTAGTCTTTTAATTCTACAGTCTGTGGTCCCAAGTATTTAATCCAGAGGGTTGACTTTCAAAGCATCAACCTCCTATTAACATTCAGGGAGAATCAGCCTCTTGACAACTCTCATTTGAGCGCCTAAATGAAAATGAGGCATTTCTGTGTTCCCTACTGCTACCAGAAAAGGTGCTTGTCACTTCAGAAAATCAGATCACTTCTAGTCAGAAAGACTTTTCCCTTTCGGTGGAACAAATATGTTTAAATCCACAAGTCTAGACACCAAGACTTAAAAATTACGACCTCTTGTCTTATCCTAGGAGCCATGGCACTCTAGAGCTCCAAATAGAGATGTCTGCAGGGAGGCTATCACTTTAGAAATTGTTTAGCGGTCTGGGTACAGATGACAGATTGGGGAATCACTGCAGTCACCATAATTAAGGTGACATTCTCCTACAAGGAGACATACTACTCTAAAAAGTTACAGGAAGGCTCATTTGGAAAATTAATCTGTAGAAAGATCAGAAACTTTGGGCTAACAAAATTAATTTTCAGGAAAACCAGAAGAACGGTTTTGGGGAGGGAGACAGGACAAGTTGTTGGTTATTCAGACCATCAGTCATCAGTCCACAATGCAAAATTTCAAATTAGAAAGTGCACTGCTATTAAGCTCAGTCTAATGCTTATGCATATGCTAAACAAGACACCAGAAAGAGTAATGATAAATCATGGATCCATTAAATTCATGAGAATTAAATTTGGGAGGAGTTGGAAAAGGGAAATGGATGAGATATACAGATTATTTTAAGTCATCTCGCATACAAAAATGATGATGGGTTTTCAGGAGAAACAATCCAAGTTGCACTGATTAGAAATTATTCCAGTGTGCTACTCTTTGGCCTTCCCGTCACATCCACGTGGCTGTAATGAGCTTTAGGGCACACTTAAGGCTAAGCATCAGGTTCCCTGCAGTGAACAAAGCTCTAACTGGTTTGCACGGCTGCTCCCCAGCTTTCAGGAGGCTGGTGGGACCAGCAATGGGGTACCAATGCTTTTACCCCAGAACTCAGAATCTGGAACAGGTAAGGAACCACCTATGTGTGCTCCTCAGTCTCGATTTTGTAACACATGGTGCTTTTTCAGGTGGTTCTCCAGCTGAGATATTCTAGGACAGGAGAGACAGTTCACACCTAACGAGCACCCGCATTTGCAGCCCATAATGTGCCGCGTTCTCCAAACAGATGAGTATGTTCCTTGTAACATCAACGGAGGGAAAAAGAAGCTTTTGAAACAGATTTTGCATGCTGAAACACAAAAATCCAAGTCAGGTAAACAAGATCTCCCTGGAGGTCTTCAAAGGCTTTCACATCTCCCCACTGATTATGTGAGAAAGGTGTTCATTTACTTTAGATTTGGTTCATTAAAAAACTGAAATTCAGGAGAGGTTGGTGCCTGGATCGGGCAGACAGCTGCTGCTCAGCCCACGGCTGCTGTTTTTCTCTCTAGAAAAGCTCATCTATTAGCAGGAGCAGTCTTTGCCTGCCATTGCCCACCCTTCTGCTCACCTTGTTATCAAGAATTTATCATGATCAATGATGCCGACACAGCGCTGAGGAAGAAGCACAGTTTTTCTCTTCTGCTAAGGAAAGCAGCAGACTGCAATACTTTGCTTGCTGCTCAGTGTAAGGAGAGTTTCTTATTTGCTTCAGCATTTTGAGCCAGGTTTTGTCAAAATAAATAGCCCCCCCCAATTTTTGTGCTCCCCTTCCTCTACTCTTCTTGTATGAACAATGCGATTGCCCTCTTGATCAAATGCATTTGTGAAATGTATTGTTTCCCATAAAACCTCTCCAAATATCAGACGAAATATCAACACTCATGAGCCAAAACACATTTTGCCAAACCTCATTACTTGGCCAGGGGAAGGTGAGTGGGAAAGGATATTCTCCTTAATGAAAAACACCATAATAATTTTTGAAAGTTTCAATTTTTCCTCTGATAGCTCTGCCCAGCATGTCACTGACCTTGCGCTAACTATAAATAAACACCTTTAACATTTCCACAGCTCAGGAACTTCTCTGAAGTGGAGATGTTAACTTTCTCTACATGTTTTTAACCTAACAACTAAAAATAAATGAGAAGGAATATACAGGGGTGGCTTTCTTTCACCTTGCTGCAGTTAAACTCCTCATTCCAGAGGGATGGTACCTTTTGCCATCATTATATTGACACCACTCTGGAATGAGAAAGCAAAAAATAGAACCTTGAAATTAATTTATGCAGTTTAATTGTGTATCCTTACTTCTCAAAAATAAATAATTAACCAGAACTTTTGACAGCAATTCTGAAAAATCCCAGAGAAGTCTGCAAACTTGTATTAATCCATGTTTCACATGTAATTTTCCTAAAAAACCACAACCCTGCCAAATGCAGAAATGATTAGGTGGATGGCCACCAGGACATTCAACATCTTGCAGAGAGATCGAGTGGGTGCTTTGGTCTGCACCAGAAAGACCCCAACCACATTACTGGGACGTGGATTATGCGTTTTAAAACAATTGTTTCAGATTTGCTGTAGAATCAGAGGTGTCTTGAAGATCATAATAAAACATTAGCTCTCCATTAAGAGCTATCAAAAGCAGTATGGTCTGAGCATGTGCGTCAGATAAAACACAAGGTGAAATACTTTGGTAGAGATCATGTTTCCCTCAGTCAGGCTCTCAAGTGCTCATCTTAAGTAGGAAGGATTTCTACACACTTCTGGTATGGGAGGAAAACTGTGTTCATCATTGATTTCGGTGGGTTAGGGTCAGGCAGGTGCTGTCTTCTGTTCCCCCTGTGCTCTACACGACAAAGATATGCAGAACGCAGTGGACTGGTCTTCTAAGTTCCAGTGGTGGGATGACTGTGTATGAGAATGTGATAACTTTATTCTGCTTCTGAGATGGCCTCATAGTCGAAGATAAAAACAGAATATATTTGGCACAGTCCCTATTTTCGAATGGTCTGGATTCATCAGAAATTTCAAGAGGTGGCATACGAAGTAAGCATATGCCTAATGTTTTAAGTCAGAACATGACTCTGGGTGGCCAATCAAGGGTGCCTAGGAGAATTTTTGTACTTCGGGTATCCTACCCAGCCTCCTGCTGTCGTTCCAGAGAAGCCTGGGTCTCCTGTAGCATATCTGCCAACCCTGTGTGGATGTTTCAGCTAGTTTAGGGCAACTCAAACAGTATTAGAGCCTCTGTTTAAGCAGTGAAATCCCAGCCTCCCCTGCCAGCAGTAATACATACGCACATATGCACATACACAATGCTTCCGCGATTAAAGCAGTATGTCATTAATTAAAAGCAGGTCACAAACAGCAACTCAACCATGTTTTGCTCAGTCTTGGAATGGTTGTTTATTCCAAAGTCACGAAGCTTCCTGTAAAGTAAATACCTTGAGAGTACAGTGCCATAATTACATGATGAATAAATGTATGGTGCTTTGTCAAATACAATAAGAGACATAAACTCACGTTAGGGCATCCTGCTAATATAACAGAATGTAAAAATAACATCTAAACAGCAACAGAACTCAGCAGCCAAATACTTTACTTGTCAGGATTGCCATTAAGATAAAATAGCTAATTCAGTGTAGTGTTTTTGGAAAGAAGCATCCTTTCCATACTGCAACCAGGATTTTGCAATTTAACTAAACACATTTGGAATGAAGGAATCTTTGCCAAGCAAACCCATAAAACTCTTTTCAGGTGTGGCAGTCCCCATTTTACAGGTAGGCAAAAAGAACATGGGATTTTATAAAGAAGCTTAGTGCAGCTGGGTATCAAAACCTCAGCGAACTTGAATTCTTCATGTCACCCTGAAAATCCTAAGCAGAGTGACTGGTTTGTAGGGAAACTCCAGAAGACCATAGGATAAAGCCTAGTATTTCTCCCAGTCTGAACCTTTTTTTAGCCAATGGTTTGCATCTACCCTCACAACACTGTATAATTAAGAAAGGGACACTGTAGGAAAAGATTTCTGCACATGACTCAGGAAAAAGAGAAGAAAAAATCCCAAAGGACTCAGGAAAAAGCAAGAGAAGAAAAAGAAAATCCCAAAGCTTTTTTTATAATCAATTTTCTAGCTCTGCCTTATTATACAGCTAACTGGTAAAACCTTTGCTTCATTTGATGGGAACTAGCAGAGTCGAAAAGCTTACTGCTTACTCTTTGAAGGTTTACGAGGCATGCAGTTACAACAGTGACCTATTTAAATCCTTCCAGCCAGTGAAATATAATTCCTCTGTTGTGTTGGGGGGCAGCAAGCTGAAGCTACAAAATGGGCTGTTTCATATGACAAAAGTGTGACTTGTTATGGGCACAAACCCAGTAAGTACTGTTCTTTTTCTAAAAGTCAAGCCTGGAGGAAAAAATTAAAAACGGAAGTTCAAGACCAGATTTTGCTTTCTGTTCCACTTGGAAACTAAGCAGACATTTCTCTTCAAAGAATTGTACCACATCCTGATCTATAAAAACATAAGAACAGATTGAAATTACATTAATGTAAACAGGCATCTCTGAAAAGAACATTGCGTACTCAAAATTGTGGACATTTATGCTAGTACTTTCCAAAACGGTTATCTTGCACATTGTATAGAGATAAAAAACGTAAGCCACCTTCCTTTTTAATACATTATTTCAGCTCTAGTGGGAAAAAAAAATAATTACATAATTGGAAATTTAGAACAAATTTTATGGCCTCTCTCTCTTGGGACAGGAAAGAGTGAAGGAAGAATGTGGTCTGTAGTGAAAAAGTCAAGACCTGCAACTACAGAAAAACCAGGGCATTAATTTTTTCTATCACGTTATGCATGTTAACTGGAAATAACTACTTCCAAGGCTTATTTCTCAGAAGAAAAATCAGAAAGTTGAACTTAGTTTATTGCTTTTTCCAGGTTTTAGGGATGGCAACAATTTCGTCTGGGGTTCGCATCTTCTTTCGTGAGACTGGATTTTGATTAATTATTTTCTGTCTGTGCAGCACTCTGGTTCAAAGAAGTCCTTTGACTAGTGGGATCACAGGCTAAGGTCTTTTCAGGATACCCACGCTCGTACCAGTGTGCCCAGTTCTTGGACATTTACCATGTCAAATTCTCACATGGCCTATGAGTCCCATGTAACCATCTAAAGTGAGATAAAAATAGATCATTTGCCTTCTCCCTTTCTGAAATAATTCCTAACTCTATATCCTCATCACTTCAGAAAACCATTATGAAGTGAGGTAAGCTGTGGCTAAAGAAAGCTAAATGCCCAACAAGCCCCCTGCCCTCAGTACACACAGCTCTCACAAGAGCCCATCGAGCCTCCAGCGGCCGGCTCAGCCTTTGGGCTCAAGTTATGGAGCAACCCAAGTCTAGATCTGCCGCAGACATTGCCTTGAAGGTTCAGCTGACAGTGCAGACATGGTCCTAGAGAGATGCTTTGCTTTAAAAGAAAGATTTTCACTTGTCGAAGCTCAGACTGTGGTAGTATTGCTTAGTTTGAACAGTACTTTTCACTAATGAAGGTTGGAAAGAAAAAGACCTGAAGAATGCTTTGCCATTAGAAAACAATATTTTTTTTCCAGCTGGTTTCCACTCTCCTTCTAAGCGTCTTGGAGGAATTTTTTTTTAAACAGACATGTTTTGGACATGCTAAAGATGTTAGCCCAAGTAAAAAGATGTTTGGGGTTTTTTTTTCTGCTTTTTTGATCTGAAATGAAAATATATTTAAACAGGGTAAAACTACAGAACATGAAAAAAACCCATATGCACATTATGGAACTAATATAGCTGGTCCAGTCAAAATACCTTTTCGGACATCGGTTTGAGGAAAAATGTCAGAATTATGACTTTTCTCCTCAGCTATCACAGACCAAGGGAACCATTTCTTACCCAAATGTGCTTCATCAAATGTGCCCTTGCAAGTGATTAGAAGGAACACAGGGAGAGAAAAACTCAGTGGGATTAAGGGTTTCACAACCTGGCACATATGGGCTAAGGCTACTTGTTTCAGAAAAAGCTAACTAATAAGCCCAGAGCTTCATCGACATAGGAATCCTGGAAGAGGGTCTTGGTCACATCTGAATCTCAGTGAAAGCTCTGCCCTTCTGCAGTTGCAGCAGCATCAGTGCCTCCTTCTCAAAGATGCAGAGCAGAACATATGTGTTGGGAGTTGTCTGCTTAACAGCACAATCCTTCTTCTTTCCCTTTATAAACAATGAGCTCTCAAGCTCCCTGAAGCAAAGAAACCAGGCGAGGAAATATTTAATCAGTGAAAGGAGGAATTTATATGCAGTTGATAAACTAGGGGCTGTAAGGAAATAGAGAATGTAGTTGAAAAAAGCAACCCTTTCCATCACTGCCCACTGTCCTGAAATGCCTACGTGCAAAAGCAGAAATGTGACTTAATTTCAGTGATGGCCACAAAAGATCTGACTTTCACAAAACCAAATCCCTGATTCTCATTCAGAAGATGACATAATCTTTGCTATTATGAGTTTTCCCCAATTTGTACACAGCTGTCCTTGTGGCACTGCCCCTCCTCTCATTCTAAAAAGCATCTCCAGGACTAGGACGCTGCAACCCATCAGTACACTAAAGCTCATCAAAGTGACTACAACCCCCCCATTGGTTTGTGTACATTAGGAGTGTTATAAAGGCTGATGCATGCCGATTAAAACTGAGGACCTCTGCATTTCCCAAATTGGCATTTTCCTGAGTTAAGGGAAGCAGAGGGTGGGAGAAACCTCTTGACACAACACGTGCTATGGAGGGAGAGAGAACAGAAAAGGGCTATGTGACACGTGGATGAGGCTGTTTCCAGTGAACCAAGGGTTAAAGCACATCTCCGAATAAAGGCTGAGGGTATCCAGAAAGGATGAGATGGATCTGAAAGCTCAGCTCCCACTAATCTTCCACGGAGAGGGAGCAGACTGAGATTAATGAAAGCACCAATGCATCCAGCTCCAAGAGACAACAATACTTCACTATCAGGTGGAGACCTTTTGCCAAGTTGCATCTCAGCCATGTTTTTAAGCTCTGCTTGGGAACACTATGTTTTTCTCAAAAAGCGTATATCAAACAGTTACAAGTGCTTAAGCAATCAGAAAGAATAATGCCGTAGGTGAATCTTCACATTCTTATCAAATATTTTTTAACAGTTATTTATGTTGTTCTGACACAATAAAGGAAAAACGCAGCACTTGTATCTTCTCTGCTGAGATTTTGCCATTTATTCCTCATGAACACTAGTGCAAATATGGGCAGGTTGTATTCAGTTGTCAGTGGAAGCTGGCATTCACCATCCTCATCTGTTCTGGACAGTACAATGCTTTCAGGCATCTAACACCTAATGAGGTACAGTAACATACCCTGCTCCCCAGTCCCTGAACGACATGCTTCTACAAAGCTACAGAAATACAAAGGGTATGTCCATACCCTCAGCTAACCACACAACTGAGACTGCACTCAAGAGTCAGACCAGCTCGTTGTCTACACAATTCACCCTGGGATATGACAGGTCTGAGCTCCAAGCTGGAAAGTGCACACAGGTGGCTCACCCGGCTGCATTTAAACCTGCTTTCATCTCACATTGCAGACTCAATCCGAGAGCCCTCGACTTTCCCTGATGCCAAAGTGTACCTTTAGGATAGGCTCTGACTCAGCACCATTCAAAGACGCGATGGCCAGTGTTGTGACATGGCCCACTTCTGACTACAGATCATGTATCACTGCTCTATTACTCCTTAAAACAGTTGTTTTGTTCTTTGCCTTAAACCTCGCCTCTTCCCAGCAGCTTGCAGAGTTTCTGTAAAGCATTCCTAACCAGGCTGCACTGAGTGCATCTCAGGACACAGTCCACTCTATATGCTCTCTGGTATTTTGCATTTCTCTCGGATTATTAAAGGGAGAAGAAAAGGCTCAGAGGCGTTATTTATTCAATTCAGAAGCAACCCGTTATCACTGTGTTACATTTCTAACATGCAAACACCACTATACAGCACCAGGAGAGAATCTGTTATCCCTGAAAAAGAAATGACATGCTTTTTTGAAATTGAAAGAAATGCCCTGCTGTCGATGAATATATTCTTGGTTACAGCACAAGGAGGAAGTTTTCCCTTTTCCTCCCCCATCTCTCATCCAAATTTCTTCCCCAGGGTTGTAGAGTATGAGATGAGCAACACGACCTTGCAATGACAGAATTTTAATGTGTGGCTGGTGCACCAAAAGCAATGCAGCAGCGTCTCTCTTCTCGGTGTTGCTATGTACACTAGACATTTATGTAACACTGCTTCTCATCCTCAAGGCTGTCCTCACCTAGGGTCAGCAGCAACGAACACAGAATTTATTTAGTCAACTGCCAAAGCTACTTACAGCTAGCACAAACAACTACACGCTTCAGTATTTTGGTGAAGAGAAGTTAACAGGTAAAGCCATTCCCAACCCCAAAGCCGCAAAACAGAAGGAGATGGTTTTTTGAAACAGGTTAACTAGAAAGAGTCAATGGTGGATTTATTGCAAACAAATTGCTTATTTCCAAGGTGTTTACTAAAATATACTAGTTCTCTTATGTGCTTTACCACCAAGTAGTGCACAGAAATGCAATGTCTTTGCATGTATTAGTTCCCAAATCCCAGGGAGACTTTGTATCCACATCCAGAAAACGGGGCTTGCTTGTAATTTCTAGAATTGAGGAGCCAGGAAAAATGTCTCACTCCTTCCCCTTTGCTCCCAGGTTCAAAATATCTCATCCTGTTCATTGCTGGCATTCATCACGCTCTCCTGCCCTTCTTGGTTTGCTCCTCAGTTGACAGCAGTTGAAGCTTCAGGAGCTACTCTTGGCTTCCCCCTCCTGGTGTAACAGTACAGATCATTAGGAAGAAAGTCCAGATTTTGGACTGTGGGATGGACAGGCTTTGCCCGGAAGAAGCGGACAGCATGTAAATATTTTTGCAAGGTCTGACATCCTCAGAAATCCAAGGGCTTTTTAAGAGGCAATCTACAATTGGGATGGGTGGCTTTCTCCAGCTTTCTCTCCGTGCCCTGTACTAATGGGACAGATCCACTGCTGTTAGTACAGCACCAGCAGCTGCCTCTTACAAATATGTTTTCTTCTAGAAAACATAACACTTCAGGCTCGGCAAACCTTGAGCATCCGCTGCAAGCGTGGAGATATTCATAACCTCAGAGAAAGTGCACAGCATTCCACAGTACCAAAACAGATCCCTCTTACAACATGGGTAAGACAACTAGCAGGATACTAAACCTTCACAAATACTCCTCCAGCCCTTTAAGGAGCAGCATTTGTTGCTCAAAACTTTCGTGCAAGAGCATTCATTATACATGTCAGTCCAGCAGAGGACTCGGGGTTCAACCCTAAAAGATGCTGGCTAATTAATCTACTGCATCTACAAAGGAAATTCCAGAGTTTCTGGGATTTGCTATGCTTAGAAGTGGCACTAACATATCAGGCTCTTTATGGGAATGAAGAGTGTCATTTCAGCTCCATGCGTTTCACCAGTGCATCACTATAGTGGCCTTAATGAACTACACCAGTAGCAGAGAGGATGCAAACCCCAAATCACTGCTCACAGTTGAATCATCAGATGTATTATATATATCCCTGAAAAATGTACATGCATTGCAGAAAAGCTCAGTTCAGCACAGGCACCAGTGGCATTTTGATTAAACCTTGCTGTTAAATCCTCTTTGTTAAAACAATAAAAAACAGTTTTATTTGTGAGGGGTGGGAAATCTGCAGACAAATTAGATGCATAATCCAGAGAAGAACAGATCCAGCTTGTCTTAAATCATGCTGGCGTGTTTATGAAATGATTGCCAGGGTGAAGTGAAAATTAATCTCCCTAGAAGCCCTTTTATTTTTTAAAAAAGTCAACATTGCATTTTAATAACTATGTCTCTTCTCTGACTTACAGGGCTTGAACTGCTACAGGCAATGACTAGTTTGACTCCTGCCTGCTTCTCTAAGCAATGTCTTGTAGTTTGAAACTATAACCTGGTGCGTTAGTGTTGCGTAGAGGCTTTTCTCTTAGGCTGCTGTTCTAAAAGCAAATGCCTTACCAAACCATTACTTCTCTGCTCTGTTATGCCATTATAGCTGAATTACTGTTCCCAACGCAGCTGGTCTGCCACTCATATTATCATCTACCCCTTCTCAGCCAGCTCCAAATCACTTTCTCACTTATGCGCCAGAAGTATTAGAAGCAAAGGGACGACTCTGCACTTGCTTGCACTGGCTGCAAAGTGTGCTCACAGGTTGCCCCATGCTTATATCAGACTGTGCACAGACGGAAGTATATGTAGTACTTCTCTCACCTGCAAGGCACATCTGCAACCAAAGAAAACGATGGGGATTCAGTGCTGAGGGAGTAAGTCCGCGATCGGGATGCAGCGGAAGCTGAATGTGTGCAGTGCTTTCATACACATATTCACATCGGGCTTGTGTGGGCAGGAGTCTTCAAAGAGAGAGAGGGTTGGGTTTATCTCTTTTCCCTTTACAGCAACTGTTCTCTAGTCTGTTGTGGCAAAACAATCAGCATTTTGCGGAAAAACGGATTTGGCTTAAACTTTCTACCCTAAGCAGTGCAGTCACCGGCTAGGCGTCTGTGCTACGCACTGGTGTCCTCTCCCCAGCCCAGGTCCAAGGTTGGACATTGTGATCTCTCATACTCCTTTCAGTCCTGTCTCCTAGAAGAGCAGATAAAAGACCAAGGAAGAACTCACATGCTATTAGAACCATATGCTGAAACAGGGAAGCGCTGCTCCAAATCAGGGCTGGAATAACCATCATGGAGGGACTGGCTGTCCTGCAGACTTCAGAGGTGAAGGTCACTCCTCATCAGCCCTTCCCATGCTCCGTCAGGGCTCGCTCTGCAGTCCTTTGCTATGGCAGTGAACATTTACTCACACAAGTAATCTCAGTGCCATGGGAATAGGATTTCTCTGGTAAATCTGATTAATCCAGCTGTTAGCTGTGTAAAGCCCCAAGTCTCACACTGCTGTACGAGGGCTGGATTCTCATTGCAGGGAAAGGGCTTGGTTTCCACCATGGCATGAAAACATTCTTAGTTTAAAGAAAAGTCCTGAAGCATTTATCATGAATATAACACAAAGCTCCTGCTGAGCAAACACCGAGGGGTCTGCAGTTTTGTGACAGACTGAGCGAGAAGTGGCAGAAGACATGGGGGGATCCTTTCCCTGCCAGCAGGACACTTATGACAGACTCACTTACAGGACTCCGTTTAAAGAGTAAAGATGTTCAATTACGTAAATCCGGTTGATCTGTAAATGTGGAATTAAGTGCTGTCAGCCTTCACTTACTTTTCTGGCATGGAGTTGTATTTTCACATACACTTGGCTCACAGATAAAAAAGCTATGGAGTTTAAAAGAGGGCTCGGCTCAGTTTTGCAAGCTGGCGACACACTCAGAAGCAGCAAGGACAATGCAGCCTGTAGAAAGACCATGTTCATCATAACGTCTGCCACTCCTGAAGCCAAGTCACAGTCGCTAACCCTTAAACTTTTCGCTCCTCTAAAAGGCATAGCTCAAGGAAAATCAAAAAAGCAACTGAGACTTTTAGCCTTTCCCCAAACTCTTCCTCACCTGGTCTAGCAATTAGTCATATCAGCAATAGAAAGGTTTACACAAAATAAAACACAAATACAGTTGCACAGCAATTAGACAGATCTTTTCACTGCAGGTGCACTGAAGTGAGCCCCAAACATTAATTAAGCCTCCCAACGCTCCAGAAAGGTCGACAGTCCCAAGCCTGTTTTACAAGTGGTCAGCTGAGGTTGGTACAGGATGAAGGCAGAAAGAGGAGTCCCTGGCTCTGCTTATTCTTGCCCTGACGGCACTGCCTAATGTAACAACAGGCATTTAATATGCCTACATGCTGCGTCAGCTCCTGCTACAATGCAGAACAAGAGCGCAGTACTAATATTACTATTTTAATTATAAAGCACTACCTATATAGGAGCTGAGCCAGAACATATAATCTGTTTTAGCACAGAGCTAACTCCTAAACTAGCTGCTCATTAGATGGTAATGGAACCGATATCTATCAGAGAGGAGGTGTGAAACCACAAACAACACCGTGATTAGATGACTTTAAACCATATTTAAAAAAACATTAGATACTAGATCCTAAAACAAGTGGAAAAAGATCACTGCCTGGTTGTGGTTAATAGATGCAGTCATGATTTCAATCATGCTTTAAGCTAACTGCCAGCAAACAAAAAAGCCTGCAGTATCAGCAATATCCAATATCTATACATTTTGCCATCAGTGTTATGTTTATTATTAAACCCATGCAGGCAGTATTAGAAATAAATCTTAATGACTAAAAAGGATCTAATCCTTTGCTGCATACCTTCAGTTTTACAGTGATGGACGAATAAGATCCAATGGGAAAATAATGATCCTTCCAGCCTCAATAAAAAAAAAAAAGAAAATCAGTAGCTGCAATGTAGGCTTCCACCTCACACTGCACTTCTATTTTGGCTTCTCTCCTCTAGGCTACTTTGAGAATTCTCATCAGTAGGAATACGTCCAACTCTGGCTCTTTCCTTCCCCCCTGAATTACAAATTGGGCAAAGCCAGAGGTAAAACCTTCAGTGCAAAGTCCAGACACTGAGGAACACGTCCCCACATGCCTTCGCTGCTGCAGCTCTGCCCTGCTGCTCCACTGAGGGCAACTCCTGAGCAGAAGCTGCCAAGGCACAGACTAAACTCATTTTCACTAGTTACACATACAACATGCCTATACACCACTTACTAGAAAAATGCTTCCCTCTGAACACTGATACTGATACTTGTAGACCCCTGTACAGAGTTTGTGTTGTGAGCTGAAAGTTAGTGTCTTTCCTACTACAATAAAAAAGGTTTTCACTGGAAAGATGTAAACCAAATCAAATGCACTGTGCTAAATACAGGTGAAGCACAGACATGAGAGATGCTGAGCTATCTTACGTTGGGGTGTGCTGCAAATGCCACGGGGTATTGCTCCTAAGCTTCTGTTGGAGAATAAGGGGCAGGTTTTCAGCATGTGCAAAGTGATGCTGCTCTACTAAGATGCACTAGAATGATGCCTATTTATGCCAGCTAACTGTCTGACTCCTGTGTAAATTCTCTCATCTCAGCAAAATAAGGAAAAGGGGGTAAGGAAGACATAAAGGAAGTTGGATTGGCTATTGGATGGAGGAAAGAAGAGTTGTTCCTCAGAACCAAAAAGTTATAAAGTGCCTGTTTCAACCTCTAGCCTTTCCATGGCAACTACGAGCAGAGTGGAAAACAGCTGTGGGGAGGAGAAGGGAAGGAAAGCTTAAATTTGGATGTTTCAGATCCTCCCCTTTGGAACACACTGAAACCATACCGCAGCTCCTGCAAGGTTCCTATCGGCACACATGATGCAAAGAGGCACAGTAATGAGGGCTTCGCTCTTACTCTGCTGTAGATCTGGCCCGATCCTGCTTTCAGTGACATCAGTGCAAACAAGTGTGACTCCAGGGAAGGTACTCAAAGGATCACAGTCAGCCAAACATACTCTGGGACCTCTAAAATTGGATTTCAACCCACTGCGTTGTAAAATAATCAGTAAGAGCATCTGAATGCCTAAGTATTTGACATTCAGGGCATGTGAGTGTAGAGTGAGTGCAACTTCCACGTTGAGCACGTAGTATAATAAAACATCATATCCTGTTTGCTCCCGTTAATCGCTTTTCTTGCTTCATATTTCTGGCTGCATAAATCACACTTATTTTGCAAACTCACTGAATGCTGAATCGATGCAAGATAGAGAGTTCTCCACATACAGCCGTTTGCTTGCCAAAAGGCTGTGATTTACATCACGGTGGAGTCTGCCCACAGGTGCTACGCAGTTGTGCTCACTTTTCCATAGGTTAACTTACATCTTTCCCCATATTCCACCCTCCCATTCAGGGTGGGAATATTCACATCCATTACAGAAGTAGACAAGCGAGAGCAACCACTCTATATTTTTAAATACAGAATTCCAATTCTGCAGTATATAAAATCTTTAATATGGAGTGTTTCCACCCCAAAGCCATGAGATTTGTATACCAACAAAAGCAATAGTCTTTGTAATACACTATGTTTTATCATTGGGATTAACCTGGGTTTTGGTTTACTGATCCAGCTTCAGAGGACTGAAGTGGAAGAAGTTCAAACATTCCACAGATTCTTCTTCCATCAGCTTTTAAAGCAATTGTGTCTCTCCCCAGCTTCTGTACTTTTTACTTAACAGAATCAACTCCAAAGAATCACTGCCGCCACAAATACTGTGCAAGTGCATTTGGGTTTGAACATAAACACTTATTATTTGTTGGTATACTGCTGCATCCATCATTTTCCAAAGTCTTAAATAATCATAAATAAGAAAATCTGTGCTATTCTTTGGTACATTTCTGTCTGCTTAAAACACAGCTGAACTTTTAAGTTGTACAAACAAAAAATTGCACTTTTTATCTTCTAGAGAGTCTTGCTAGTCCAACAGACTTTCAGCTGAAGGATTCTTTATTATACTCAAACCTTGTCCCATAGGAGTTGCTGCTGTTGCTCAGTTTATGAAGTATCTTAGAGATTTTGCTTGGTCCACAACAGAAAACTCCAATGGTCTTCCTGTTAAAAAAAAAGAAAAAAGTTATGACACTGCAAATAAACAGTAACTTCTAATGATAGACAGAATTGGATTTTGGCCTCACTGTATTATATGTAAGCCAACTATGCGTAGATTTTAAGGTGGGAACAGCTCACTAGGTCATGGAGTTAGTATTACTGAAGCCACCAGATCTCTCCCAAGTATCCCCACAACAAGCCTTATTACTTACTTGACTAAGACAACTCTTGGAAAACAGCGCCTCATCTTAGTCTCAAGATACCAAGTGATGAAAAATTCCTACTTCCCACTCTAATTTCTTCCACAATTTATCACTTTTTTTGTTAAAAATGTGTCTCACCGTAATGACTTCATTAGTGTAACTCGTGATTTACACCAGCAGGAGATCTAGTCACAAATGGTGATTCATTACACTAATGAAACCAGAGCACTACTAACCCATGATTATTTCTGGCAGCAGCAGAGTAATTTTACCGCTTTAGTTTCATATTAGCATGCAATCTTTCTTTAAACAGCTGTATCGGAAATTCTTATGAAACGCTAAACACAGAATATGATCCTTGTTCATCATCCACAGCTACCAGCCCAAGTTCATTAGTTAACCTGACTTTTTCATTCACACCACTCCACTGACAACAGCTTTTTGCTCTCTGTTCACCTTAAACACAGGCTGCCAAGTCAGACTCACAGTCATACAGCATTTAAGGGCTCAGAACAGTAGCCAGCATCAGAACAGGACACATCCACAACAGCGGGACTGAGCCATTCATGATATTCATCATCTCCCTTTTTTTGAAAGATGAGGAGAAGGGAAATGAAGGAGAAGGGAAAGAGGATGCGGTGCTGCCTCTTCTATATCATGAAAAAAAAAAATTCTTCACCTTCCTGCTGAAATTGTGCCACTACAGAGAAAGATCTTAAAGATTTACTGAGATGGAGAGAGAGCACCCAAGAGGGAACATGGCTTTAACTATTGTGATCTACGGCACTCACCAAGAGGCTGGAGACTTGAGTTCTGGTCCCTGCCTCCAGGACTGTTTCAGTATTTTATCCAGTAACTATGTAATATAAAAAATTCTGGCACATGCAGGATAATCAAAAGCACAGCTTAAAGCTGCCTGTGTATGTGTTTGGTGAGAGAAGGGAACTAATACATATAAGAAGAAATCTTTGATGCATACCGTCAAGTGTATGTGCCTGATGTTAGGCAGCAGCTTGAATAGCATGGCAGTCCACGCTGTATCAGTGCACAGCAACACTGGCATGGTACAACTGAGGACTCAAACATTAAAAAGCATCACAAAGTTATGCAGGTAACCGCAATGGTGTTCTTGTGTGGGCACCTTACAATGCTGACTTTAATTGCCTTCAACTGCATCAGCTCTCATAACAATCCATGGCAAATATTCATAACTCGTATTTTCTCACCCTTATGTATATCTATTAAACTTTCCTATCCTGGCAGTACTCCTTTTAATGGTAAGGGGTGTTGTGTTGGTGGCTGGATTTGAAGAACTAATGAGAGCGCTATTGCTCGTTGCTCTCAAATAAGATTCCTGAGCACCTGCAGACTCCAAACACTCTCTAATCCGTGCACAGTGGAGAAAAAGGGTGCATGAGCTGCCAGCAAGAATCTGTCTTTTACTGTGTATTTAGTGAGAGAATGAATGCTGGGATTTTTTTCATTAGCCTAGTTAGTACAGACAACTGATAAATAAAACCCAAAGAGTTCACCTGTCTCTCTCCCTTTTATTACGTAAATATAGCCCCCAAAGCACAGACATGTCTAAGCAGCACATACGGCTAATGTATTCCCATCTCAGCAACATCCTGCCAAGGTATACAGAATTTTTGGCTAGTAAACAGAATCACAGAAAGGTTAAATGATTTGCCTAAGGTCACACAACAGACCTGTGGCTAAAAAAGTCTCCTGAAACCCAGCTGAGCCACTGCCCCATGCGGTGAGCCAGAGGCTCTCAAACTTCCTTCCTGGGATACCCACCATCAGCATCGGTCCTGGACATCCCTCCACGAACCACCTACCTCCCGCAGTTCACGTCCCTCGTCCTCCCTCACCTCCGTCCCCCAATTCCCTGCTCGCAGACACCTTCCTCCCTGCCGCGCTCGGCTCCTGCCCCGTTGCTGTGACACCAGCAGGCAGCACGCTACTACCCGGAGCAGCACGCTACTACCCGGAGCTGCTGGGCTTTAATTGTCTATCACTTGTCTGGGTCAATTGCTCACCTTGTTGCTCAGATGAAATCAGGCAGCTAGGTAGTGCTACGTCTGAAAATCTTTATAAATACCATTAACATGTTTACAATTAGGGAAAATGTGTTATAGGCCTTTCTTTGTAATAATTATAAACATTCATATAGGATTTTACTCATTCGGAGCACTAAGCAAATAACTCCCCGGTGTTCCTATGGGATGAGTAGGTCAGCACGTATTCTTACATCCATTTTATGAACAGCAGGAGGTGAGGGAGAGGTGAAATACTTTGCTACCTAGAGGGGACAGTCAGGACTTGAAATGTTCCAGTTTTAAATCCCACATTCATTCCTAGATAGAGGTTTGTCCTTTACAGTGCATGAGAAATCTATCATGGTGCTCCACGCCCTTCTCTCCTACAGGTATTCATGTCTTTTTCTAGGTCAGTCTCCATCTGGAAAAAAGCACATGTCCATTTGACCTCAGCAAAATGGAGAAAGTGGGGCAGCCAAGGCATGGTGTAAGCTTTTCATCCAGGACACCACTGAACAGGGACAAGGCTGCTGCTCCATCCCCAAAAAGAGAGCACGAAAAACAAGACCAGTAATTTATTATATAAACTGTCCCAACGCCCACCGTTGGGACTGCGGCTGTCATATAAAATATCAACAGTAGATGGCATGCGTCTGCTCCTCTTAATCCAGAAGCAAGAATCGGGAACCTGATGCTGGGTTGTCCCATGTCACACTCTGAAGGTCTGGCAAAGCTCAGACACTTACAAATGCACTTTGCTTATTTGGGACCCAAACAGCAACAACGGCAACAATTCACAAACCACAAACCAATCAGATGGTTAAACCGATGAGAGGTTGGCCAGCTGTGTGTTTATTTATGCAGGGCTTTTACTAAGATCACAAGATAAAAAGTGGAAAATATCTTGGCTGCCCATGAACAAGCCCAAGGGGATGACTGCAAATACATGTGAAAGCCTGAACGCTGGCCCCAGATGTTGGAAACAACTTGGTTGCCCTGTTTTGGGTTTTTTTGGGGGTGGTTGTTTTTTTGGCCTCTGTATTGCAGCAGGGTCATTTAGGTGGAAAGTTACAGAGAACTAAGAACTGAAATAAAGTGAGTAGGAGACCAGGAAATTGGACTATAGAGAAATACTAAAGTTCCCTTCTCATCCAGGGAAATAGGAAGAATATTTACCTACAACAGGTAAGTTTCTGTGGGATAGCTGAGTTACAGGTTGCACTACTGTCTATCATGTTACATGTAACTACGTCTATAGATACAGACCTCTATCTATAAACCCTGATAAAGGGGTGATAAAGGGTGAGAAAGCCTACATCTTAGCAAGCTGCAGGATAATCAAAAGAGTCAGAACATTATTTAGGTACTAAAAGACACCTTGCTTGGAAATGGTGGCACAATTTACAGACCTGATGTGAAAATGCAGAGGAAATGGTACTTGAAGTCTAATTAGGAGTAATGCGATGGAAAGTACAGAAAAAGCAAGGATGACTACTACTAATAGCTTCATCTATATTATGTGCACTTACAGCCTCGCAAGAAAGTGGCAGAAACCTCACCAATTTTGTATTTTAAAACTGCATTCACACAGTTAAACAAAAAAGACATTAGAATGGAGCATAAAAGGTCAAAAGTCCCCCACGCAGAGGACTCTGAGCCAGAGAGTCAACTTGCTTCTCTAACGTCTCTATTTCCCTTTCTTTCCCATGGTTCTTTACTAAAAAACCCTTCTCTAAGTGATACTCATTTCCACAGTGTGAGAATCCTACTAGGGATGTCCCTCTGTAGCAGCCTTTGGGGCGTCCTGGCAAAGGACCCTTGTCCACAACATCCTCCAGGACCTGAATCCAAGGTACACGTTGTCAGCGGCTTACACTGCCAACAGTGATACAAACTGGCACTCGGTATTTCTCCAGAGCCAGGGCTCAGTGTCTCCTAGTCATATCCAGCCTCAGAAGAGAAGTGTCACTAAGCCATGGGCAGATATTCACTTGGCAAGTGCAAGAGAGGACAAAAAGTTCTTGAGGGAAAGTTCTGGAGGTGACCATGAGAGCACCTCTCAACCTGGTGCACCCCGATTACTATCAACAGCTACTGAGGGTGGTTTGTGCCCACCCCACTGACTTTGCCAGAAGTGAATTAGGGAAGATTCACACAAACCCTTCTACCAGATCAGCTTTTGAGGCAGAAAACTGCCAGCGGCGGATAAAATACTCGAGCAACAGAGCTAGATCTGGACAAAGACGTTCCATAGTCTAATTGCATGTCTTCTCTGGTTTACAACTGTCTTGTTTCAGACCACAATATGTTTGCCTAGCACAGTAAAAAGGCATTGCCAGGTCTTAACAAAGAATAAAAAAGTGCCAGGAATCTCCAAAGACAATATCCTCTGAATAAAAACAATACAGGGCAGTCGCATTCTTCCTTGCGCGTTTTGTTTGTAAACAAGCACTATAAATCAGGAAAATTATAGGAGAAGTCAACAATTTTTAAAAATGCAACTTTATATATAAAACCAGCCTATGTTGCAAGCAAGATATTGCCACGGACAAAAACATATGCAATCTCTGTGCAGTGAGATGGAAATCTATTACTTTTATTTTCTGGGCCACTGAACATCCTAGCTGCATGAAAAGATGAACTGTTCTGAGTGTAAAAAAAAAAATAATGTTTCAGTTTGTACAGGCTCTCTCTCACAGCAAAATATTAGCTAATTTCAACATCAGTAGCTTAAACATTACACTCTAAGATAAAACCCAAAAGTATTTTCATACAAACATAGCTAGAAACAGATAATATCCCCAGCCTTCAAACTGTGGCATCCTTCAAGTGGACTGGTACTTACCGCCTGTTACACTTTGCAATTTCATCTAAAAGGAGTTTCCACCGAGGTCGTCCAAGCAAAAGCCTTGAGTTTAAGGCTTGATATTTTTCACCAATTATTTTCTGCAAGAAACAAAAAATTCCATTCTGCCTGATTTGCAGATTGCCTCATATCACCCAGGGCTCCCATTTCTGACACTGGCTGACTTACCGTATCGCTGAGGTGTAAAACCTGAGCACAAGTATCAGACAGTTGTGATTAAAACTGCAGCCATTTCATGCACCAATACCTCTGCTCACTGCCGCTTCAATGGCTCTCCTTGGTGTTCGTTATACATTGTTCCTCGTGCAGCTGCTCATTAATCTCCCCATTACTTTTAAACCAATTTATTTAAGCCATAAAACAATAACCATGCTCCTATTACTCATTCCCTTATTGGCTTTTAATGCTAAGCTGGAAGAAACACTGCTGATGCAAAAATCGTATTTCTGTCTGAAGTCTTTTTTTTAACTTTGTACAAGTAAGTATTAAGATGACTACGTCTGAAAAAGTAACAAGGGATATCTTACATTTCTCCCTGAGAGCAGTTTGCCAGCTGTTTTGAGCTGCCGTAATGGCAGAAAGCAGCCAAAACCGCTCCCCGGATGGAACCTGACCCATTCCAGCAATGCTAACTCACCAGCATTTTGATAAGGTCAAATGCCCTTCCACTGCAGGGCATTACCCTTCCTTGGTTCCCTGTCCTAATGCGATAGAAAGGCAGAGAGAAGTTACGTCTTCTCCAGGCTCCCATATTCACTCCACTGCTGAACAACCTGAAACATTGCTCACACCAGTGCCAGCACAGAGTCCTGGCTAACTCATCCTCCGCTGGCCGTTTATATTCAAGAGGCATTTGCTGAAGGATGGGCTTGGCTCCCTGTTGTCACCCAGGCATGCTACTTCGGAGCAAAGGGAGCATGAAGCGAAACTGCCCTAATTTTCGTAGCAGTCAGCACTCTGGACTAACATCAGTGAACACAGAAACTGTATGGCAACAGAGAGTTGAGTTTAACTCCCCCTTGAGAAATCAGGAGCAGCATTATGGTTCATGCCAGTTTTGTTCAATAGCCACAAAAGAAAAGTGACTTTAAAGAAGGACTTAAAACAAAGTTGACTTAAATAAATTCTGCTTAAATTGTGTAGCTGCTTGATATACAATATTAGAAAACTTGCTTTGAACTGTCTATTATTACAGCCTTGCTGTGTCATTGCCATGCAGTCCTGCTTTGGGTTTTAATTTTAACCTAACAATTACATACCAGGTTCATCAATTAGGTGTTTTCAAGGACCCCATTTCAATCACCATATGTCATCCAGACATTAAATTTGTGGAGCACTGTTCATAACTACTGCAGCTATCACATCATTGAGACTATTGGATAGTGTTCCTACCAGAGCTGGGAATGTTATGCTGTCTCCACCTGATACCAGGCAGATCAAAATCCTTTGGGCATAGTTTCTCACTGCATTTCATGTTTTGTAGTAATTGTTAGGCTTGGTTCTGGGCCTGCTGCAGTCAATGGAAGGCTTCCAGACACAGCAGGGTAAAAAATCAGGCCTGGGCTCATGTGCTAAATAAAGTAAAATGAAGATCGTAAGTGTAAATTGCTGTGGGAGATGCCAAGAGTTGGGGAATTAGCCCAGCTTTGGGGTTGGTAATACATGACAATCAACAGTTCAGTATAATTTCCAGTCTCGTACATCAAGAAATTTGTAACTTTTGTCTGTATTTGAGGCAAAGAAATCCAAAGCTTTTAAAAAAACACTAGTTTCTCTCAAAATATTTATTTGAAAAGAAGATTTGAGCTTGGAAGCTCCTAGAACTATTCTGTTTTGATTCTTAGCCCAGAAATGATGCAGATTTCCCATCAAACATGGCCAACTGTCTGGTCTGTGGCCTGGCCTGGAAGGACCTCTTTCCTAGAAAAGGAAGATATGGATTTCTGCCCACTTCTGATCAAGTTAAGGCTACTCGACTAGATTCTCTCAATGCTGCGGGGACAGACTTGCTCTCTCATGACCTAGTAATTAATCAGTCACTTGAGTTTATGGCCTCATTTCCTGTTTTTACCATCTGCAGTAATTCCCTTTTGCCTTTGACTGACAGTTTGCATTGTCTACTACCCCAAGGTCTAGTTCGGTTTACAAACAGCATTTAGCCACATACCTGTATTCCATCTGTTTGACTGAGGTACAGCTGGATATTTATATAGTCTGGTCGATTCTCCTGCCAAAGCTGGGAGGATGATAAAAACAACTAGTGAAATAATATCCCTTCTCTTAGTGTAAGCATAAAGTCACTTGTGTCTACTATGCTGAGGGACATGGGTTTCAGCATCAGTGAGGTAAGCTTTTTAATGAGGAAGATATGCTTGCATAGCACCCCTTTGTGAACTTTGGACTGTTGCACATCATGCTGTGTACAAAATATTGTTTTAGGAAGCTACGCTGCTCTTAAAATCCACCCGAAATTGTAAAACCCCCTCCCTTCTTGATCTGTGACTAGCCAAATGGCTAAAGGCCCCTCAGACTCCCCAGCCTGCATGTTCTTCTTCCATCTCATAAATTTCACAGATAAGTGTCCAGATTACTGGTACATGGCAACACTGTGCAATGAAATACTGCTGACAGGCACTCAAACTGTTTTGTGCAGCTCCAAGAATAAATGGAGTTTGGGTCAGGTAGCCCAAGCAGAAGTACTGCTGGAGCTTGCTCGTTTTGAGCAAGGCTGCCTTTCTCTACAGCATGCCAGTTGTGTGGTGTGGACATACTTTGCATTCATTAAGGTGTCAGTCTCCCTCCAAGCCATACCCATTACCTTGTTATGCAACATACAGAGCAGATCTGCAAACCAGCGGAAAGATTCAATGTCCCTGCACACCCAAATGAAGTAGAGTCTTCTGAGCTTGTAGCATTTCCAGCCGTCACTTGAAAATAAAATGTTTGGTTAATTAAAAATTATCATTTAAAAAGGAAACTTTAATTAAGATGCTTTATATTCATTAGCAAAAACATGAATTTCCATTAGAAGCTAGCTGCTAAGTTGTTCTTCATCCTATGATACATCAGACACTGAAATGACCAATGCAGCCTATTAGGATGATACTGAGAATATTAAATCTCTACCACAGACCTAATACCCTTCACAGATACTGTTTCTGCATTAGGAAGTTGTCAGCTATACAGATGATTTGGGCAGCAAATATGGATTCATGCATCATCATCAAACTTTTATTTCAAAGCAATGCAGACATTCTAAGTTCAAGTGCATTATGTCAATTCTTTATTAGGTTTATAAAGCGACCCTAAGAGGAAAATATTGACAAATGCAATAATGTCAGGACTTAATTCTGCCTTTATATGTGAAAAGCTCTGGATGATTATAATTAATACTGTAGTGAAATCACAAAGACCAAATCAAATCAGAGCTCCATTGTGTTAGGGAACTGTGTGATATATTACAGTCCTCAGAAAATGCTGGTGGGTAAAGTGCAGTCATGGCGCAGATTCTGCCATTGCACTTAGAAAAACAGGACTCTCGTGTCAGATTTCTAATTCAAATAAAACAAATATAGCAAAAAGGAAGGATTGGGATGAACGGAGAAAGAAAATAGAAGTGAAACAAATCCTGATGATTAATGAGTTCAAATAAAGCACAAATATCCAGGAAGTTTCTTAGTTGGCCAACGCTGTTTTCTGTTGTTTTGATCACTAAAATAATTTTCAAATAGAGAAGGCCGTAATCTGTCAACTTCAAACGCTAGTCCCAGCAGCCAACCCCAGTTGAAAAGTTTCAAGATACATCTCACCATACCCATTGTGCATTATTTCAACCTCTAGTGTTGCCAGCATATCCAGCAAGGGTATAGTATTAATAGATTTACGTAAGTGATGGCTCCAACCACTGTCTTACCTGCCCCTACCCCTAACGTCCACTGTAAGCCTGAGGAACAAGGGTGGTGACATTCTCAGCAGCATATAGAGGCTGAGAACTCACCTTTCGTGTAAAGTCCCCAGAGAGAGAAAAAAGGTGCTTTAAGACTGGGGAGTATAGTGTCTTTCAAGTCCTGATTTCAGCTTTTTATTTGTAAACTGTCGACGTGCAGAGCAGGATTTCCTCCATCTTTTTCTGACTGCCTATACTAAGGCAAGCCCTTAGGAAGGGTCACAATCTGGTCAGATGTGACAAGATAACTATGAGCAGTAGCAAGGAAAATAAGTGCCTTTCACCATAAAAAAGGACAAAAGAAGAGAAAAATGCAAGGCATTTTGTATTGAAATGCTGTAGTTCAGTAACAAACCACCACTCTCAGTGATGAAACACTGCAGCTGGACAAAGAGGCTGGACTGCAAGACTTCACGAAACAAGTCGAGCACAGATTTAAAATAGCACCTCAGACACATATGCTTGGGTCTACCTCCAGCAGGATATATTATGCAGAAAGGTGCAATCCCCCATTACAACCAAATCCACATGTATATAGCACTTCTTGTGTGTTTCTATGTTACCACTGCCAGTAATAACAGCCATTATTTACAGACCCCTCTGCATGAAAGCCACTAGCTTTCCTTAATGGAAGTTATATTTTCTTAAAAATAGGGCATAGCGTTCAATAGTTAAGTGGAGGGACGGGCAGCAGCAGGAATTAAATTGTATACATACAACAGGAACACAAATGAGCAGGAAATAAATGACTACTTCTGATGTCCCCCAGACCAGCACGTCCTTGACACAACAGGACTGGTCCCGCTGCTCTGCAGCGCTGGCATCGTAAGGCAGTTTGCATGTTCACACCTGCCAATTTCTGCTTCTACGGCAGGGCAAAGACAACAGGCAGATCATCCACTAAACTAGTGCTTTGTTGATGTTTAAATACTGAGAAGGGAAGTATGCCAAGACTGTTACTTTTTCCCAGAATCACAGAATGATTCCCCTGTATATTGTACAGTGCACAAGGGAAAGATTGGCTATAAAGGTATGGTAATGTCTGTGCAAGTTCCTACAGCCTCTGATAACAGACTGGCAGAGGCAAATATCTCATTACCTGCCGCCAGCCCATCATGATGATCTGTGACATTTTTGCTAAGCACTGTCAAGCATAATCCATCACAAGGAAAATAGTCATCTTACCTACTGGGGCCCCAGCTTTCAGCAAAAATGTACCCTCTTTTTGAGAGAATGATCAATACACGCTTAGGAAAAGAAAATGAGGGAGCCCAAAATGGTCTTTGAGGGCTGAAGCACTATGAGACGGGGCTGATAATTTTCAGAAACACTCAGCACTGTCAGTTCCAGCCCAGACCAAGGATCGAAGAACTTGCACAGCATCTAAATTCCAGGCTTTAATTTCACTTTGGAGTTAGAGCTGGCCATTGGCATGTTCACCTTAGAACAGATGCTTCAGTTGTGCAATGTAAAACGCTCCCAAAGCCAACTTAGCCTTTCAACACTTCAGGGAAGGTTTGCTGTTTCGGTTGGCTGTTTATACAGTGCCTATGAAACAGGGGTGCTTAACCTGTGACTGGAGCTCTTAGCCAATACTCTAGGAAAAAAAAATAAAATTAAAAAATCTATAGCAACCATAAAAGCAAGCCTATTTCACAGAGTGTAAGATTTGGTGGGAACCATGTTGCCAATGTGACAGAGAAACAAGAGGTGAAAGGTTTGGTCTGAGTAGAATGTCAAAGGCTTCAAATTAAAAAAAAAAAAGAAAAGAAAAGAAAAGAAAAGAGAGGAACAACAACAACAAAAAAGAAAAACTCATACCTAAAACTTAAACTTTTCAAATGGAGTTAAACATCTGAATGGTACCTGAATCCAAGTTGATCCCTTTCCTTTAAAACCATAAGTTTACACATTTACAGAAGTCAAACAGACCAGGAGACCCGTCCCTGTATTTCCAGCAGAAAGACTGTCACAACTTCCTGCCTCTCAAAAACTCACTATCATAGCCCATAGCCTCTTCTAAGCTGGGACTAGGGGAACAAGTCTAGCTGAAGAGCTGTGACTACATTAATCCCAGGCTAGGCTGGTGGCAGGATATAATGGCTAATGACACCGTCCCAGTTCAGGTGCATTGCTGGTACAACTCTGCCACAACTTTGGGTTACAAAGCCTGTATGAGAGGATTTATGTTCTTCAGGGGACATCCCAGTCCTCCACCTCTCTCCAAGGAATCATTCACTTATGTTACGCTAACGGAAGTTTTTAAATACTCTGAAAGTCTTTCTGACATGCACTACTATGGTAAATTGGGGGGAAATGGCTTTAAAAGGCTTAAGCTCACTTACAGCAGTGTGTTGAGTACTGATGCAAATGGTGTAACTCCAATACCTCCAGCCACACAGATGCTGACCTCATAGTTCAGGGATTCCTCAAAGGGACTTCCAAAAGGTCCATCCACATACAGTCTGCAGGAAAAGCAAAAAGAACACTTTTAGAGAAAGCTGCTAAAATCAGAGAGAGGAAAAGGAAAGTGAACTGGAATTAAAACCCTACAAAGAATTTGTTTCAAGTTTTTAATGGTCTTAGGATGCAGAATGTGAAAATCCTTCTCCTGGAAAGCTTTATGTGGAGAGAAACTAATGTACAGGTGGTATGAAAAACTGTTCTGTAAAATCTCTTGGCACATTCCATGATTAGACAAGCTATTTTTTAATCCAACAAGTGGAGATGACTAAATTATGACTGCCCTTTGTGTCTGGTATTAGAGGGTAAATAAAGTGCTGCACAGGAAACAATAACAACTTGGTTGGTCACACACAGGAATAAAGAGTTTGGCTAGGCTTGCCTAGGAGCTTCATCTCTTGAACATCAGAAACAGCTGAGATGGACAAATGATTAAAAAAATCTATTGTTCCTGGTTTCTCATAATGTTTTTCAAGGGCCTCCACGGAATAAATGAGGTGACACATATCCATCCTGCAATGTGCAAAAGGAACAAATTAACATCTGTCTACTCCTTCACTTCATGTCCAGACCCTTAAGAATGTGATCTCTCCCAATCATACAGGATATTTGAAGAGGGAGAAAAATCGCTCAGTTGTACCCCTTTGACTCATGCCTCTAATTAGTATAACAGTTTTGTCCACCGATTTTGTTTAGGAGACTAAGTCCCATTTCCAACCCATTTTGAGTATTTCAGATACTGCTAGAAAGCCAGTTGACTATAATTTAAGAATGGGCTTTTAGGCATCTTCAAAAGTTTGACTTCCAAATCTTTCCTACACTGCTGAAAGTGTGACCAAGGTCATCCATAGATAGCACAAAATTTATGGGCTGTAAGATCTCCATTAAGATTTACGTACCCCCTATTCTTCCTATAGAATAACAACTGCATATCTTACTTCAGTAACAGATTCACCTTTAGAAACTATTATAAAGAGAACTTGAACAGTACATTTAGCCAAGGTCCACTCTGTGTATGAGTGGCTCACTGGATCACCACGTTAGGTGACCGGTGAATACAGCAAAGTGTGGTGGGACCAGCACTACGTTCAGCAGCTCAGTGACTAGGTATGTGCTCACAGCTAGGCTGAGATCAACCTTTGGCCTGAGTCCGCAACAAAGCTCCAACATATATTAGTTTTGTACATGCACATACTGGTACTTTTACGCAACTAAGCTACACATACTCTACATCTAATGAAAGGGCATAAGCTTCTCCTTTACAACATCAGCCAGAGAATTAAAGGCAGAGGAGATGTCTCTTTTCCCACACAAAGTCTTCCAATCCTCATCTGATTCTTTCCTTTTGAGGGCTGGATCTTAGCCATAACTTAAGATCTCAGTCTGATCTCATTTCTTTTAGTTTTGTGGTCTGACCCTTGGCATCTTACCAGTCAAGACAACGTCTTGACTCGGTGTCTTTGGCCGATATGGTCCTTTCTAGGAAATTTCTTCCGGACCTCTGCTATTGCTGAGATCTTGATGCCTCATATGTTAAGCTCATTCTTCTACAGTGTCTTATTTATACACAGATAAGTACCTACTTTCTGATGGATCTGGAGGCAAACAGGCTGATCCTTACTATGCCCTGTCTTATAAACTCCCTTCTTGGCTCTTGGTGTCTTACCTGGAGAGAAAGGGAGAAAACACTGGGCCAGCCACAGCCATCATCAGCAGGCATTGGAAGTGCTGGCAGCAGATGTTTCATCACTGATATTCATAACTAAGCAATCTGCAACCTAAATAGGCTTATTCTTATTTCTGTCTTTATATTCTGAAGTCACTACAGTATTCTACAAACGTTCTCTTGGAGAATCTCAAAGCTTTTCAATGTCAGGTATGTTAGTTCCAGCATGATGAGAATACTAGAAAAACAACTTTACTCCTTACTTAGGACAGATAAATTCTTTTGTACAACGGGGCCAAGAAAAACTTAACTGGACATGTGCATACAATATAACCAGAACTTTAAGTATCTTCTCATTAAGTGTCTCCTGTTATATAACAATTTATACCCCATTTGCTTAACAAGGGTTTATTTTCCACTAGTGAAATTATACCACTGCTGGTGCAGAGTGCAGCAGCAGCTGCTTTAAAAGATCTTCTGAACATTGACTGAGGAGGTAAAGGAGCATCTCTTATTTAAATAAGCAACAGGGGAAATGTAGAGAAGCAGGTCATTACTCTGAAATGAATCTGGTCCAGGGGACGTTTTGAAAGAAGTCCACAAATGTTATGGGTCTCAGATGCGTATCTCAACAGAGATCTAATTTCAGGATATCAGTGTGGGGCAAAAAGAAAAAAAAAATACTGGCTAACGAAGACCAGCAACTGAAGTCCACTGTCATTCCTGGCATACCTCTTATACATATGTTACCCTAATCAGATCCTGCCTAGCTGGTGAAATCTGGAGAATTGCTCCTCAAGGTATGAAGGGCGTAAGCACAGGCCTGAGGGAAATTCCTTGCATTTTGCACAAGCAGCACTAACTTTCATTTGGATATACAGACTTAAAGACAACATTCTGGGGGGAAAGCACAAGCAAGCAAAACAACAGCAAACTAGCAAAGGAGATTTTTCCAGAAATTACCACAGTGGATGTGACAATAGTCATATACTGCAGGGGTGCCTCTTGGCAGAACTACACTTAAGCCTATTTGAGGACTATCTATCTGAAGTATGTATATATGTCTGATCTCAGAAGGGATGAAGCAATTTCTGTGAAGTCTGAGTGCCACTGAATACCACTGACATGATCAGGAGTTGAAACATGCAAAACTAGATCTGTTCACTGCAAACCAGTCAAGCATGGTGCATAATTCCATGCCAGAAATTCAAGAAACAACCTTCAATTAAATATGTATTTTGGTCAGATTGCTCCAGTTTGTGGCCCATTAGCCCCATCTGGCCTGCAAAATATTTCTATCTGCCCACTGTGTCTTCCTCTGAGGGAGTGAGGAGCAGTTGTTTGGACAGCAAATGGAGTCAGAGAAGCCAAGAGTCTCCTGCTGTGCCTGCATGTGGTCCAGCACAGAACAGCCAGAAGTCACTGCTTCCAAGTGTGACAAAGAGAAATGGGGAATAAGCTGGAGAAATACTGCTACTGCATTAACCCACTCCACAAGACTGCCTGAAAAGACTGATTCCAAAGATAACATGATCTCCCTGGAAGATTTTGTTGGATGTCATAAACACACACTGTTTAATCCCATTTTACTATGGGGATAATTTATAACTAAAAAAAAAAATGTGGCTCTGATGCCTTGATGGAAGTGGTCATTTAGGAATTGATCCTTTGTTCAAGTCAGTGGAAGAAAGAAACCTCCTGATGCCATATCAAACAGCGCAGCGATGAACAGAGCAGCAATTCAGTCATGGGCTCTTGCAGAGATTATGCAACTTTCACTTCCTGTCAACATGTTCCTCCTTTCATTTGGTGGTACTGAGAAGTTTTGCATAAAAGCCGTTCATTATTGCAAACGAAATATCGCAGCGTTCAATAAAGAGACAGACAAGCCAAGGGGGGTAAGATGACTTTTTGTTTCTTGGGTTGTGCCCCAGATATATCACACTACCATGCTATGCTCTCCCATACCCCCAGCTTTAATTTAATTAAGATGAAGGAAGGGAATGGAATCTTACTAAAAGTTTAGAAATTCCCCCTTCAGGCAAACGTATTCCAATAACGAGTTGTTCTCTTCACTTGTATTCATTTCTAATCTTAGGAGTGCTCTCAGTTACTCTGGCACAATTTCTTAGCTCACAAACAGAAAAAAAGCTCCTCAAAACAGAATATATCACAAAAAATACCACAGCGCATTATTAAAAAGCATCTTACAGATAGCTGGTGAACATATTTTCTATTTAAAGCCCACTTACATTCTACAGTACAGTGGTACAGAAATATCCCAGCAAGCACCAAGACAGCTTGTTCCAGCACTGGGCAATGCAACTGCACCAACGTGGGGCTGTCCCTGAACCAAGGGACACTGTCTCAGGGACACAGCGCGCTGTACTGCTCTTAAGACCCAAGTTATTATCTTCCATAAGGAATTGCATAGTGATGTGTGGAGACACCTGCTCACACCTCTGTCGGACTTGGACCTCAGTGTCATGCTTTACTTCGGGGTGTAGGTGCCGTTACAAAAGTTTAATGCTTATATTTTACTTCACTACCCAGCTGTAAATGCTGATACTACATTTTTTTCCAGGCTCTTTGGGAGCTACTGTGAGACATTATCTGGGAAATTAGTGGAATAACAGATGGATAGGGGAGTTAATTCAAGAGCTTGCAGGAAATTTTAATTAAAGATGTATCAGCATTTGCAAGCTAAATAAAATGCTTGGATACAAAGTACTGCATAGAGCACAGAAGTCCTAGTCTGACTGAAGTTTGTGGCAAAACTCTTACCAATGTCAACAGAGTAAGGATTTCACCCAGCAGTATGAGATTTTATAACCTTGGAGCAGTATTCAGTCTGTTACAAAGACCTAGGTGTAGGTATCTTTGTGTGAGCATACTAAGTCTCCGATGCAGTCAAAAGAGATGCAGCCAATACAGTTAATGGAGCCTAGAGAGAGATTTGGGACGTGATGAATTGCTCTCTATGTCTACTGACTGTGCTGACTCAACTCAATAGGACCTTACAGATCAGTGTCCCTCTGGAAGGGCAGCTGAAGGCCAAGCAGAACTGAAGTGGCACGAAGCACCTAACCTGAGAGACCTGAATCCAGACCTAGATATCTACTGAGATAACTGGAGCTTTGATACCTAGCTCACACACAGACACCTACATTTAGATGTCTTCAGCTGGAGCTGAATCCCTCCCCTGATTCCCTATTCAAAGCCCATGTCATTGACTTCAATAGGTTTTGGATAAAGTTCTCCAAAATCACAGTAAAATCGACTAAACAACCCTCCTCCCACGCTCATTCTTAACTTGTCCTACCAACACCACAGCTCAGTACTGCCATGATAGATACAGCCTGAGAACTCCAAGGAACTGACTGTCTGATGGCTGAAACAGTCTCCTTACGCTCTTCTGCTGCTGTAATTCTTATGCACCAGAGAGATGCCATCACCTCCCTCTGATAGCCCACAACACCAGCCTCCACCCCCACGCGATAAATATTCAAACAAGTGCCTTCATGTTCCTCCCACACTGCCCTTCATGCCTGGGAGGAAATGTCTGTAAGCATCTGCACAGCTATTTCATTATTTTCCCTTCAAATTCTTTCTTAAGACTCCTCTTTCCTCTCATATCTAAAAAACCAATAAACCAGAAGTTGACAGTAGTTAGGCTGCCGATGTGCTCGCCGTAGCTCAGTCATATTCTGGCCCAGTACCATCTCACTGCTTCCCTGAATTTTGCTGTCTGATTGTATCCATCTGTTGTCTCCTGTTCTTCTAGTTTGAGTTGGTTTGGTCAGGACAGTCTCTCTGCTGTGTGACTGTGTGTATCAGGATGGCTTCCTGATGCACAACTGTTTCCTCAGGGCACTAGGATAATACACATAAGCAAAGAATTACTGGAAACCATCCAATTCTGAAACTTAGATCAGAGGCAATCTTTCATATGGTAGGCTTGCAGAAAGCAAAACTGGCTACAGAAGTGCTCTGGACCACTTTGGAGTCCAAGGCTCAATTCACAGTTTTCAGTAAAAACCTAGCTACAACGAATTACATGATTTTATTTTTCAAAGGAGCTGTACTTACTACTATCAAAGATTTTCAAGTATTTTCTGCACCAAAAATCAAGACAGTTACTACATCTTTTGAAGTCAACATATGACACTTTATGTCATTATTTAAACCTCAATTAGTAAGTATACACTCTGACACTATTTTTCCAGAGGGCTTGTGATTATTGACAGCATTTCAGTACCAACAGTCTTTTACAGACGAAGAACCACCACTGAACAAAGCACATCACCCTTGGTTTGTATGGATTTCCGAAACTACAAAGGCTTTCAAGGTTTAAAAGTGTAACAAAATGTGACATCTGGCATGTGAGATCAGAGATTCCCATGTGTTCTCCTGACATTGTGAAAGATGATGTTTTCATTAAAGAAAACGGCAGTCCCTTAGACAAGTAAGCTCGCAAAACCCAGTGGGTCCAATTAACTTTATATACTATTTTGCGCAAGATTGCAAAGTGTTATGATTCTAATTCAGATTTCATTAGGCATCCTCTCCTTTTTTTAACAGCTTGAATTTAATCTCTGATTGTTTATTCACATTTTTTCCTTTCAACTTCAAACATACTCTTACAATATATATTACAGTTTGTAGAAGTTTCCTTCTCTCTTCTACAGAAGTTGCTTTCTTTATCTGTTAATGAAACATCCAATTACAACAACATAGATGGCTGGCTCAAAACCCTATAGAATCAATTAGCATCAGATTTTCTACTCATAGAAACATGCCAATTTATTATTATTTTTAAAATTCTGCAAAAGCCATTGGTTTTAGCACATCTTAGTTCCATTTATTTCTCCCTGGTTGGGCAAAACAAAATGAAATCACCTGTTCTTCCACTTATTATACTCTCAAGGGCCCAGAGACGACTGAAGAAGAATTTCCATTTCTACAACATCCTTACCAAGAGAAAATATGTTGAAGGCATGATGACAAGGGCAAGAAAGTGGAAAAGCAGAGCAGGCTCCTGCATTTTCATGGATAAGGCTCCTTCTGTAAACCCTGAACTGAGATCCATGGTTTTCTGAGACACAGCGCAGGTTCAAGGAGAAGATCCCACTGGAGTAGACTGGAACACTACAGCAGCAAAAGTTGTACAACTACCTATGGGGGAGCTGGACTTGTAAGAGGAATGAGGAGGATGGTAGAGGAGGAGAAAATAACCTCATAACTATAACTGAAAGTTTTAAAAAAAGCGTGGAGATTGAACTTCCACTGAAGGCAACAGAAAATAGACTTGCACAAATGACAGACACCCTTGTAAGCATGGCTCTTTCTTGTTCAGGACTCCTACAGCAATCTGAAGGCAATCTCTCAGACCAAGTAAATTTTCCTCAGAATTGAACAGAAGTGTTTACATATTGCCCAAAGTATTTATGGAGAACCCGTATTTCTTATTACTCATTGCTGACTATCACAGGAGAGAAGCAACAGTTTAAACCACTCACTTACTTCATTAAAAAGGTCTGTAAAACCACTACAAGAACTACAATCAAGTATAATTATGTATTCAGACAACTTTGTTCTCTGAAAGCACACATATTTTCTATACAGAATTCTTGGGTCAATATTCTTAATCAACATTGTATTAATTCTTCTCCATGGCAGCCTTTTTACTGTCATTTTTATAAAATGTTTCCAAAATGTATTCCTTTGATTAAAGATCACACATGATTTAATTTTATTGTAACAAGAAAACCGACTTTCCACTTATTTCCTTACCAATTACAGTATCTATTTTGTGAAGTGCCTTGACTCTCTGTAAACTTGTCTCCTATCAATTTTGCCCCAGCTAATAAAGTAAAATAAAAAGAAGAGTATTTGTAATGAATGTGCCACCTATTGTAACTCATCTTTTGAAAATTTAGTTTGTTACATCATTAAGTGATAAGACTTATTACTTAATAAGGAAAGCCTGACAGTTAGTACATATACGAGATGCAGTAGTCCCCCAGCCCTGGCAGCTGCTTTGCACTTACAAATATACTCAGGGGGTGTATTATACCAAAGGTCAAAACACTTTTTTTGATAGAGTAGGCTGGGGGAAAAAGACCATCACTCTAACTAGACATCCACACTGCCGGTAGGTTTTCCCAGTCAACCTCCAATACACCTTAGGGCTGGGGAAAGAAAAGTTGGCACCAGCTGACAAATCCCAAGGATGACAAGTGCCGAAATTAAAATCCTAGCTATGTATCTGCAGAAACAAAAGGGGAAGAAAGAAGCAGCTGACTAGAGTGCTGGAAGATATAGTTGGTAGCAGATCAATCTGAAGACAAGGCCAGGCAAACCACGATCCCCTCCAAAGGCAGCCCACTCAGGCTCCTTGGTCTAGATTAAGTACAGATGAAGAATTCAAAATGAAGAGAATAAGAAGAAAGAACAAAGAAGGACAAATCTCAACAAATTCTGCAGTTGGAATGAAGTACTTAATCCTGCAGTAAAATGGGATCCTCAAACCTAAGCACAAATACGCTGCCTAAAATGTAATAAACCCCCAAGAAAAATTTGCCATGTCTCACTGCTGTCTCTTTTCTGTCTTAGGGTGTCCCTTGGGTAAGCAAAGTGACTTAGTCCAGTCACAAGCCCATCTTTTCTCTGGAGAACTCTCTTTGTAAGGAAATGTTTCTCACAGCTACACTTCCTTTAAGGAAAGATGCTCTCCATGAACCTCACATCCTATACACGCCAGTGAATGTGCCTACAGGAGTAGGTTTCCTTCAGGGCAGCTTTATGAAGCAAGTAATTACTGGTTTGGGGGTCTGCAAAACACCGTTGCTTGAACTTAGCTGCCAGGAAGCCTAGAAAGAAATTCTCTACATATTGCTCTGACAGTTGAGGAGTAAGGTCTGCAAGATAATGAATGATAAGGCAGCTTCAGATGGCTTCCAGATGTTCAGTGATGGTCAGACAAGCTCATTTCCTTAGGCAGACAGTCTCTTGTCCGGAAAGGGATATGGAAAAATGGCAAGGCCAAAATGGAAAGAAAGAATACCTGCTGAACACTAGAGTGAACCATACACAGTTGCAGCAAAATGGCAGATTAAGGATGAGATCACCCAACTTGGAGAAATAATTTCTGAAGTCAACATTAGCCTATAGAAGAGTCTGCGTATAGATCCACGGGCAGAAGCTTATCAAGCTACCAGAGAATAGACTGCATTACATCATAGATGAGCTCAATGCAGCCCTGACTAACTTGACCTCTTCATTGTTTTTCTCTGAAAATGCTCCAACTTCTTATTTCAAGTTCTGGTTTTTAGAGTGAACGGCCCATTATCGTCTGCAGTGTTCAAATTTCAGCCCTGCCAAGGCTGTATATAATGGCATCATAATTCATAGGTGGTGCTGTCATCATTACTACCTTTCTAGACATACAAAGATGCCTTTGTACAGCCCTCTGGCCTCTTGTGTTATTCAAAATAAAGAATTTTTCATCCTTTGAATTTTTAAATTCCTTCAAGCTCTTACCTTTCTATGCTGTAAGAGTATCCATGATACCAGAAAGAGTTTTTAGTGTTTCTATGAGTTTTAAGAATCTG
Source organism: Haliaeetus leucocephalus (assembly GCF_000737465.1). Classification (NCBI taxonomy): domain Eukaryota; kingdom Metazoa; phylum Chordata; class Aves; order Accipitriformes; family Accipitridae; genus Haliaeetus; species Haliaeetus leucocephalus. Next base: position 5,627,159 of record NW_010973052.1, on the reverse strand, counting down.
AGAGAGAACAGGTGACCCTGAACGAGACAGATGAGCAAAGCGACCTGGTGAGAGACAGAGAGGGGACTAGTGTTTAAGTAAGTACTTCAAATATATCATTCCTCTCACAACCCTTCCCACCCCTACTTTTCATGAATATCCTGAGGGTTACAACCCACAGGGCGTGAAACACTGCTGTAGGGCAAGGTGACTATAAGGCACTGAAGAGAAGAGAGGCTGGACCTCACAGCAGAATGCATCTGGCACAGAGTCAGGGTCTAAGACGAGGGAGCTTCTCCTGTAGGTCCAATACCAGATCCTATTGACCAGGCCCCCTGAAGTTGTTCCAGGTACAGAGAAACCCCACTGTGTGTGACTGGTCTTGTCATTCTACAGAGACACAGCAAATCTTGACTTGTGACACTTCCTAAGAAAATCAGTGTCCTGCAGCTCCACCCTGGTCAGGCTGATCCCCGTCATGTTCACTGTCATTGTGAAATGCAGATCACAGGCCTGTGCCTCAGGTCTGACCTCAAATGCCAGTTTTGATCCGTCAGAGAGGAGAGAAGTCCGGCCTTTTAATCCCATCTCCCTCATGCTGATCCAAATCATCTTCCTCTTCTTCCACCCACCTCCTGAAATTTGCCAGATCATTGAGAAATTTCAATCCATCTGCTCTGAAATACACTATCCTCCCTGGTCCAATATCATCCGAGGATTTAATTAACTTGGTGTTTACATCTCCCTCCTTGTCATTCATTATTTGATATATTGAAAAGAACAAGTCCCAAGACGAATTGCTGCATATTTGATACCTCACCCCTTTTAAAACTGTCTGCTTAAGAACTATTTGCTGCTTGCCACCTGTCAGCACTGACTTTTTCTTTTTTTCTTTTAATACACTGTGCTGTATTCTTATTTAGACAATACTCTGCTAAACTGTCTATAGAAAAAAACCCAAACTGATTCCAGGACGAAACAAATGGCATAGATGCCACTGAATTCCATGATATGAGGATTTAGTTCTGCAGGACTGAAAGGTATATTATCAAGCAGATATCCACTATACAAGTGGAGATATATACCAAGTCTACTTTTTACTATTAATCCTGCTGTTGTATCTAGATTGCAAGTAAATACACCAGGACATGGGCAGTACACAATGGATGAAATCTCAGTGCTCTAGGTTCTGTGTATCTACCAAACCTCATTTTTTGAAGAGGTCACTCTGTATCCATGAGCTGTGATCAGTGGTTTAGGTGTTCCACATACCATTTACTTTCCGTTTAAGGGTTCCCTTAACAATTGTAATTTAAACAAATTGTAAAGTAAAAATCGGACTGACAGGTGAGTACTTTCTGGTTGTTCCTTTCTGATATTCTGAAAACTGCATTTATGTTCTTCCTAACGGTCGCATTCATCAACCATTTGCTAAACCGCCACCACGTGTTTCTAATGTTACTACTGCTACATCTATTGTGGAAGTGCCCAAAGGTCCCTAATCAAAAGGTACCTTCCCCCCTGGGGTAGGAACTTTATAAAGAGGAAGAATGAATGCAGCAGCTTGGGTGCTGTGCTGGATCCAACCCACTCTCTGCCATACCCTCCTTAGGAGAACTTGGGCAAGCCAGTTTAGCATCGTGAGACAGCATCTACCTCTTAGACAGGAATAGTTATATTTCTCAAACAGAGAAGAGCATTTCAGCAAATACTTCATTAAAAGTCTGTGGGGCCCATAGATATATCTATAACGGTGGTCATTAAACCCCACCACTATATGGATCACAGTCCTTAATGAGCAAATAAAAGGAAAGGAAGGACAACGTTACACAAAGGAGTGTTTCTAGAGATTCGTTGTTTTACCATTTCCGTCTGTCCAACTGATGGCTTTTATCTGCAGACCTGACTGATGCACAGTTTAAAAAAGGGTAAGCGATAGCTTCACATCTCATTGGAGAAGTCTTGCCAAGACAAACTAGTGAAAGAAAGGGTAAAAATGACTGTGGACACAGGCACCAGCCCTGTTATTTCCTTGTTAATTCTATTTCATCAGTTTGGTTAACCTTACATGACAGTGTTCAAATACTTGAGTGCACAGGGTTTTTTTACCACCCGTGACCCAATGACAATAAAACCATACATGATTTAGAAGCAATTCTGATATATTTTTTTTTCTGTGAACAAGTTTTATGGTGCAATGTCCCTTGAACTTTCATCCTCCAAGGGACCTTCAGGGCAGAGAAAAACAGACCCCAGACTCAGCAAAATCAAGACACCCTTTTTGTTTTTTAATAGCTGCTAAATATTTCAGTCATGAGTCTTCTCCTTGGATATCATAAGAAGGATGGAACAGGGGAACGAGCCAAATTGAATTGGCTCTTAATTGCCAAAACATTTCCACACAGTGCAGATGCTATTCACTGGTGCTAGAATCTGAGCGCAGGGCCAAAGAACTAACAACAAAGTTAATTCAATGAGGAGGGTTCATCTCACCACATATAGCTCGCATAGCCAATGCAGAGATAAATGGATTTCTTAAGCTCCAGTGACGCTTTAGAGTTGCTTGCAGCCAACCTGCTCTATTTTGCTGTCATATGGCTTGAGAGAACCAGCTCAAATTCCAGTAACGGCTGTTTGCACCAATCCCTTAAAGTGGATTCCTTAACTGTAGTGCAAATCTGCACCAAGAAAAAGAAAAGCTAACCACCAACGACTACACAGCTAGTTATTGCGATCTAATAACGTGAAGGCAAAATGCATATAGACACACACAAAAATGCATTCAGACAGCAAAGCGCTGCTGCAGATGGGGCAGGGAAAGCCAGAAAAGTTCCCCGTCTCAGAAGTGCTGCTTGTGCTGAATCTGAAAGAGGGAAGCAGGGGCTGAGCCCCAGGGGACAGCCCTTCTGCTGCACTGAGAGCTTGGAATTAAGATGCTCAAGTGCGTACTAATGGCACCACGGGTGAAAGAAGCCTTGGAGACGCCGAACTCGCAGCCTGTTTTCTCCTGGGGACACAGCAATCCGCAAATAAATTAGCAAGACATTCCTTAAACCCTCCTCCCCAGCGCAAGACAGAAGGAGCTCAAGTTGCCCATCAATACCAGCGCTGCTTGCCTGTCACACAAGAGCAGCGCCCAGAGGCTCTCATTACAATCAGAGCCCTATGCAGCTGAACAAGCTCATTATATTTTGCTCTGCTGATCCCATAAGGCAAACCTGTTCTTTTGAATTACGGTATCCTCCTGCATGTAATGTGTGGACTGTGCACAAAACAGAAAGCTACATCTGTCTTTTCTTCCTTCCCACTCTCCTTCCCTCCCTCCCTCCATCCTCCTGCTCAGACCACACAATATTCAGCATCGCCGCTCCCTTCCAAGCTATTCAGAAACCAGACTTATCTTAAGAGTTTTTTCTTTTTCTTCAGTTCTCTAGCAAGCTTGACATATGTGAGCTGAAGCAAAATTTCATGTTGTCTCCTTGAAACAAAACAGGGTCAACAAAGAGGCTGGCACGTAATGTTTGTCCTTCACAGAAAGTTTGCTCTTTCTTGATGGCAAGCAGCATAGCATTTCACTTGGACATAACTGAAATACGTAACCAGTGACTTTTACACTCTTCAGATCAGCTGTGATCCTTCAGGAGAGCAGCCCCTGCCCTTCCCACTCAGACACATTGGCACAGCCCATGAATTGCCTACTATATCACCCTAACTAACGGATTTTGGTACTTTCTAGTCTTTCTTGCAGCTTATACTAGAAAATAATGGAAAGCATGAGCTCGGTTCACAACTCTGCCAGATTTCATCTTATACCAGCTTAAATGAAGTGCCAGGTTCCTAGATTTAAGCAGAGTGAGTGGGATCTCTCCAACACACTTCAAACTCTTACTGATGAAGCAATTAGCTGAAATCCTAGAACTGCTTCCATTGAAAACTGCAGTGACAGGAGATACTCTAGGTATGTTATTAAGATCTCAGAGTTTCATCTTCACAGTGCCCAAATGCCCAGAACATCAGGTTTATGACTCCCTCACAGGATAACATTACATCTACATGATTTGCCTCATACAAACTGAAAATACATCTGGGGATGAAGCACAAGGAAATGTATGGCCCAGTTCTGCCACCATTTATTTGGCCTTGCTCTGGTAACAACAGTCCCATGTGATGGAGAAATTGTCACCAACCACTTCCATTGCTCTATTCTCCCTAACAACATAGAAAGTATGGCACAAAAAATAAACTACAAATAGCTTTCAAAGTCTTTTGAGAGGGGATGCAAATACCTTTATTTTGGAGAAAACACTGGAAATAAATGCCCGCATTTCAAATATTGTTTAGGAAGCTTCAGCTATCCATGCAAAAAAAGGACAATTTAATCTATTTTAAGACCTTCAGAATTGGTTTAGCAAAGGGAAATCAATATAATAAAGAAATTCAATCTTTTACGGTGATTTGTCTAAAAGAGGAAGTAATTGTACCTTAACCATTAGAAATCACCAACAGTAATGTATCTAAAGAACTATCTTAAGCCTTAAAGACATGGCATACAGCGAAGGGAAGTACAAAGCTATAATATCCTTAGGTAACATCATGATGCACCATGCAGAGGAAAGCAAGACCCCGGTCCTCAGAAGTGCTCAGGCATTTGGCTTTCGTTAGACACTTCTGAGTACTTTTTGAAACCAGAGAGGATGCAGAGAACACTTACACTGACAACTCTGTAGGCTGTAGTATAGGTTACTGTTTCCATACTGGTCAAGTGGATTTGAGGTAGGAGGATTGACCCTGCTCCCATGTGTTTTTTTGAACTATGCAGCAGTTTTGCCTTACAAGCTCCCAGAGGACTGAGGCAAGTTCCTTGCAGAGTTTGGTTCTAAATGAGTTTCAACCATGCACAAACTTAATTTAAACCTCGTATTACAAAGATACCTTGACAGCAATGGATAATTAAGTCATAAAGTAAAGTGTTACATGAAAGCTATTAGGCTCTAAAGCAAATGATTTTAGTATCTTTTCTTTCTGGTCAGTGCGTATAACACAGCTTCTCTCATTGCTTTGGGGGCAGAAAAAATGTCACTACATTCATGACACCAAAGAAAAGCATTGCTAGTCACCTCACTCGACACATGTAATGCCTCACTTTAGGTGCAGATGCTTAGACTGGTAATTTTCTGTCAAATCTGTGACTCACAAAAATCTTCTACTAAAAAACAACAACCAGGAACTCTGAATATCACCCAATTTATCTTCACCATCCAACAACTCAGTACATATCTTCTATTCAAACAGCTTTTGTGTTAGGACTTATCTACTTTACTCTCTAATTCTGCTCATGAACAGCCTCAGCTAGCTGATTAGGCAACACTCAGAAAGGATTTGGCAGCTAATATCATGGGCCGTCGCTGTTCTGCAGCTGCTAAAATGTTTTCCAGCTGCTAGCTGTCTGGCCGTTCAAAAGCACTTGTGATTCTTACAAACCACTTGACGTGGTTGTAGAAGAACTTTCCTTGGGGCTAGGCTTGCCCTACTGGGCACAATCTCCCAGCATCCAACTCCCGTCCCCATGATTGAGGATAATTAACATCTGGAATAACATACTATAGGATGAGATGGATTTTCTGCCACTGCCAGTTTTTAAGACTTGATAGTTGCTTCTGAGCTAAGCTCTAGCATAGATACCGAGACATCTTCCTTCATGAAATGGGGTTGGTGTATGTGTTTACTTGGGGGTGCTCAACTCAGGGTGGTCCAGTTGGCATCCCACAGCCCAGATCTCCTATCCATTTCTCCAAAGAGACAGGGGATGGCTGTTTAGATCAACATGGGCCTCTGCTGCCCCTTTAAGCACCTAAAGCTTAAAGCCCAAATTGTTGCATGAAAAAGAAATGTGATGTGTCTCCCCCACGTGCTCCCCTCTGCTTTTACACAGAGCATACACTTGCTCTGCTACCCCAGGGGCAGCAGCAGCGTATGCTGTTTTCTGTGGCATTAAGCAGCATGAAGAGGGACTTGTGGTACAGCTGAGACACTTATCTAACAGTTTACCTGCTTCTTCAAACCTTGTTTTGGGAAGGACCAGAACAGCAATGAGTGCTGCTAAATTTCTGCCCTCCTTAGAGACCAGTAAATACAGTTTTTGCTTATGTCTTACATGAAATATAAAGGATGACATGGTAGGCAACTCCTTTTTCCCTCCTGGTTTCTTTCATGTATTTAGAGGCATAATATTGTCCATTTTCCCCTTTATTGTAGCTGTAAACTTTCTTTTCTCCCTTTTTCACTAACACTTACTAATAAAACACCAACAAAAGATGCTGCCTCCTTTAACAGGTTCTATGAAAAAAAACAGCCTCCAGGGTCCCTCACTGAAAGCATGGGGACAAAAATTAAATTGCTGATGTGCAGGTAGGAGTATAGGAGTGAATGAATGATGCTGTTCCCTTTTACCCAGAGAGTCAAGGATGAAGTCACTACTGTCAACAACCACAACTCTTTAGCACTTGTTTTTCTTTTTCAAGAGCCTGGTGCTTGGATTTCTGTAACTATGGAAATTGTGAAACTATTTTTAAACTAATATAAGCCATTTTTAAAACTATGATAAAACTGGATATGAGGGCAGAACAGATCATTGTAACTCTCTCTTGCATAATGAATCAAAGAACTTCACTAATAATTTCTGCATCAAACTACTATAACTTCTGTTTGAACTGTTTAAAAAAACATCCTTCAAGACATTCAGTGGCAGATGATTCCCCTCAGTCTCACACTGCTGCTCAGTAGTAGGCAGGTATATATCAATTACATCAACAGGCTTTATCAAGAACTATGCTCATGCTTCCAAACTGCAGAATGAAAACCAGCTGTAATTTTTTGTCTTATACCATTCACTTTGAACAAAGCAATGATTTCATCTTCCAAATATTTTGAAAGGTTTAGGCATCTTTTATTTTCAGTCGGCTTTTTCCCCTTCTCAACTGGGAGTATTGCAGTATTTTGCATAAAACAGTTCATGACTGCTAATAAGCCACAACTATGCTATGATAAACAGAGCTAAGTCAAACTTGCGTTCTAGACTGCTTGGTACTTAGAAAATATATGCACATGGAGCTTAGATTTTGCATGTATGTTGCTGCACAAATCTCTCAGGGGATACAGGTTTTTCCTCACATCTCTCTACATCTGAAAGATTGGTACTTGTTTCTTCAAAGTTTCTTAGATTTCAGGTCCGAGCCCTGTTGAAGTTAGCAGCAAAATTCCCCTTGACTTTAAGGGGATTGATTCACTCTGTGTTGTCGGTACTTGACGTCTTTAGAAACAGAACAAAAGTGTCTTTATTTTGCACTAGAAATTACTGGGGCATTGTACTGATACTCTGAACAAATATAGCCTCTGTCTCAAGGAATTTATGACCCACATTTGAGTTTAATGTGCAGTCCTAAATATTTCAAGATATTGACTTGGTCTTGTTTGATATTATGTGGATGTGTCCACATGAGTCTTTGTAGGATCTGAGCCCAAACTTGTAGTGCACAGTATGAATTACTGTACTCTTTCTTCCCATTTTCATTATGGTTTCAACAAAATCTAGATCCAATACTTGCATTTTTAGTGACATGATTACTCCTGTAACATGACTGTTGTTTTTTATAAACAGCTAAAAGCCTTTACCCCATTGCCACTGTTGTTCTTACTACTTGGTAAAAATCCCAAATGACAGGAAAATGCCCTTTACTTATAGTGGAGGTTTTATTGTCATGGAGCTCAACCCTGCACTGGTCTGCAAACTCAACAGGATAACCTGGTAACACTGCAAGTCACATTAAAAAAAAGAAAAAAGAAAAAAGAATGAAAAATAAGAGACAAAATCCCAAAGCACTGAAAACACCTATAAACATTCTTCTCTATAAACAGCTTGAGTTTCTTTTAAATGTCATTACCGATTCCTTAAGCAGGTATCTCTTTTTTTATCAAGTAATCAAAATTCCTTGAGACTCAGGTTTTCTGAGGGCTCAGTGCTGCTGGCAAGATAGTTAGCTTCTAGCCTGCATTTTTAAATAAATCTTGGAGCGCTTCAAAACCAGTAATTTTCAGGCTTAATGTACAATGCTACACAAAGCATTTAAAGTGCTTGTGTGGGCACTTCTGAAAGGCTCCTTCACTTGGCACTTTCCCATCTGATTTCAGCAATATGGGCAGGCCACGTGTTTTTTTCAGTGGAAAACAGGATAGATGTTATTTTAGATGAGAGAGCCAATTGCACACAACCGAAAGGACTGTGGAAGACCTGATTTCTATTTCTGGCCTCGTCCCCAGGAGAACTGTTCCTGGGTGACACTGGTAACTCACATCAGAGTGCCATGCCTCAGTTTCTCCTCTGTGACAAGAGAACATCTTTTGTAAAGCACTTCACAGAAAGCCTTTTACAGAAAATCACTCCATGAAAGTTCTCCACCTCTTTTTAAAATTAAAAATCTCTTTGCCTTTACAATGAAGACTGAATGACATCACATAGGTCACGATTTTTCCCCTTGTTGAACACCAAGGAAGATGTTGCCTTTGTTTCTAATGTGAACTGAATTGGGTTTCTCGGCCATGATCCTGCTGGCTGCTTGCTCTTTTATGTGCTTAAATCTAGGATTCAGGGGGAATCTCAGCGGATGCACTGTCTGAGCATCACCACTTCCAGAAGCCACAACTCACTACTTGCCCTAGTTAGACACAAATTATTTTCCTCTAAAAAGAAAAACGTTCTCAAGACAGTTACAAATAAGATACACATTTTATTCCTGGGGTATTATTTATGAAATATTATCTGTTTCTTGGCTCGGATCTTAAGCTGTACTAAACTGGCATGGATCCATTACAGATCCATTATCATTAAAATGAGTAGCAATTGGGAACCAGATGGCACAATGGTTTAGGGCACTAACTTTCTGCAGCCTATCTGTCTAGACTACTCCATGATAAGAATTGAATAACACCATTTGGCTTTGTTTGAGCTGAAACTTTCAGCAGCTTTTCAAAGATGACGTTCAAAAATACATATTTGAAGAGATATATACATATATATATATATATATATAAAAAAATCAGGATCTTGTATTTTCTGGTTTTCTGTGACATGAGAATGACCGGTATTTTTGTGCATACACAAGAAGCCTGCCTTAATTTACTAAGAATATATGACAAAGAAAGGTTTGTAAGTTTATAACTGATGGCAAGTAAATGTACTTGGAATATTCTGTTATTCCATTACACCTGCCAGGTTCTAAGTTCTTTTTTCTCCAAAGTTCAACGCTTTTTCACACCATTTAAATAATAAGATAGTGCTCAATTTACATTGTCTCCTTATTTGACTACAAAGAAGTGCTGTTATTTCTCTATGTGCACATTATGAAAATAGTTACCAAAATACTTTCTTATTTCCTGCCTGTGTTTAAAAAAAAAAAAAAAAAAAGAAAACTTTGGAAAGGTTTTAAAAAGAAAAAGCAAATTACTAGAGAGAGACCTTTTAAGTAAGCCTTACCCTGCAACAAAGTTTTATTTATTTAATTTGTGCAAAAGAAGGGTAAGTTTTAAAATGACTGCCAACCTCTTGTATGGAGGTGTCATTTCAGATGGTACAGGACTTTCCTGTTTAGCAGAAAATGGTATAGTAAGATAGCAGAGACTGGAAACTGAAGTTAAAGAAATTAGTGTTTTACATACATGAAGTAATTGACAATTGAAACAAGCTGATCTAAAGGCTTGTGAATTTTCCAGTTTTTAACATCTCAATTTAAAGACCGGATGTCTTTCTAAATTCATGCTCCAGTTGAACCAGAAGCTTGCTGCAGGGATTATCGGGTAATGCTCTATGGCTTATGTTAAGAAGGGACTCAAATTAGCTGGAACATAACAGCTCCTTCTGTTCTTAAAATCTGTGAATCATCCAAGAACATTTCCACCAAACCCACAGAAGATAAGAATGAAGACTGCAAATATTTCTGAAGGAGAAAAAAAAAAAGAAGCAAATAATCCCTCCAAAAGACACACATACGTATTTGAGGATTTCAGCAATATCTTGAAAATATGAAGTACAGCTGAACTGCCAAGTCACTTGCATACAGACAAATTTGCTAAAAAGCTGTAATGCCAGTAGCATTTCTGGTGCATCCCTCTCAAGCAGTGTTTCGTGCAGTGTCAGCCTCTCTCCTGCCTTTTTCACCCACCAACCTAATTTCTCACTCTCGCACTTCTTTTATCACTTCCCTTACCATTCTGTTCTTTCGGGTTTTTTTCTTTTGACATTATCAGGCCCAGCTACAAGAGACACTTCTCTCTGGTGTTGCAAGGTAACTGCACATCCTTCCCTTGTGCACACAGCACAGGGGTTCAGGACCAAAGTGGAGTCAGCAGGAAAAGACCAAAAGACCCTGGTGGGACGGAGTGACCTAGGACCCCACTGCTAGCACACCAACCACCCTGTCACATGCTGGACCCTACAGCCCAATTAATGAGCATAATAGTCTCTTCCTCGGGAGCAATCCTCTGTAGCCCGTGTCAGCACTTCAGCAGTTCTTGCATTTCATGAGTGAATCCATGTAGGAACCTGATGGGTGAAGCGGGCAACTAAGGAAAGCATAAGCTTGATACCAACGTGAGGAAAGCTCCTGCAGAAATGTCCTAAGAGTGAAACTCTGAAAAGTTTTTCATGAGATATAGGAGCCCTAACGCTCATTATCAAAGTAAGGAGTCTTGATAAGACTCACTGCAAGAAGTTTAGTTTGTTGACAGGCCTGATCACGTTGGTGTAACTCACCTCGGTGACTTCAGCACGCTCATGGAGTGAGGGAGAGGAGGAACAAGCTGCAAGTATGTCTGTCATTTGGTTGGCGTGCAGAGGCTCTTCCCAGGCGGGTCCGCTCGGAAGCAGCTGTGCACCCCAACCCATTTGGCTGCCCACAGCTGCAGGTTTATTCTTAGTTTCAGGAATGCAAATCCTCACGGACATAGCGATGGCTTCATGTCAGCTAGGAGACAGATTTTCTCCTCAAAATATTACTCTCTGTAGATGCTTGGGTTTCCTGATGAGGTGGATTAGGGGTGTCTAGAGACGTCTGATTTCTGAACCATGCATTTCATCCTCTGACAGTCACTTCAGGTATCAAAAAGCTTTGCCTGGGTTAGTCTGGTCTGGCTAGTTCAGTAACCTGTAGCTACGTGCAGTGCAGTATGTTTCATTAAGAAACTCTACTGTAGGCATTTATTGGAGAACATAATTCCATATTCCTTCCCCAATAACTATAATTTTTCCAAGACACAGTTCCATTGTCATGCGAGTGAAGGGTAAGATAAAGCCAAGCTTGTTCTGCTCTGCAACCTTGTAAAGAAAAGTGAGAGGACGCATACTGCAGGTTAGGCTGACTGCATGGATGCTGTACCGATGTGCTGGCATAGTACTGCATCTCAGCCCACATGCCATGATGAGAACCAGTGCTCATGATGCCATGCTACTTGTGGACACACAGTGATAAGTCAACAAAGTCAAGGTGATGTGTCGAGTGACTTTACAAGCCTTGATCTTTGTAAACTCAGGCGCCTCTATAATCTCCTCCATGTGCCAGAATAGGTATTTGCTCCTTGGCTAAGCCAAGACCAGCAGAATAAACTCAGGCATAAAAAGATCCTGCATTTCTCCCTTCATCAGCCAGGGGTGCAATGCATGTTTCTTTGACACATTTACCCCAGCAAATCCAGAACAATGTGCATGCATAATCTAGAAAACTTCTTCCAGCCATTCCAGTGCACAGACATCTTCTCTGAGAACAAACATGTACCCACAATGATACTGCTGTTTCCTGGGAAAGAGTTCAGGTCTTAATATAATAAATGTGCAAGAACATAATTCAGGCCAGAACATCATGGTTTCTATTTCTTTCAAGAATTGATGGATTCTAGTTTGCTCATTTAGCCTTTAATATTTATTACTATGTCTCTGAATATCCTGAGAGATGCTGAACATCTTCCTATCCAATCTACGTCCTTTGGACGTCTGTCTCTTAAACATGGGCAAACTTTTGTCCTTTCTACCTACTAAACCCTGCTTAGTCAAGCTATTCAGCTAAGTCATTAATAAAATTTATCTTCTATTTTTAACCCTCCATATTCTTAGGATTTCCTTCAGCATTACAAGCTCCAGCTTATGCCTCATGACAATGTCTCATTAAAATTACCTTACTGCTCAGGTTTTATGTAGTACAACCAGCCATCGCTCAGCTAAAGTCAATGAAGGGACACTGATTTAGAGACCTGTCTGTTCATTGTCTTCATTTCTGTTAACCGACCTTTCAATGAAAATGAGCATAGGGAATAGAAAAAACTGACATGGGAATAAGACAAAATACATTATGAAGATGAACGGGTTTTCTACCTTGCTGAACACAAGTATTTCACTTGAAAGACAAACCCTAGGGAAATTAGGACATGTCAATAGTCTTCAACCAGTTTCTAAATTAACTATAATAAATGATACATTTCTGTAACAAGCAAGCAAATTTGCATCAATTAATGATGCTATAAACAGAAAGCTATTGCTTTTAAGAACATATGCAAACTTCTCTTTCAGGTGCCAAAGTTTGACTGATTTTATATAGTAGATGAATCAGTCAATCTTGCCAAGTAATGTGGCTGAAAACATGTATCATTTTGTCATGCAAGGCCACTATAACTTCAAATAGCAACAGAGCTCCATACTACTAGCTATTTGTTGTATGATCTTCAAAGAGCTGAAGCATCCACTGAACAGAAGACAACAGGCACTTATTCACCCATGAATGTGACAATGTGTAATATTGCTAGTAGACTCTACTTGCCAAGAATGCTAGTAATAAATTGAATGTAGGGAAATGGAAAGTCAGACACCTTAGGAATGATTTATACAGAAATAAGTCTGTTCTTTGAGGAAGGACAATAAACTAGTTTCTCAAGACCAGTCTGACAGTGTCTGTACCATAAGTGAAAACATCTAAGCCAAGCAAAGCATTCTACTGCCATGGAAGAGTAACTGTTCCAGTGCTCCAAAGGATAAGGAGAAAAGTAATAATTCATGGAAGTCCTAGTAAAACAAGTAGACCAGTCCATCTACATAAGGTGCCTCCCACAGTTTCATATATTGTACCTCCATAGTACTCCAATAGACCAGTGACAATGGATCATGCAATCAGTAAATTTAGAGGGATAAAATCCTGTCTCCCTTGAAGTCAATGCAAAATGTCACCATTTTCAGAATCAGGATTTCAGCCTTGAGTGCTTTTATTTTCAAGTATTCACAGCGAGGAGATGACTGGTTTTCGGCACTCAGCCCCTCTATCTGTTGTCTGCTCTTAAAAAAAATTGTATTATTAGATTTTAGGAGCTCTATTTAGCACTTAGCTCCACTGGTGTCTTGTGCATTTTAGGAACCTGCTAGCAATAATTAAAATAAATAACTTTGCTTATTTCCATCATCATTGCTGGACTGGCTCCAGACATTTTTTCTTGCTTCTTCTCCCTCTGTCCATCCTGCACTAGCCTTCTTTCATGGCTCACCCTGGCCATGGATTATGCGAGGGCTATTTCTTCTTTTTCCCCTTCACTGCCTCTTTTCAAGACTTAGCTGAAAGTGACTGTTTCTTTTAACCAATATAATAACAAGAAGCATTTATTGTTTTGTTCAGGTATGTCACTTGGGAGAAGAGGTTTCGTCCAGGATACTCAATACATGCAAGTCCTAAACACACAACACTACTCTTTTGGTTTGCTTGTACATCCATCCCTAAAAAGGGCAGAAAAAAAATGTTTTCTAGTGCTTGTAGGCTTCCAGAGGAGAGCCTGTTAAAATCCAAGGGAATCTGTCACCATAAATGATGGAATCCCACAAGAGAAGAGTGGGGATTAGCCCGACAAAACATCTGCCTATGTCAACACAGTGTCAAGCGAAACAAAGCTTCACCAAACACTGATCCAGGCAACTTAACGTCTGCGCTCCACCACCACCTCCCCACTGACAGCTGGGCACGCTTGCAAAGCATGTCTGCTTCTCCCTGGCACCGCTGAAAGACTGCAAAGCTCAGTGTAAGTGTGGCTCCCTGACAGCTCTGCCTCAGGACTTCACACTAAAAGCATGTGCAGTGCTATAAATGCTTCACTCTCCCTCACTCCAAATAGATAAAGATTTTATTTCTCCCAAGAAGACAATCTTACTTACTTGGGATAGCGCCTCTGCTGAAAGATGGGCAGAATCTCTGTATCTTGATTTGAATGTAGAAGCAGTAAATCCCGAAATCTTTCTGTCAGGACAAAGAAAAAAAGAAGAAAAGAAAAAAAAACAAACCCAGACTGTGACTCTGCATTAGAAGTTCAGGCCACAAGTAAGCAAGCAGTAATAGCAGTGAATTCTCTTCTCCAGCAATATTTACCAGAGGACAAAGCTAAGTGTAGAGGGAATACAATCTATATATTCATACAAAACTGCTGCTAAGACTAGAAATCGCTGTTTCCTGTAAACCCTTTTAATATTTTAAAATGTCATTTTTTTCATCCAATATTAAATTCTAGTAGTGCTTACAAGTTTCTGAGGCCTGCATACAGGTCTTCTGGGTATCATACACAGGCAGCCATAAACAGTCCCTGCCTTGAAGAGCTTAGTCTAAACAGAAAGAAGGAGCAACTAAGAATTCACCAGTCACTCAAGGATCACAGTAATCTAAACAAACACAGATTAACTAATTAATCTAAATTAAATTGCAGTATGAGTCCTTGGGTAACTGATTCATCGGTATTTTCAAGGATGGCTGGAAGACTGGATTGCTTTTTGTTTTTACTATATATTTAAAAAACTGCATTATAGGATCATCTGCAGTAGGTAAGGTTTTTGTAACTTAGCTTCACCAACCACCAAGTGAAGGTGTGGTTGTGGTTTGTGTGATGCCTTTTTCTTGAGGTGGTTAGATGCAATATGTAAGCAGGATCTGTAGGAGCTTCTATAAGTATCAATTTCTCAGCTCCTGGAACATGGGAACCTCCTCAAAATTCACTGGATACACAGATTCAGGGATAGAAGGGAATTTCCCATCCAGGTCAAATTCCCTTAGCACACCCCGTAGCTCTCCATTGCATGGGACATGCTTTGTTTCCTGCTTTCTTTCCATCACCTGCAACTTTTATCTAACCAGTCCTCCAGTAGCACAGAAACCTAGGACACTGGTGATGCCCTTCCCACCTTTGCATCTCCTACTCTTCCTGCAATACCTTAAACTGTGGCTTGAAGTCTTCGGCTACGGGTTTTACCCTTCATTTCCTAAACCACAGTTTGTAGCCTGTGTTGTGTGTAACAGCTGTACTACGCGTTTCTCTACACTAGCTACCTCTTCCATGTAAGTTTTTCATTCTGGGAACTGAACCTGAGGATAAGGGTAGTCCTTCCTCCCCTTATATCCCTATGTATCTCAAAATATGCTCTAACACTGGGTTTACAGATAAGGAAATCAAGGGACAGAAAATCAGTGGACAAAAAATCTGAATCTCCCAGCTCCAAAAAGGAACCATAGCAGCTTTCTTACTTCTTACAGGTTAGTATATGATGGCTTTCTTAACATTCAGCTTTATGTACTGTTATGTCATCATAATTAAGCTTCATTAATTTGTATACAATTCTGCTATGTAGCCTCTAAAATGGAAAAAAAAAACCCCAAACTCATACTCCATAGAGTTTTAACACTTTGAAGAAAGCATAGTAAATTCAGAAGAAAAACTCTCTTGTTAAGGGCTCAGTTTTAAAGGTCAATTGTCTCAGATGGTCTGATCTAGTCATTCATCACCTGGCTAAGATGCATTGCAAACATCTTGGAGAAGATACCAGGATCTGCCAGTGAAGAAACAAGGGTTGATACTTAGTATCTTCATTCCTTTACTTCTACACCTCTTCAGGTTCAACTTTAAAAGAAATAACCACTTGTACCTCCAAAATTCTTACCACATCTTCAAAATGTAACTTAGCTTTCCCTGTACCTAGCTAGGACAGAGACTGGATGGGGCCAACAACAATAAATGCAATGCTGTAAAGATGGAAGTGAAACTCAATGAGCAAATGAGCACCCTTCAGGGAACAGCCTGCTCATTGTCTTGACAAAAAGCCTGCCATTACAGCTACTTCTTGACCTCTTCTTGAATTTTTAGGAAGATGCAGAGATTTCCTTTTTCCTCACTCCTCTGGTACATAGCAATATACTGTACACGGGCATGTCCTGTCATCCTTAAAGATGATACACTATGGTCTTCAAAAGCCACTGGATGAGAACTGAAAGGCTTCAGGAAGCTTCCACCGTGCAAAATATCCAACTGTGTATGTTTCAGAGCAAGCACATTAACCTCCACCCCTACCTCAGGAATCTCCCAATTCAACTGAAGCTACCAGTGTATTTCTAGGAACCCGTTATAAAAGGGCTTCCTAGGAACAACAGACTTTGTGTGTGCCCTGTGGAGGAATGAGATGAAGTTTTCAATGGCTAACACCAAACGATAGTACTTCCTTCCACGACTTGAGGGTTTTGACCTCCAGAACATGGTGCGAGTCACCACGATGAAGGATTTGTCTTTGGGGTGGTCTGATTTATTTATTTTTTAGGGCTTATAACCAGGTGCGACAGCAATGCAAAGCACTGGGAGACGTGGTCTTCTTCAGTTCAATACTGCACAACACCACATTACATGTGAGTGAGCGAGCCTGGTCTGGCAGACCTTGCAAAGGGCCTGTAACTCTCTGGGAGAGACAAAACACATCTTGGTGAAGGCGCAGATATGTCCCGCTCCGTTGTTCTGCCCAAGATGGACAGCACCCAGGCAGACAGCCATATTCCATCTCTATCCCCTACTCCGTGACTCTTTTTTTCTTGTGCTGCTACCCTTTCCCATTGATCCAGGCCACCTGGCTGCACTCCAGGACTCAGTTCAACAAGCCGCGATCTTGAAAATATTTTGAATAGTAATGTGACAGGGCTGGCCAGTACTGGAGAAAAAGCAGCCAAGTTATGGCATCTGAAATTGGCCTAAACAGCTTCCCTACTGGATCTTGTTTTAGTTAAAGTCAACTTTTGTTTTTTTTCCCCCCACTATGGCAAATTTCCCAGGCAGATGGATTTTCTTTTCACCATATGACTTAACTCATTTTTCCATGGCAACACTTACGCTATATGGTAGCGTTCCACCTCATCTCAAATACATACTACAACTTCCTCCAGCACATGTAGCCTCCATGTCCTGTAAATCCTCTTAAGAGAAATGGGACACTGAACAGAAGCTTTTTGGATTAACTTGTCCCATAGGACCATTATGTACATTCTTCACCCTCCAGGTCTATGATATTCTGATATTACACATATGTGTGTACAGTACAAAAGTCACACCAGTGCAAATGACATTATTGCCTCTAAGGACTATCCAGCAAGGTGATGAGAGAGGTGGCGAGAGCTTTGGCAGCTACTGACAGAACACAGGTACTTTTGGTACTCTTAACAAAAGTGAATATCAGAAGCCTAACGCTTGACAAGAGAAGGCTTTTCAATTTGCAAGAAAAAAATCACAATGATTCCTTCCAAGGGGGGGAATTTTTTTCAAAAACCTAAGACATTCTTCTAATCCATGCCACAACAACAAATGAAAGATTTAAGAACTGATTAAATTAGTAACTAGAGCATTTTTACATTATTTTGATTTGCAATCACTAGTTGATCAATAGAACCAAACCAAGTCACAGACAATCTTACCATTACTTGGATCATTTTAGAGAGACAACTCCCAAAATTGACTCTTTTCCATCGCTTCCTACAGTTTAGTACCCAAAATGTGATGCTTTTGTCTACATGTTGGTCTGGTTTGTTAACAAAACATGAATAACACTTGCTTAACCAAGTTTTAAAAGGCTTACTTCTGAAAATCTGCAATTATCTTCTCTGTCCCTCATTCTATCCATGCAATTTGCATTAGTTTAAGTCTGTACTAGCTAGTATCCTAATGATTTTTTTACATTGTTCTGAGACCAATTATGCCATTGATTGTTTTGTCACTCTGCTGAGTGTGACATTGCAGACATCATCTCGCTGATTCTCCCATAAGTCTGTTGACAGGACAAAGTTCTCACAGACATCAAGAATGGTTGCACAGTCACATCTTATGCTCAAACTTCTCTTTTCAACATGCTGAGTGTCTCCACTTCCTCCTGGCTTTCATTTTGAGCGTACAGTTCGTTCCAAATCCTTGATCACTGAGAAGTCCTCAGTTAAATTTAGGCAGTCTCACTGGGATCATACATGTTTAGCTAAATGTGTAGCACAGTTACCTGTGATGACTAAGGGCTGGATGTAATAACAGAATCTTATAACCCTGTCCTCCTAAATCAGGAAGGTTGTAGACTATAAAGGAGAAAAGAAAGTTTGCCATTGAAAGCTTTAGAGATTTATTCTGTCCTCTTACATATATCTCTCTTCCCTGTCTCTCATCTAATTCTTCTTCCCTCTTTTCCGCCCTTTGTTCTTCCTCCCCCCTCCCAGCTCAACATATTCTCAAGTCAGCTGCTGGAATCTCAGTATAAACGCCCACTAACGTCTTTGTAATACCTGTAATGACAAACCAGTTACCAATTTACAAGGACAGAAGGATGCATTTCAAGGGAAATTTTCCCTTTGAAATATTTAGATGCATGTCATTGTTGTTCTCAAGCAGAATGGGGTTCTGCTCACCATGGTGAGTAAATGGTAATGCCAGAAAAAAGTGTGCAAGAATGGACGTATGGTCTGAAGCCCACTCAAACTGCTTACGCAGTCAAGTTTCCTTTTTTCCAGGTTACGCTATTAGAGAGGTGGAAAGAGACACAAAGGGAAGTTTTATGATAATATTTTAATATCTGGGGCTCTGAAAGCAAAGAAAAATAATTTGTATAGAAGGTCCCTGTGAACTAAAGACCATTATTATTCACATTCTGTAGACAGACACTATGGCAGAGGGAGCACTGGCCTTGTTTTCTGAAGCTGTCACATCCCTGAAGCTCTCACTGCTTTAGCACTTTGAAGATGATGCCAAAAGTCAAACACTGCAGTTCTGTCAGGTTTGACTTTAAAAGTCAGGTCTTGTGGCTCCTCTTTCCTTGCTCCTTCTTGTTACAAAATATTTTACAGAAAATAACAGCAAAGTCAGTCCGCTGAATTCCAAGGGTCTTGAAAAATCAAATTCCTGCTCTTTCAGAGTTTGATGGGTCTGTACCTATGAGGCCACAGCAGTATATAACTGAAGTCTGAGATATTACTGTTTTGTTTATCCAAACCACCTTTTAAATAGCAGCTTCAGACCACACTGAACCTCTAATTGAAACAGGTTGAAGTGCATGCAATCGACTCAATTAAGAACACTGTAAAACTGATGGTAATTGGTTTTTATGGAATAAAGATTTTTTTATATCAGTTTTATGGATTATTTTTAAAATCAAAGTTCATAAGAATGAACAGATATGGGACTAAAAAGCAACCAGAGAATAGGAGAACAGAATAGTGTCATCAGTTATAAAGTACAGAATATTGTGGTCCAGAAGCCTAGCTGTTTACCAACAGGTCTATCCATAGTGACACTCTCATGCATTTCAGTATTTTGCAGTCATGTTTCTGTAAGTACCTGTAGCACTTCTGCATTCATTGAGACACAAATCTCAGTTCCATCTTTCACCACATGGACACTTGCAAGCCCTGCAATTTCAAACTAAAAAAATCTGCCTAGTTTTATGCAAAATACAGAGTGGTCTGGAGCACCTTCTGTGTCATGAATAGCTCCTCAGCACCTTGCAATCATTTAAAAAAAAAAAAAAATTAAGTCAGCTTTCTTAAGACTGCCAACTGCATCTAAAAGGATTTGAGACCCACTAATCTGACTTGTTTTCAAGCTCTGTAAATTTGGAAATGCTGTCATAAGTAGTTCCTCAGTGCCTTGTAAAAAGAAAAAGCATTTAGGAAGAAGACTTTGCCAGTTAAGAGCTATAAAACTATGATGAGCAACAAGATGGCATAAAACTGAAATGTCCAATATTTTAGTTTGACCTGTGGCTCATTAATGGCGAAAGTTTCTGAAGTTAAGGAAGTGTCACTTCTCTTCTCTTGAAGAGTCAGTGCTACAAATATCCTCCATCATATTAAAAGAGGAGGAAAGAAAACAATGATGAGGTAATGTTGATGAGCTAAAGGTTCCAAAATGATTACATCATAAGCCTTGGAATTCCCCTGAAACATACACATTTTGTGGATACAAAGAGACAAGCTTTCTGGCCAGCTTTAAGCTCCATGACTCTCAGTCCATTAAGCCTCACAGAGTTTAATTCTCCTGTTTTTTCACTACCATTTCATTCCCTCCAGATCAGTCATCTGAAAGAATAATTAGAACCCACCTTTACAGAGATACTAAAAAAAAAATACTAAAATATAGCGAAACCCCAGAAAGTTGAAAACTTTATTTTAAAAATTTCTGTTTAAATTTATTTAAGGGAAATAGAGAAGCTTTTACAGAAAGGCAACTGGTCTCTTCATTTTCTAAGCTAGGTGAGTAAACAGCGATCGTCCTTCTGTTCAACATTTTCTTTTGCAGGATTTTAGTTTATTTAAGGAGAGGGGACAAAATAAGGAAATCAACTAATCATTACACAGGTCAGCAGTGAACCTTCCAGTCACTCTGGACCTGCAGAATAGTCCTCCTTTCTTTGAAGAAAGTCTCTGTACACCCTGCTTTCCCTCCTAACCTGCATTTGCTTCCTAAAAAGTAGTCGGCTCCTTCTTTTTCTCTAGCTATGTGCTTACCAGCTGGAAATCATTCTCCCTCCCTGATTCTGGCATCAGCACATCCTTTCCCTGCTGGAACTCTAGGTGCTTTCCTACGCCTTTAAAATACCCCACCTACTATGTCAAAATTAGCTTGGACAGATTTATTTCTATCTAGACCTCCCTCATTTACACTATAATCACACATACTGCATCATTTCTGTGTGTATACTCATATATCAGCCAATGAATAAACAGAGTAAAAGGCAGTTCTTGTCCAAGGAACCTTAAAAGGTTGGAAGATGAATGATGGGAAAGAAAAAGCATCACTTGCTTAGTTTCAAAACAGGGAAGAGAGATGCTGAGGACCATATTTAGACTGCATTTTGTATGTCTAACTTGACAAGACAGCAGTGAGTGACCCAGAGTGCCTATCAGCTACGCTGCCAGACTCGGGTTCCCCAGACGGCCAGTGAAGAGAAGTGGACACAACGCCAAAGTTAAGCAGCCTTGATGTTCAATACTGAGTCAGAAATTCTTCTGTAGGTTATACAGCAACTCCCTGACAGAGCTGGAGATTAGCTATACTGCTGGAGTTCAAAATCAACGTCTTAATCAAGAAACTTTTTTTCTCAGAGGTACTTACTATGCTTGAAGACTATTTCAGTCATGGCAGTGGAGTGCATTCCACAACTCAACACTAACACAGTGCAACAGTAAAACAGGCTTTAGAAACAACACAAACCAGTAACTTTAAAAAATATCTTTATAAATACATGTTCTGAAGCGAATGTTATTTATGCAGATTTTTTTAGCACTGAGCTCTACAGTATCTCCCTTCGGCCATGAAGGGCCATACTTTGCTGTCAGAACTTCCCACGAGCCAATGCAGGGAGGCTCAGCTACCATTGTATTCACTAATGGTCCACTTTCCTCTTTTAAAACATGCCAGAAGAAATGATGAGGCATCAGTATATCCCTGTTTGGCTTTAAGCTAAAGTTGTGACACTTGATCTAAAAAATCCTTACATTCACAAAGAAAAGACTCAAATTATGCAAAGGGGGGATTCAAGTGGTTCTCTCTTTGTAACTTGTAATCCGATACAGAAACTAGAGAAAGCCCAAGCTTTCAAAAGCTTCAAGGGATTTTAACACTGAAATGGAGCTACCATCCAGCTGTGCAATTACTGCAATACTATCCAGCACCGCAAAGCTGCCTCTAAAAAGCTGAACAAAAGCACAATTCGTCAGGCTGTACAGATTCACACCAAGGGCCCCCCTACCCTAATATCTTGCTTCACATGCAGACACCTAAGGAAGAATCAGCACAGGGCAAGACCCTCCTGCTGTCACCTTCCCAGCCTCCAGCTGTTTCTATCTATCTCAGTGGATCTCCTGAGCCTACGGCAGTTTTCTATTGTCTCTAATGCCTTGACTTCCCTTTAAAATACTTGCCCAGTCCCCCATGTAAACCTCCTAGTCTATCCCACATCCTCTGACAAGGAGTTCCATGTGTCTCTCACCTACTACATGAAGATCCATCATCTTATGTTTGCTCTGAAATGGTGTCTTACTGACTGTATTTGATAGCCAAAAGTTCTGATACTGGCAGAAACCATGAATAGTCAGGCCCTACCCACTCACTCTTCCAGTGTTATGCATGATTTTGTAGACCACTGCTATATTCCCCTAAATTATCTCTTTTCCAGGTTAAAGAGTCCCTGCATACTCAGTTGTCCTGTGTTTGGAAGCCTTTCCATGCTTTTGATCATCTTTGTCATTCCTTCCCAAACCTTGTCCAGTGTCCTGTCTGAGAGATGAGGACCAGACCTGCACATGGGATTAAAGTCCTGGGAGCACCACAAAAACACCTGGCTGCACAATGATCTCCTCTGCTTTATTCTCTACTCTTCTCCTAATAATTTTTCTCTTTATTGCTGCTGAGCACTGAGCTGATGTCTTCATGGAAAAAATTATCATGACTCCAAAGTGTTATTCTTGGGCTGTCATGGTCATATCATCTCCAGCCATGTGTATTAGTTTGTCACCAAATATATCAAACATCAGTATGTACCCACATGCACACATGCACTGGTATTTTTAGCCAGGTCTATAAATAGGTTTGCAAGTGTAATATATTTTATGCATTTGAACAAGCTACAAGAACTTTTCATTAAACGTATTAAATGGCAGTCACAAAATAATGAAATTAATCCCATCCAAGGCTAAAATTTTGTATCAAAACAAATCCACCACCAGTCACTGGGAACTCATTCTTGGGCTCTTGTCTATTCATATTTGGTCTCAGTTTAGACTGTAAGCATGGGACCACTTCACCCTCTTACTAATACAGACACAGCTTCATAATTGAAGTCAAATATGCAAATAAATTACTGTATAACAACTTCACAGAATCACAGAATAGTTAAGGGTAGAAGGGATCTCTGGAGATTGTCTGGTCCAATCTCCCTGCTCTGAGCAGGGTCAGCGAGAGCAGGGTGCTCACAGGCATTTTCAGTTGGGTTTTGAATATCTCCAAGGAGGGAGACTCTACAACCTCTCTGAGCAACCTGCTTCCGTGCCTGACCACCCTCACAGTGGAAAAGTTTCTTCTTACATTTAAAAAGAATTTCCTGTACTTCAGTTTGTGCCCTTTGCCTCTTGTTCTGTCACTGGGCACCGCTGAGAAGAGCCTGGCTCCACCTGCTTTACTTCCTCCCAAGTAAAAGTAGGTAAGACGAAAGATTTTGGAGGGAACAATTACATGCCATGAGACTTGGATTCAAGATAATGAACCTTTCTCTGTGCAACATAAGGGGTGATGTAAGGCTGATAAAATGATATTTTATCTTTGGCCACTGTTATTGAGGTGGGCGATGCACAAAATGCTTTGCGTACCCAAAACACACAACAGGCCGGTCTTGTACGAAGCACTTCTCCTCCGTTATAACAGAACAAGAGAGAAGCACTAGCAGATTTTGGCCTAGCAAAGGATGCCCCTATAGACACATCACTGCTAAGTACGTCCCAGTCCTTTATGTCAGCTCCTTTCCTAAAAGTCATCCTAAATTTCACTAACTGATATAATGAGCGGGTCTGCTTATGGGAAAAAAAAAATATGAATATCAGTATTTTGTGCTGTTTCTGTTGATTGCCACCTTTGGATAAAACTGCAAAACCACACCTATTTGAGAAAAGGGACACAGCAGGTTAGAAGGCAACTGTCCCCACAGCTGATAAACACAGTCAAGACGCTGCCCTGCCATAGGCTTCGTACACGCTGGGCAAGTTAGATAATGGATTCTCTTAGTTGGGGCAGGGATGGGAGAGGAAGGGAAAATGCTAAAGAAAAAAAGAGTTTGCAAAAGAGAATAGGAGTTTCCTTGTTAATGCACACTCGCTCCCTGCCTTGTAATATAAGGTAGTGGTGAGATTGCCCAGCCCTCTTGCCTCCAGCTGCAGGTGTGAATGATGTTGCTAATCACTGAGGCTTAACTGATGTTAGCAAGGTCATTAAGCATAACTTTTACTTCCTCACAGCTAAGTTGTGTGAATACATACATTGAAGAAGGTGCTAAATTATTCTCAGGGTCTGTGCTGAGGGCCAGACAGAAAGCTAAAATATGCTGAATACTTAGGAGACAGTGCTTGGAAGAGACAGCTCTGATAGAGACCCTGTGGGGGAAACGCCTGTCCAGCCAACCACTTAGCTAAACTAAAATGTTAGAAATAACAGTAACAAGACTCCAAATACGAAACAAAAGGGACTCCATTTATATATAAAACTAATTTCTCCTGTGTTTTCAACTGTCTGTGTCTTTCAGACAACACATACAAGTTCTTCTCTAAAAGCACTCCTAGCACTCGTTGCACTGAAGCATAACACAGGATAAAGTGATCAGAGCTCAGCCAGATCCTATTTTCTATATAAATTTTGCTAGGCAACTGGGGATGATCCACTGGGAAGAAATGCACATTTTTTCCAAGGATCTAATCACATCCGAGGCTCCATTTCTTATAACATCTCTCAAAGGGCAATATCAAAACCTTAGCAGGAAATAATTTGAATGACTAGCAAATGAAATGAGCTATTAGATATTGTTTTTCTCTTTTTTGGGGGGGGTAGGTGATAAACATAATGTACACAAGTATAATAGGAAATGTATCAAAAGTTTGGTTTCATTTCACCCTGCTGTGAGCAATTCTGTTATTTCTTCTTACATCTGAATTAGACAAGTCATTCTTGAGAACTTAAGCCTGCCCACTCCCTGAAATACACTTCTGTATATAACCTAGTCCGCGTACTTTTTGTTTACTCTTAATTAATAATTTCTTAAAAATACATACCTTTTTTTACTTAGCACTAGCTCTTGTGTAGACTCTCCTTAAAATATGCTGCAGGATTTTCGTCTCCGCCTTTCTACTATCACGATGTTATGAATGCAATGAAATATTAAATAGACATGTTTTTACATGACAGAAAGTCTTTTACGCCTGAAGTCAACAAAAAAAGTATTCCCAGCCTTGGACAGGAAAGAAAACCTTCAAAACGTTACCATGTAGTAGTACATTGATAACTTATTTTCTAGAACAAAGAACCAGTGGTTTAACATGATTTAGATCACACAGTTCCTCACATCATTGCAAGGAAACGGTTTGGCATGTACTTTTCTGAAAGTGTGATTTTGCCAATTCTTATAACTATAAGCTGTCATTAGATATTTATCTTTTGATTCTTTTAGTTACCAGTCATGACCTGGCATATAGCAATGCATCCATGTACAAATTCAGCAATACAAACCGGCACAGAAATGAAAAAAACTTCTTCATGCAGAAATGGCACATGCTAGTACATGTGTTGAGAGGTATGGGAGACTTATAAAGAAATATTATTTCTAAACAAATTTCTGGATTAACGAAATGCTGCTTTATTTGGAAACTGCACTGAGAAAATTTCATTTGCCATGCTTGTTAACAATGGGGCACAATTAGCATAATCCCCTCAACCCATTAAAAAAATGCAAACATCAAATAACAGAAATTATAAAAATGTCTTCCTTTAATTATAAATTTTGCCTTTTTCAAACCAGTCACGGCTAAGCTCAAGAGATACTCAGCTAACACAGTGTAAGTGAAATCCTTGAGGGAAAGCCCTGTGCAGTCAGGCTGGCACCAGCCACTTGGCAAAGCACAGCAAAGCATCACAGCTTCGTCTTTGAAAACATGTGTGGGTGTCTGTGGCATTTTCCTTGAGGAAATGGCACTTACAGTGTGCGTAATGAATAAGGGAATATGTTAAATTTATGGGAAGAGATAGTCCTTAAAACTGCTTATCGCACTAAAGAGCACAACCTGCCCACTGATTTATTTTCATTCCACGTAACACAAGGAGGCTTCTCGGAGGCTGTAGGCGCACTAGTTATCGTCGACAGTACAGTAAAATCATCACGGCAGCCATTTCAGCAAAACTCAAAATAGCCAATAATCTCTGAAACTCCTCCCTTCCCCCAAGTCCCCTTCCAACACTGAAAAAAGTGTCAACAGCCATCGGTAATGACAACCCTCCACTGCATGAGTCCCCCCTTGTCCAACACACAAAAACCCACAAATGTACCTGTTTGGATGCACAGACCTTCGAGGCTCTCTCCCTAGCAGAGGAGCATTCTCTCTTACTCATGATCATGGTATTTACTACAGCATAATTTAAAATTTCCTGGTTCCAGGTAAGTCACAAAGCTAAGCAGTCATCCACTGTTTATCGGCTTCTACATACAGAACAGGGTCCCTTCAAATTACTAAAAACACAGCGAGGCTTTGCGTAGAGCATTGTCCAGTTTTTACTTTCTGTAGATGGTCAAACATTTTCAATCAAAATGTTAAGTAGGATATTGAGATTTTAAGAGAAAAAACCCTATTAAAATGTAAAACCCACACCCAAATGCTGAAAGTTTATATACATGTGGGCATGTATAAGCACTTCATGCAAGTCAGAGTGGAGTTTTGTCACGTGCCCATCTCTTTTCCCAATTAGAGCTGCCAGCCGGACTGTATCTGCCATGATGCAAATGCTCTCTCTCTCCAGGAGGGAGTGAGACCATGGCATATTCCAACAAATATACCCTAAACTGGGAACCCAGCCAAGGGAAGATGAAGAAAGCTGGAGACGTACAAATCCTAAGAGGCAGTGGGGAGAGCATTTACAAGTGATATTTTTGGCTTTCAGACAGTATTTTTGACCATACGAATTTTTTAAGAAACATTATTTCTCATGGAAAAGGTAAATCAACTTTTTTAAAAAAAGGCAGGGGGGCATCTTCTATTCATTTACTAGGCACTTTTATGGCTCATATTTCTCAAGGAAAAAACTGCTTTAAAAAGTAACAGGGAGTGTTACTTCATTCCCTGCTCTTTGCTTTGAGTTTGCTGCCTCTTTGTCAAACCTGCTGAAGGCACTGCATGCCTGAAAGACAACCTGTTTTTTCCGGCTGTTTCAGCTGATCTAATAAAAGATATTAGCTCTCCCTACAAAACTGGCCTCTCATGGAATATTATTTCATTATAGTGTACTTTGGTCTAATCTGCTACAAATGTCGCAAACTATATAAATAAGAAGAATCATGATATCCATTTTGAAACAAGCTCTGTCACTTTATCCCCATTCTGAGCAAAAAGCACTTTAAATAAAGAAGAAAAAGAAGAACAAGAACATGCCTGAGCTGCAGAAATGTGGGTTATAATGTCAGTGAAACAAAATACACACTGCACCCTGCCCATCAGCTGCTGCACTTCATACCAAAGTGCCGTTTATTGCTGTCACGGCACACTCTACTCTGCGTACCACAACGGGCAAGGCTGCAATCCCATTCACATTTTGGAAAGTCATTTCCAGCCTGTGAATTCCCTCCTACAGTTTCTCCTCGCAGCGCTTTAGTTAATACTGAGATAATTGAGCCTCATTAAGAAAAGCCACGTTCAGCACGTAGCAACTGCCATTTCAAATTTCACTCAAAATTCGGATGCACTAGCAATTCATTTACCTTGCAGCATCTTAAACTCTATAGAGTATTTAAGGCATTTCTGCCTCGCCACCTTTTGAAATTTCAAAGCCCGATAAAAGAAAAAAATTGGGTTGTAATTACAAATTAATTTAGTGGACTGACACTCACAAAAAGATGCCTTTATATTAAAAAATGGATTGCACTGGCAGTCTGACTCCATTCACATCAGGAACTTGCCCCCACATCTGTGTTCTGCACTGGGTATCCACTTTTCTGAGGCATGGGATTACGAGGTTCATAGCCCAGTACAGAGCTGTGATTAGCATGCAGTTTTGTGTGTCATTTAAGTACGTACAAACTGCATAGCCATAAACATTTTCAGCTAAACTTTTCTATTCTGCTTATAGCAGATACCAAAATATCTATTCTGAGAAGTTGTGGAAACCTGCTGTTGGCCCATTGTCATGACATGGTGCTATCCGTGCAGGTTCTGAGGTTTGGTTTGTTTCTTTAAAGGAAGAAGTAACACTTTTGCAGCTGCCACATACCCGTTTTTTTCACAGGAATCCTATTTTTGCTGCTGATAACTATATAGTTGGTTGGTGGCAGATTTTTATTAATAATATTTATGATTTAATGGGACAGATCCCCAGGGGAGGACTGGGGCAGAGAAGAGCTGTGGCTGCAAGATTCCCCTCAAAAATTCTTGGATCACAGACTGGTTATATTTCGTTAGGGTGAAACCCAAATTCTCCAGCTACCACTCGATGCATCAGGGAAACAATGCACATATGAAAGTCAAAGGACTGGATGAAGCAACAGGAAGGTGTGTGGCACACGAATGCAGAGCTGGGTTGCAAGGGGCTGTAGGGAGTTGATGCTAAAATTTGTGGTGTAGGATTTGCTTCACATGAACAAGGCCAGCACTGATTTTAATGCATCTTGGAATACAAAAAGATTTTGGAAGTCAGTTGCTGTTTCAAGGAAGTCTGAAGTTTGGGGTGAGGACATGCAGCTGGTGAAAAGTGGGGTAAATATACTTACGGAATGAAGGAGAAAAAATAATGCAATAAAGGAAGTGGGATATCTTAACCAGAACTTCAACACTAATATCATGCCAACAAGGAGCTATACAATATTTGCTGTGTAAATAGGGTGAAAATGTCATTTAACCATGTTATTTGATCATGATGACATTTGCAATGTTGTGGGCATTTTAATTAACTCCCATAGAGTTAACTGCTGAGCACAGAACAAATTCTGAGCAAGTGATGGCCCCTCTCCCTTCCGATTCAAGCTTAGACAAGGCACCTGTAGAAATAGCAGACAGGTAGGAAAGACCAAGGAATAAGGAGCAATACAAGGTAGCAGGATAGGTAGTCTTCTGAATAGCCCAGTAACCACCACTGCTGGTGGTCTTTATGGCAAGAGAGAGCTGCATTTTAAATCATACCACAGCCCCAGTCAATGATGAGACCTCTACTGAAAGCAAGCCCGCTTCTGGATTTAAAAGGAATGTTAGAAGTGGAGAGGGTGCACAAAGCAAAGAGCCAGACAAATGCAAGGTTTCAAAACTTGAACTTAGAACAACAGATCAACTAAATCAAAGGTTCAAAGGTGCCATGCTCATTTTCTGTACATATTTGCACACAAAGAGGCAACAACGAAAATGCATACACATTATCCAGTGGTGGTTCTTGCTCTGAAATGAAGGAGGAAAGGGAAAAAAAAACCAAACAGGAAAACGCACTAAATTATGAAATCATCACAAAGTTGAGCTTCATTTTCACAAACAGCACAGAAGGAGTCCATGGACATCCAAAGGTAGAAGCCGAAAAATTTGCAGACTATTTCAACCCCAAGTTTTGGTTTTGGCTTATGTTAACTTCTGCATAGGAATTATTCTAAGAAATTCTGAAGCATCATGTGGGAATTGGGAGTGCAGAAAGACAACTGTCCCTTCTGACCATAAAGTTTATAAATATCAGCAGTTCCTACAGAAGTTTTTCCTATTTTTTTTAATGTTCCAAATTTGAAATATATTTTTCCTAATTAACTACCACATTTTTACAACCTGTTAAAAAAGGATCCCCAAAAGAAACCTTTCAAATCTACTTTTAAGATATTTTAACTAGCAATAGTTAAAGTGTAGTAACTCATAATTCCAAGTTGAAGTGTCTCTGCTTTTCTCTTCTGTCCTTGAGGGAGAAGTTTCAATGAACTGGGAACAAAACAAGATGATGTTTGGTAGGGATTCTTCAGTAAAACTTGAGTGGCATCTAGGGGTTTCCACTATTGCCCCCAGGGAAGTGCAGGCATGCATGAAGAGCTGGATGGGCTCTTGATGTGAACTCTCTCATTTCTTTAGAATCCATTACACACCTGAGCTTGTTAAAGGTGCCCATACAAAGGAACCAGAAAGTCCAGCCAGACTTTGTATATTCATTGCTTGAAGCAGCTGTGTACCCCTGCACAGAAACTACCACAAGAATGGGACTTCCCTAAGCATCCCTAAGCAAAGATTAACAGAAAACTGGTGAAACTAAGCAAGGACTTGCTTCCCTAGGCAAAGATTAACAGAAAACTGGTGAAACTAAGCAAGGACTTGCTTCCCTAGGCAAAGATTAACAGAAAAATGGTGAAACACAGGCAACTCCAGAACAGCAACTTTGCCTTCTGAAATAGGCAAACACAGCATATAGATAGTGATTACAAAACCAGAAATTCGCCTGGCAGTCCACTCAAATACATATCCTAGAGCTTTTCTATCTTGTGACTCTATTTGCAAAGTAGAGAGTAGCTTTTTGCTTTTTTTTACTACATTCATTTAGATCCCATCAGCTGCTACATGTTAATGTGCTCCACAGGTTTCATTCCTGTAGCTCATAAGGGTATTTAAAACATCTGAGGCACGGCAAGGAATCCTTCAGCCTTGTATTCTTGGATCAGCTCTTAACTACAGCAACATCCACACATCCTGTGCATATTATATCAAAGGACAAAAATAATTTACATCACTCAGCCATGCCATTTTCTATAATCGTTACATGATTAAAAAGATCCTGGAATATGCAAAAAGGTGGAAGTTTACAAATAACAGGATGCATGAAGAAAGTACTTCAGAGTAGGAGAAAATTTCCTTCCAGGCAACTTTCTCACTTAAAAATCTTTTTTCCCTGTAGAGGTAAAACTCATTAACTGTTCAAATTGGAGTTGACGAAAGTTATACTGTTTTGGTACTAAGTCAGCTGGAGTTCAAGTAATGTAAAACAATCCAGGTCTGCAGCCAAAAATTCAGATGTGTTCACCTTCAGCCTTAATTCTTTAATCAAAAGAAAGGGGCTTTCAGCATTGACCCAGTAAACTAAATCTGTTCTCCTTTTTCTCCATTC
The DNA here is from genome assembly GCF_000737465.1 of Haliaeetus leucocephalus. Lineage (NCBI taxonomy): Eukaryota > Metazoa > Chordata > Aves > Accipitriformes > Accipitridae > Haliaeetus > Haliaeetus leucocephalus. The sequence continues at coordinate 5,595,977 of NW_010973052.1, read as the reverse complement.
TCTTAATCCTTTTAGTGAGCTTGTTTGCAGTCATAAATAAAATAATTAATGAATGTTAATGGCAACAAAGAATAAAACTAGTATTCCTTACGGCACACTTTAGCTAATTATATTGTTAAGGCATTTTAACCTCCCAGTAATGTAACAGTATTACTTTTATTACTAATGTCAAATTATATAAAATGAAACACAATTAAACCTTTTTAGCACTCAATTCTGATATCTTCCTCAGAAGTGTAAGTAGAATTCACTGACAATATAAGAATCAGCAGTCATAAAATCTAGCAGGGGGAAATAACATCTATCCCATCCCTGTCTTCTGCTTCCAAAACCACATGTTGATTCTGCTGGAACAACCAACAGTACCACAACATTAACACTTCTACACCCTGGCAGAAATCTCATGGAATAACCAAACACAACAAAATACATGTTACTATGGAACGAAAAAGGCCGAAACCAAACAGAGCTTGAGGTAATAATAAAACAGTTGACCAACTGTTCATCACCAGTGACTATATATTTTTAAAGAAACTCAGTAGCAGTTATAGTGATCCTGGGACAACCTTGTCACATCCTGCGGGCAGACTTTGTAGTCTTATTATTCCTTCTTGTCAGCTTCTGCTTCACACATTTGTCCAGTCTGAATCAAAATCTACTAAGAATATAGTAGATACTGACTGAATGATCCACTACTTCAATATCTCTAAAACTGTCCCTGGGGTTACTGACAATAAAATATTGCTTCTTTGCTAGCTCCTACACTTGCTGATAAATTCCAGCTAAGCGCAGCAATGCACAGCGAGCCTTGGGATGCTTCAGGCATTCTCTAAACCAGGAGCTGCAAGGGCTTAACAAGGTCACATAGATACTCCTGAACAATTTGACAAACCCTCCCAGCCCAGCAAGTTTAGATCATTCTTCCTTCAGAGCCACTCAAAAGGTATGTTTATTTTCATCTGGGAAGCATGCAAAAAATCCTTAGTCAGCTTTCAACATCCCAAGCAACTGCCTTAAAATTTCTCTCTGTTTAAAAATAAGAAATCTGGGGTGTGTACTCTAAGCTGTCTCAGGTTTTAGTCCACAGAGAATTAAACAAGATCCATGCTTTCATGCATTTGCCATGTTCCAGAAAATTGTTGTTTTTAACTGAAAAATGTTCCCCCCCAAAACTTCCTGCTCCAAATCTGGACCTTCCAGAAAAAGGACTATGACAATATATCTGACATATAGATATGATTTATCTATATATCTATCTGACAAAAATTCACATTGTACCACATCAGATTCAAAATAAGGTAGTCACTACCTAAATGACCTAGCAACTGTGTTAGAATTAAGCAAAGATACGTATTTTCTGATGAGACCTAGAGTTTACTAGAGTGATGCAGACCGGTACCCCATGATCTGTCTGTTCTGGCTCTAACTGGAGAGTTCCCGCACACGTCAACACCTCCTGTTACCATGACATTTAGTAACCTATAGGACAGAAGTCTCAGATTCAATGGGTGGTATTAAAGTGCTCTTATGGCATCCCCACCATAAATACCATGCTGCTCAGAACGGTGGACAGGCCTTGCAGATGCCTCTAGGATCATACGCAATTACACAGCAGGATGATGTCACTACAAGATAAAAATTACCGTGGAGAGCAGAACAGCAGCAGTGTTTTAAACACAGTCCCACATCAATTTGTACCAGCAACACACTGCAACATAACAGCAATGTTTTATTGCCGTATGGCATGCAGTTCACCTTAACACCTCTGAGTGCTCCGTATTTGTTTTCCACAAAAACATGCTGCATGGCTTCAGAAGTCTGTTATTTCGGCATCATCAATATCACTTTCTGTCTCGCACCCCGAAGTTTGTCTAGTGAATGAGACACAATGTCTTGATACACTGCCGTGGGTTTTTTTCACTGCTGTCAAGTGGTTGGACATGAGGCATGGCCGGTGGCCTCTCTTTTTCCCTCTGGAGGTGCCAGATGAAATGTCAGCTTTAAGACTAAACAAGCAGTAGTACTTGAGGCAGCAGCAAGGACAGAGGAAGCATAAGGCTGATAGATGACAACGCTGATGACAAACTAGACAATAAGTGGCACAAAAAAAACCTTGCAAAAAACCCTTTTGTAAATACTAAGCCAACAATTTTTTCTAAGCTGAAGGAGAAACAGGTGACCACAGAGATAGGAGAGAAGCAGAATAAAACAGGTGTTTAGAGGGGAGGCTAGTAACAAGATCAGATTATTAGCTAATTCATGGATCTCACAGCTCTGATCCGGACACGAGCCATTGCAGGGACTTCAATGTTACTGCAGGGTTTAAAGCTGCCATCCACCAGCTCAGCTGCAGTGACTGCCAGGCAGCTGCAGAGGAAGACACGCTGACTTAGCTCTGAGCCACGGGGCTAAGCCAACCCGCAGGGCTTCACGTTTGAATTACCACAGATCGGCCACTGTAAAACCATTCTAACTTGGGTGTCTAAGTCACAGAATCATAGAATCATTTAGGTTGGAAAAGACCTTCAAGATCATCAAGTCCAACCATGAACCCTGCCCACTAAACCACGTCCTGAAACCCTGACAGGCTAACTAAGCTGTGGTCTACAGCCGGAGGTTTCGTCTCTGTAATATGATGAACTAACTGCATTAATAGTACGAGCCACCACAATGCCATAAACTGTTTTGTTAATACAATAGGGGCTGACTTACGTAGTCACATGTCAGCACAGGGATAGTAATTACATTATCACAAAACCATTCTTTAAGGAGGTCTGTAATAGCTGTTCTACTATTTGCAATACCCAGTGCACATGACAAAAGATGGAAAGCTCACGTTAGGAACTTTCACATGGGAAAAATCACAACTAACTGTCAATTAACTAAACTAACTACCTCTGAGGTAGTGATGTATATATGTAGACTCTCTTTACAATGAATGAAGCCTGGCTCATCTCATCCTAAACTAGACACATAAACAGGTCAGAGGTCTACAAAGGGAGCCATGGGAAGTATTCCAGGTGAAAGTATTTGCTACACAGGCATCTGAGGGCACATTACAGCAATACCAGTGCCTGTGTGTCTCTGTTTTCTGTGACAAACATGAAAGCTAAGCACAGTACAGTTACTAACACCACCATAACACAGATGAGAAGTGAAAGAGCTCAGATTTGTACTGGAAATTTATCTAAAGGATGCCACTGCCTACATAATGGGAGGGAATGTTGTTCCTTTATCCAAACCTGCTTCTGAGAAGGGCAGGTTCTCAGCTGTTCTAAGCTCAGATAGTACCATTTGATTTCAATGGAGCAAGAATACATCAGTTAGGAGTCTGGATTACCATTTGGTTTGCAAAGGTCTCAGAGCTACCATTTCTGAGGTTTCTTCCTCTCTTCCCTACTTTTTCTGTCCTACGTTTTTCATTATTCAAATCATTGCTTTAAAAAGCAAATAACAGTATTGCCTGAAAATCTACTAAATATCTGCTTCTATGCCAAAAATTATTTCTAGAGCGACGGCCTTTTTCAGAAGCTGCTTCTTGCAGCTTCTTCTATTGGACATTTAAAATTATATGCACTGGGATATGGGCAATAAATGACTTTCCGTAACAGCAACTTCTCATCAGGAGATGATAATTCTATCACCCCTTATCTTTTCTCTTGACGCGCAGTTGCTTTCCCAACCTACAAAACAAAGTCACTAAGGCCACGAGGTATTCTATTAAATTTTCAAAACATAAGACTCAGTGTCAGAGACTTGACCCAAAACATAACTTGCAGAATTGGTTTGCCAGCAGTGTGTATCCCCCCTCAAGTCCTTACAGCTAATGGCAGGAAATTGTTCCTTCACATCTCCCAGGTACAGGCAGCAGAAGCTGAAGCCAGCAACAGGAGAAACGTCTAAATCTAACCAGCTCTTCTCTGCATTTCACAGTGTATCTGCACTCTTCTTGCCTCCTTTTAATTTAGGCTTGTAATTGAGTTCTCTGAAATAAATTGTTAACTTTCTTTGGAGTCAGGCATAAACTGTCAGGAATGTGAAAATGTGATACAAAAGAGAATTTGAATAAATAGGATAAAGGCTGAGAGAATAGGTCATGAGAAGAGCTCAAATGACACTATGTCGCACAAAAACTTCTCCAGCCTAATATTCTGTCTGCAGAAGCAGCCATTAGAGCATGCTTAAGAAAGATTATAAGGAACGTGGCAAATATAATAATCCTTCCTCAAACAGCCAGAGGATTAGAGACCATTAATTGTCACAGGGCTTAAGGGACCGAGTGAGAACAGGGCTCCATGGCACAGATGCAGCATAAAGGGTTGGGTGAACTGTCTGCTTCTCAACAGCACATTTGACCCGGGGAGAGATACCCCATTTAGCAAAACTACTACAACAAATGGTCTCTGTAATGTGACAGTGTCCTGAATCTCATACAGTCCTACCTAGCCAGACCTGCCTCTCAAAGGACAATATAGACACTGAGTTGGGAGAATAACATTTAAATGCTAATAGAGGCAATTCACGCCACAGAAGCAATCAGAAAACTTAAAAGATGTCGCTTCTTTGGGAAAACTGATTTAGTTAGCACTTCTCCACTCCACTTGTCCCAATAGCCTCCTGTCCTCTCCCAGGTAGGAATGATGCTTAACAACAAAAGAGCCATCATACTGGGGCAGACCAGAGACTAATTAGGCCCATAATCTGCCTCTGTCTGGCCAACACCCTATACTTCGAGCACGAACAGAACATCAGGGTGATTAAGGAGCACACATGCATATGGCACTGCCCTCCTAACCTTTGCCTATTAAAGGTCCAGCGACTTCCATAGCCAAGTACGCAGCCAGACCAAGTTCAACGGATATTCATGGACTTATTCTCCCTGAATTGGTCTAATCGCTTTTAGGGCGACAAGCTCATTTGACTTAGTTCCACAAACACACAAGCTGATACAAACTAACATGAAAAACATTTCTGCATAAGAAATGAACAAGAAGGTGTTGCGTATTTGTCTTCTTTGCAAGGAAATGTTATGCTAAGCAAGAAAAAAGTCAGCCACCAAGGAATAATGACAACTATCGCTTGAGTATACAACTGTCACAGGGAGCAGCGAATTACCATTCTCCTCTGCAGGGAATCCTGGCTTACACTCCTGGTCTGGAGGACATTCAAAGAGCAATGGAAGAGCATGGAAGAACATGAAAGCAACCTGTAATCTCAGTGTACCATAGGCGTTAATTAACCTGGCTGCCATCCAAACTGCTGGCATCAAAATCCGCTTATCTGGGAGCTGCACATTTCAGCATTTCTGCAGGCACTACTACGCAGAGAGGCACTGCACTGCACAGGGGTAGCAGGCTACCGAAAAATAAGAAAAAGAGGCAGAAACGGAGGAACGCTGAAAATCGTTACAGTGCCATCAGAAGATCTGTTAGTAGTTGGAAAAACTTGTTACCTGAAGAAATGTACATCTGAATAAAGCAGGGGTTGCATCAAGAATGTAATAAAAACAACTTTGGGAAAACAAGCATGAACGATCTCTAGTGAGAATACACCACAATCAAGGTACAATTGTACTGAAGCCAGAAAGGGATAACAGTTCAAGTAAAGGTATTTGTCTCTGAAAAGGAATTGTTTTTCTACATACCTGTCCAGTCTCCTACTACTTTAAGGTGGACCCCAAACGTTGCTTTGGTATCTGTAGGGCACTAAAAATATTAAATATATTAAGGACCACTTCTGAGTAACAAGAAAATAACAAAATGCATTCAAAGTACAGTTGTTAAGACAGAACCTGATGTAAATAGGTCATTCCTGAGCAGTCATACCCTTTAAAAAGCAAGTCTAGCATCAGTACAGTTCAGGAAGCCAAGCATGGCTAGTCTCCCCACAGTCTTAACCCTTTCTTCTGGTCACAGAGGAGTTTGGGATGGGCTTGTCTTGGGAGGGTGAGTTGGAACAGCCACTTCACTAGGCATTACTCAGCAATGATACCAACTGAGGATACAACAGCACAGAAATACTCCCTCTACTATTGACACTTATCATTGAAAATCAGGAATTGCCCCATCACTCCTAAAACAAGGCATTTAAAAGACTTCTGGTTCTTGAATGTCAGGGCACATGTTTTCAAGTTGATCACTCACACAACTGATGCTTTCTTCTAAATGGAAACTGAAATTTGCTGCATTTCACAAGAGCTTAGAGTTTGCAAAGGAGAAAGACCAGATTGCATGGCACATCATAAAAATCACTTTACAGCCACCATTCTCTCACTCTGCACCTATGCCCTCGCCTCGGGGCTACTTACTTGTGACTATCAACACAGGAATGATATTATTCACAATCTTATCCACACTATGGCATCTAAAAACCTCCAGTCAAGCCATGTCAAAAGTCTAAGGAGCCCCCTCAGTTTTGTTCTTTGTTAGCTACAGGGAGATTTCAAATGCACTGTCCGGACAGCTTTTGCAGGTACACCAAATGATAAACAGGACAAGCAACCATTCTTCAAGAAAAGATTCTTCACTTTCCTTCTATAAACCAACACCATTGGTTTCTTTTTGATAGAAGATATTACTACTGAGTTTTGATGCCTTTCTTAGAACCTGTTAATGACTGATCCAAGCTCCATCACGAATCTAACAAACACCCAACAGATGACACTCCTGTCTTTTTTTTTTTTCTACAGCTACAGACAAATATGAATTCTGAGGAGAGGGCTTAAATTCAAGGAACACATCTATATTATAAATATAAGAGGCCCAGGTAAGGAATCCAAGCACCAAATACTCAATCATCCATCATGCTTGTGAGGACACTCCTTGGCTCTGTTCTGGACCATTACCATTACCATTCCCAAGATAATCTGTTAGGCAGTGGGAAATCGCTGGTCTCAGGTCTGAGGATCGGTTCCTATCAGTTCCTTATTTAGCAGCAGACACAGATAAAAGGTTAGTATTCTCTACGCCTTGGCAAGCCTAGAACAGGGAATACAATGTCCCAGCTAGTCACTCCATTTTCCTGATGGGGAAGCGCATTCTTGTGAAGAGTACCAATTACTAGACAGATTAATATTCAATTCCTTGCCATCTTTAAAGTCTTCCTATAAAAATTTGGTACAGAAACTTAATCAGAATTATTTCAGCAAGCCTTAGCCTTCAAAAAAATGGCATCAAGGGAGGGATGCGGACAAACCTCCCACAACAAGGCCAGTATTTGCTGTGGCTTGTTACAATGTCCGCCAACAAAAATATCAAGACCAATTCTGCATATAAAAGTAGGTAAGCAGTCTCTCAGCTAGAAAGTTGCATACTGGCAGCAAAAAGATCTGTTCTCCTGGGGGCTTCTATAAGAGCATTTAGCAGAGTTTATTTTTCAGTCTGGGCTGTCCCAGGGCTCTCTGTGTTTCACAGGAGGTTGAGTGATTTTCTTAGCCCAACTATGCACTGTCCCAGTTCAGCATATCTTCTATAAAATTGTCTGTCATTCCCTCCTTCCATTAAAGTTAATGGCAGAATACTCCTTGTCTCCAGCCAGAATAGGTTCAAACCTGTTATCCTTTACATTACCCTTCTGACTAACTCCTTTCTGCACTACTTTGAAAAATTATCTAATAAAAAAGAGATTTATTTCTCTTTGGACTTTAGGAAGCCTATTTTGATACCTATAACTGGGTATAAGAGTTCCTCAGAGAGTTCTGCAAAAATCTTATTGTGCTGCTAAATCTTACCAGAAGAAACACATGCATCATCTAGGCTACACAGAGTGAATTTCCCTCAGTTTGAGAGACAGCAAGATTGTAGATGGTCCAGCAAAGGGCCACCAAGACAATGAGAAGACTGGAGAACCTGACATACAAAGAGAGGTCAAAAAGCGAATGTGTGTAACCCACAGATGAGAAGTCTCAGGGAGATCACTCTCTTCTAATACCTAAAAAAACAGCTGTAGAGCAGATGAAGGTGCTCTCTTTGGCACCATGCATGGTGACAGGACAAGAGACCAGGGGCACAAGATGATTCAGGGAAAATTTCATCTGGATATAAGAAAAATATTCTTCACCATGGAATAGGTAGCCAGAGAAATGGTGCAGTATCTCTTGCTAATTCAGCTTCACAGGTCCCTGGATAACCTAATCTACGGCCCTTGCACCAGAAGGTTGACCCAGACAATCTCCAGAGGCCTCTTCCGACTTAAGACTTTCCTATGGACCTGTAATTTTAACTTTTAAAAAAGTACGTTTTTACTGCATGGAACGCTTATTTTACCTCTCTCATCTCCATAAACACAATTAAGTCTCCAAACTGTGGCTTTTTCCAAACTGTTAGAGAATATATTCCAGAAGCTTAAGAAAATATTCAAAGACAGTTTTCCAGAAGTTTAATCATGGAAGTGGGTAAACTTTCCCATGTTATTAACAGACCACTGGGCACGTGTAATGAAGCGCAATGAAAATATCATCTCAGATATTTAACCTTTTCCATGAAAACACAGAATCATAGGATAGCTGAGACTAGAAAGCACCTCTGGAGACTGGCTACTTCAATCCTTCTGCTCAAGCAGGGTACGCGAGAGCAGGTGGCCCAGGACAGTGTCCAGTTGCGCTTTCAATGTCTCCAAGGATGGAGACTCCACAGCCTCTCTGGGCAACCTGTGCCACCCTCACAGAAAAAGTGGGTTTTTTTCTTATGTTCAGATGGAGCCTCCTGTATTTCAGTTCATGTTGTCCTGTCACTGGGTGCCACTGAGAAGAGTCTGGCTCTGTTTTCTTCACTCCTCCATCAGTTCCAGCTCTCTCAGCCTCTCCTCATATGAGAGATGCTCCAGTTCCTTAACCATCTTCATGGCCCTTCGTGCTCCAATATGTCCATTTCTCTCTTGTACTGGCTATCCCAGAACTCGACTCATAGCTCCACATATATGTCACCAGTGCTGAGCAGAGGAAAAGGGTCATCTCCCTCAACCTGCTGGCAATGCTCTGCCTAATACAGCCCAGGAGGCTGTTGGCCCTCCTTGCTCCAAGGCCATATTGCTGGCTCGTGGGCAACCCGGGGTCCACCAGGACTCCCTGGTCATTCTCTGCTGAGCTGCTTTCCAGCCAGTCAGTTCCCAACACGGACTAGTACCTGGGGTTATTCCTCACCAGAGGCAGGATTTGGCAATTCCCTTTTATGATCTTCATGAGGTTACCGTCAGCCCATTTTTCCAGCCTCTCAAGGTCACTCAAATGGAAGCACAACCACCTAGTGTTTCAACCACTCTTCCCAGTTTTGTAGCATTTGCAAACCCGTATTGACTCCTGAGGTACACCACTACTGACTGCCCTCCAGCTGGACTTCATGCTACTGATCACTGTCCTTTCAGCCCAGCAGTTCAGCCAGTTTTCCACCCACCTCCCTGCCTGTTCATCTACTCTGAACTTCATCAGTTTCTCTATGAGGATTTTATGAGAAAGTGTCAAAAATCTTGTGAATTATGATGCTCTTGTCCATTTTTACATATCTAAGTCTCTGATCGCCTATTTTACTTTTAATTTGCCATAACTCATCTTTAAAACACTGCACAGCTAAACACTGCTTCAAGATCCTTATTACAGTCAGTTCATACACACATTTAAATTGACATCTATTTATGTCCTATGAAGAAAAGCACAAGCTGAAGCAGCCTCTTGAATTGGAAATCAAGAGAATAATGATATGAGCCTTGGTCAAATAAAGGCATATCAAAGTGGCCTCAGCAACGCATGATGTCCTGTCTGCAGCTGTAAACAAAAAGAACTAAAATTGTTTTTTAAATGTGTTTTGGCAAATAGTACTTGGATTTCCCCTGACCCTTTTAATCTGGGAGCCCTAAGAAAAAATCCAGTGACTATTAACTGTACTGTAGCAAGAGCTGCATGCAGCCCCTTATTTTTTCCTTATTGCCCAGTACACTGCCCAAGAGGAAATTGTAAAGATTAGCCAATCTTGAAATAAAAAAATACTTTTCTCTTACTTCTTTTTCCTTAAATAAACAATGTTTTCCAAATAGGTAAATCACTAACTTGAATAGTTTGTAATGAGAAGGGACGTTAGACGTTGTTAAACAAAAGATCACAAGTGTTAAGTTTTTCAGCAGTTCTTTCTGCATTTTGAAGACTTAAATGAACCTCATTTGCCGCACTCATTTGATTAAAATGCTATGGTACACAAATTAACTGGCAGATAGATAGTGTAATTACGTGAAGCTAAGTTAATCTTATTCTAACCTCAAGCTATCTATACCTTTAAAAAGTGAAAGATTTCACAGGTAGGAACGTCTACACTAATCAGAATATCTGCCAGCATTTGTTATCCTCCAAAAACAATTGAAAACCAAAGGAATTCTGTTAAATTTAACAGAGCTGTGCAGATTTACACCCCCAGAGGAACCAAACTATGTTCTTAGCATTGGAAAGTTGGTAGATTTCCTCAGAGCTGTTAACCACATGTGACCAAGTTTACAATGCCTTTTTTTTTTTTTAATGTATTTTCACATTCAAAGCAGTGAGAATAGTATTTTATACGTAGTTAAAACTAATGGAATACAGATTGTTCTATATCTTGATGAAAAAACACCTTTCCATATTTTTTTTTCCTTTTTTTCCAAGCTAACTTGAAATACAAATGCAAATTATCACATAGGGAATTTGCAACAATCCCTGGAGAATTTTATGCTTATAAGCCACCAAATTAATTACACTCACCGGTAGCTGTAGCTCTACTATTTATCTCTATGCTGAGATAAAATTTAGATGACAGTTTTTAACAATCTTAATAATCTAATTTACTAATGTTTAATGCACTACTAGATTAATACATACTTGAAATGTATTTTATTTATCAGTTTTACATTGCGAACACAATTACATGCACTCTCTCAGAAGTACTAATGCATACGGCAGGATAACACTGCAGAACACCTATTATCAGAAAAAAGGAGATGAAAGGGATGCCCAGGTTAGGTACCCCCATGTAGCTCTGCAAATAAAGCTCCTTACAAGTTCCTGTGGAGATACTGCTCTCAAACTGATACACCACAGTAAACACCAACTTCTGTGTTTGATGCTGTAGTAGGTGGCCTGAACAGTGCCCAAAGTTACAAAGAATATCTATGCCACAGCTGGAAGAACAAAGTGAAACCTCATCTTTGTCTGATTTGGGGAACTAAAAATCTCACTGTGGAGTTTGTTTAAATATAGGGAAACTCCTTCAAAGAAGGCTTTCACTTTGGGGAAAAAGCCACGATATGATCCTAATATGGATTTGCAGATATCCTGGCAGGGACTGTAAACACTGCTGAGCCCCTGATCTTTTTCCATCCCTCTGCCCACCTGCCAGGGTAAACCAGCTGCACCGTGAACCCCGTTTCATCAGCATATCCTTGCTCCAGACTCAGACGAACCCTTACACAGATCAAGAAAAACACATTAAAGACTTAGCATGTTTGGGAAAGAGGCAGAATTGAGGGGAAAAAAAGAACTAAACACAACCAACTTATTTTCCCCCCTGTAGAGAGGAGGAAAAAAAAAAGAAAAAAAAGAAAAGGTTTTCAACTTTGTCAACTGACAAGAAAATGTGAACCTCGGAAGCTCAGTAAGCTGTAGCTTGTCTGGTTTCATACAGAACTGATATAAACATTCCTAAAATGATTCATCCTGACATCAGAAAATGAAGAGGAGTGATGACAAACACAGGCATGCTATATAAAGGTAGCCAAAAAATAGTAGCTAGACTTCAGTCTGACTCATAGGAGGTGACCTCTGTTACACCGGGTTACCCCTGTTTTAACTAATGAATCCCATATGAAGCAAATTTCACAGGAAAAAAAGTTAACCTGAGGAGTTACTCTTCTAAATACCTCTCTGCCTCAAAGGCTAGGAGATTCTCTAAAATGGCTCTGTTTATTTTTCTGTTTCGTGTTACTTTATAGATCGGATTTTGTCTAAGAGCTTTCCCTGTTAGAGATTTGGCCTTACAGCTCTCCTAATTTAACTGGCAGACATCAGCAGACATTATAACATCTCTGAACCATGGGGAGATCCTAACCATGGAGCATGATTTAAGTGTCAAGGGTGTCTGGATGATCAAGGCAAGACCACCATGCCTTGAATACTCATTGCTTCAGCCAGAGCCCTCCCATTGCAGAGCCGACTCCTTGCAAGCAGTCCAGCTGCAGAAACATACCCCAAACAATCTTCCCTTTCACTTTCCATTCCCTTATACTCCTTGTTGTACAACCCCAAACACCTGCAGTGTAGCTAGTGGAAAAAACACACCATAACACTGTGGGATGCTCAAGATGCATCACCGGTCAGCTGCAGTGCCAAGAAGGACTGTTCTGGTCATCTGGGGTCTAACTTCTTCTGTAACATAAACCACAAACCCACACCCACTAATTCCTGTGAATCTGTAGTTCAGCATTTGCTACTTCACTCCCTGCAGCCTCAGTCGTTAAATTACTCTCAACAATCTTTTTTTTTCTTAGGTCTCAGTCTATGAGCATTTCTTCCTTGATTTCACTCTTGCACCACAAGAAAACACAGATCTTTACTGTAATAGATTAGGATTGTAAATAGACCAATAGTTGCATAAAATAAATACATTGTTGAAAAAATAATATGAAATTACTTTATTTGTTTTCTAGTAAGTCTGTAATAGCCCAACTGCTACTCTATTGCTGCTACAGATGCACTACAAAGATACACTTCTACAGACTAGTCAGTATTTCTTTACCTCTGCAGTTCAATCACGGTAACAAACTTACTGACTACCCTTTCACCCCAGGAGACACATTACATTTCACAGGATCACAAATCATCATACAATGCACAAGCTGAAAGGAACCCATAAGGATCATCAAGTCCAACTCCCTATAATATAGTAAAAATGTTTCAATCCTAGCAGTATTCAGCCCATATAATTTATGCATTTCAAGTTGCTAGCTAGGGGAAAAAACAAACCACTTCCTTATGGGATGCTCAGGATGCAAGCCTTTGTCCCTGAAGAAGTAAAAAGCAGTAGGGCAACGTTTCTGCCCAAGGCTGCCTCTCCAAGTCCTCCAAGGTATGTGGACACATTGCCAAGCAACACTGCTGAGCTGACAAATGCACCAACAGCGAAAACTGAATGGCACAAAATGCTCCTTCTCCATCATCCCTGAGCAGAAACCATAGGGCACCTCCAGACTTGCGCTAACTGGCTCCCAGTGGTATGAGGCACTCATGGAAAGAACCATCAAAGCATCGGTAGGTATTCTAGTCGGATCACCAACACCCTGAGGAATGCTGTGTCTCTCCAAACTACCCTACCAGCACACACAGTATTTTGCCAGCCTAAAACGCAGATCCCAGCCAGTCAGCTGGTCTTAATTTTAGGACAGCAAGAGGCAGGGCACTTCATCTCCTCTAATACTTTGTCCACATGTTAACTGTATTTATGCTTAAAAGTTGTGCTTGGTTTTTTTTCATTTTGATGTTCTCTTGCACTTCCTAGACCTTTCTTTGACCTGACTTAGCAGGTAACCTAGAAGCACTACCTCTGATGGGAGAAAACACACTTCTCTGCTAAAGTCAGTAGATGCTTGTTATATATTGTAAGTTTACCTTCATAGTATCAGAAAAAACCTACTTATGAGAGGGATCTGACACCTTTGGATTAAAGTATCTGCTGAAGGAGGACTCAGGATTTAGTGAACTTGAATGTAATAATTTCTGTGCTCCCTTGACCCAAAAGAGTCAGATTTGTAAGTTTAAATGAAAGTGAAGGTTTACTTAGGGTTTTTATACAGATCCCAAAACTATTAAGCCCAAAACCAAACCAAACAAACAAGTCTAAGGAAGTACTAAAGGCATCTGAAATATTAATCTATTTTATTTTTGTTTTACTTAAATTCTTTGTCAAACAGCTGCTAGATTTTCTACTACTTCTATGAAAAGCAGACAAGCTCTAGGGATTTCTTTAGTTTGCCAGCAAGATACTTCACAATATCTGCATTTCCCTAAATGCTCTGTAAATCATCTCATAAAGACAAGTTTCATAACCATTTGCACAAGATATTTAACAAATCTTATTAGAATGTCATCATGTGAGATTTTGTTTTTATTGTATTTATCTGTCAGTATGAACTTAGCTCTTGATGTCCTTACATACTTTTTACTCAGGGAAACTTCCAATAACTTCTCTTTTTTTTTTATGAAGTATTTCAGAATTTGGCCCCTAGGCTTTTCCTGTTGTGGATAGTTTATTTCTCAAGTTTACAGTACAGGACATGTGCTTCTCCATCATCTCTGGCTTTGCTTCTTGCGCAGTACAAAATTTCTTGCTTAAAAGAAGCTTAGAGCTAAAACTTCACTGCCAAACTGTTAATACTTTTATTGACTTTAAATGAACTCTGGATTATCCAGGGATAAAGACAACCTTGGTTCCACAAAACACTGGTTTTCTCTTACAAAACCAAATGTGTTACTTGTGACATTGTTTATACTCGTGTATTATTTGCTGAGAGCTTTCTGACAAGGCATCAAGCCCAAAAATGTAAATGTACAGATGAGGGCCATCATCTTGTAATCCCATCATGCCTAAATCCAGATACCAAATGGACTTAGAGGTGTGGAGGTAACAAGGAAAACTCAGTCTACAAAAAAATCAAACCAAACCAAAACAAAAACCTTAAAGGTAGAAAATGTATGAATAAATAATAGCTCTGAGACATTTAGGTACAGTATTATAATTTCTCATGTACATCCAGAAACCTCTTTCAGGTAATTCTTCTACCTACTCTGAGATGATTAATGGACTTGAGTGTTTCTCTGCCTGGGGTTAAGCAATTATTACTTTATAGTATTTTAATTCGGATACTAATCAGTCAAGTATTCTTCTTCAGTAATATATATTTGGATTTTGTCTGTGGATCTGAGTATTTGCATATGCAAACTTGTCCTCTCCCCTCCTCAAAACTCAGCTTTGATTTATTAAAAATCACACACATACTGGCCTCCTAACTTGCTACATGCCGTAAATGACATAGCAAGGATTTGACCATCTATGTATATGAGCAGAGAATTCAACTCGCTCCAGACTTTCTTTTCCTAGTCATACAGAACTCTGTGTGGAAGGACAGGAAGAAAAACGTCACAAATCCTCCTGATATGATCTGCTTCAAATTAACCATCTGTGCAAAAAATGGAGAACCAGCAAAAGGGCAGAACTTCTTGGAGCTTTTTATTACCAGACTCTTCCAGCTTATACTTCAATGGGATTCAAAACCAGATTTCTTATGCAGTACTTGGAGTAGGGGAGGTCAGAGCACATTATAACGCAGGAGAAAACTTCTAGTTTCAAAGAAAGTTTCAAACTACCTGTTGCAAGTAGTTGGTCTCTGCTTACCTACTACCAGAACTAGGATCTAGACATTGAATGAAGAGCCAAAACTCTTTGGAGGATCTGAAGAAGCAGCCACTCACATAATATAAAGCAGATATTTCATAAAGTCCTGGAGTCTGAATGCTGGGGTCTTTGCTTTGGGTTCTTTGTTTTGATTTTTTGCTTTATATGTGCCACTTCCATGACATCTGCCTCTATTAACTCTATCTCACAAAGCTAATCAGTGGATATGCAGTGTACATCTTAAACAGAGAGGCAGAGAAAGTTCAACAGGAGTTTATGCAAGTTATCTTTGTCTGAGTATCAACAAGAGTATCTTGGGATGCATGTGTGTGTTAAAAAAAAAGTCACCGATGGATGACTTCAGTGCTAAAACAGTATTAATCTGAAAAGACAACATCAAGCTCAGGATATAGATCTCTTCGAATGACAAATGAGGTCCTGGACAGCTTTATAGATATAAGTACAAGGACATTTATCCAAAATATTTAAGGTTCCATTGTTCACAGGAGCAGAATAGGTGGTACTTTTACTACATAGACAGTCAACTTCTTACAATGTAGATTAATATCTTCATGTTAAGCCTTTTATCTTAATAACAGGTGGCTTTTTAATTGATTCCAAAAGGGATTCTGGATGCTTAAAGGGGAACTGCAGGATGGGAGGGGGCATCCTACCAATGGTGCTGGGTCAGGAGGAACGATGGAGAAAGGAATGAAATTTCTATGTCAAGTCAGTCAGTGGAAAGTTGATCTATACAAACCAGGCAATGCTTTTTCTCTGCCTGAAGAGCCTGAGCTTAGCGGGCTAAGATTTATTGTTTCACCACTTCAAACAAAATGATGTCCTGAATCTCAGAGAAATTCAATATGGATTATTTGCCTGAGTGACTTCAGTGAAGAAAGGAATTGTGCTCAGGTCACTGAAATCACTAGACAGGAACTACAGAGTGCAGAATTCAGTTCCCAGAAACTCCTAAAGACTCCCTCCTCTCCAGCACCCATAGCATCCAAGGGGGGATTCCCAGGGACTAACTGTAGCACCTTCTCTAGTCAATGCAATAATGCGATTCAGCAGATCTAAGTTTGGCTCCTCTAAGTTCCACATGAAGTGATGTAACTGTTTCCTACCTTCTTTTGCCACAAGCAAATCAACACTACTGAAACAACAAGGTTACCAAGCTTTATGAGGTGCTGGGAGTAGACACCAGTCTTTTTTGGTAGCCAAGATGTCTAAACTGCAGCTTGTGAGAGTTTGTGGCTTGCATTGACTCTGTAGTAGATTCAGCAGAGACCACATAAAAGAACCCAGAACATCTTCTGAAGCACTTACTTAACATCTGCAAAACACAAGGCTATTTCCATGAGGCTTACTGCCAATCACTGCATGCCAATGCAAGAAATTCCAAAAACATAGAAGAGAAGTCACTTTTTCTGCTAAGACACTAACTTATATTCTAAATGGGAAGCTACTTCTGAAGTCATTCACTAGCAAAAAAAGGAAGCGAGCAGCCATAAATGGTCAGTACTATGGTTTCATGCTGCTGCAAATAATCACTAGTGTGGTTAAGTGTCTGGAAAGAGAGGGAACTCAATACAAAGTGAAAAATGTAAGATGGAGGTGGAAAGAAAACCAATGCTACCGTAAACAGCAAGCCTTAGTCTCTTCTTGTTCATAGAGGTTAAAATGAAGAGCAACCAAAATGAAGTCGGGGAAACAAACACTTTCCAAAAAGGAAAAAAAAAAGATGGAAGAATATCCATAAACTAATTTTTTTTCTTAGTTTTGATAAGAGGTGAGGCTTTGTATGCTAAAGAGCAGAAGTAATGTTTTGGATATATGAACTGTAATGAAGGACCACCCTTACCACCAGAAATTTGTACTATTGCTGATGCTTGTTTTCTTTTCCAAGGGCTTTAAAGATTGTTATAGACAATGACATTTAAACTGTATTCCACAGTTCCACAGTTCCATGAGTTCCACACTTTCGTCCACAAAAGTGTAAAGAAATGTCAGTCTCAGGAAGCAGAGCACTAAAGAGAAGATTTCTGATATTTCTTTGGATGGTCTGATCTCCAGACCGTATTGTGCACTTGGTCTGAAAGACAAATCTCTTTAAAAAAGAGTTCATCAAGTGGAAACACACAAAAATCATCTGTCCCTTTACAAACCCTCCATTAAAATATTTATTTACAGAAAATGTTTCTCCCCACTACAGTTCAAAATATCTTGGAGCTGACTGCATTCTGCTCAGGTTCAATTGTAAGATGCAATGATGTCCTATCTACAATAGGTAAATTGGATGTACAGGACTGAAAATGTTACTCACACTGTTTTAAACAGCATAGTAACAGTTGTGTACAGTTGTGTATAGAAACCGGTGAAAGAAGCATGGAAAAACATGTTAAAAAGAAAGCATTTTGTTGAAGTGAAATCAAAGACAATGGAGTGATGAAGACAATATGAAGTGAGTAGCCCACTATGAATTACCTAGAACTGGCCAACAGGTCACTTGCAGGAATCCCAGACGTTGGGTCATCCATCCCTTCACTACCACTCCCAATGTATAACAAAGTCAAGGAGTCACAGTAGTGAATACAAAGTCACTGGTGAATAAAAACCAGTGGAAGCACACTTCAAAAATGGAGTTAAAAAATGTCACCTTCCACATCAATCATGAGAGAAAATTGAGATCTCCGAGTGCCTGAACTTCAGAGTGTACAAGTAACACTGCCAGCAGGTCACGGGAGGTGATCCTTCCTCTTTACTCAGCACTGGGGAGGCCACACTTGGGAGTACTGTGTCCGGTTCTGGGCTCCTCACTCCAAGAGAGACATGAACACACTGGGGAGACCCCAACCAGGGGCCATGAAGATGATGAAGGGTCTGGAACATGTCTCCTATGAGGAAAGGCTGAGAGAGCTGGCACTGTTCAGCCTGGAGAAGAGAAGGCTCAGGGGGACCTTATCAATGTCTATAAATACCTGCAGGGAGGATGCAAAGAGGACGGAGCCAGGCTCTTCTCAGTAGTGCCCAGTGGCAAGACAAGAGGCAATGGGCACAAACTGAAACACGGGAGGTTCCCTCTGAACATGAGGAAACACTTTTTTACTGTGAGGGTGACCAAGCACTGAAATAGGTTGCCCAGGGAGGTTGTGGAGTCTCCATCCTTGGAGATATCCAAAAGCCATCTGGATATAGTCCTGGGCTACTGGCTCAAGGTGGCCCTGCTCAAGCAGGAGGGTTGGAGAGGAGGATCGCCAGAGGTCCCTTTCAATCTCAACCATTCTGTGATTCTGTGACATGGAACCTTTGATGGCAGAGCCAGGTCGCAGGTTAGCAAAGAAGCCAAACTGGCAGCTCTGAGTTCACAGCAACATGGATTTTGTTTCTTCAAATTCTCATGTGCCTTTTGCACCAATGAATTCTCCTCATTCCTTCCATCAGCAGGGGGAATAATGCTTTCAATTGACAAACAGGAAAAGAAAATAAACACCACTGCACACATTTCTGAACAATGCCTACCTCTTTATGTTGATTTGGTAACGATTCAGCGCTCCCTCTGGCTCCAAGTGAAACATGTGGGAGCTCTGCCAGAGTGCAATGGGAGGGGGTTCAGGCCCTTTACACAGCCTCCCAGTGTTTTCCTCCACCCCAGCATTATGTAAGAAACTGAGCTAAACTGTAAATATTACACAACCTCGAAAAGGGAAGGGACCATTAAAATATCTGCATGACTTCTTCACGCTGACTCACCCCTTCCTTTCCACTTTAGTCCTCACTTAAGAGTAAAAAGATATGCCAGAACTGGTCACTTCTTGCCTTTTAAGCATACTCCAGGCACAGTGAGATGTTTCATCAGCTTAGACAGGACATCACATAGAGCCTGGGACAGGCTTTTTAGTAGGGCCTGTTGCAATAGGACATGGGTTTTAAACTAAAAGTGGATTTAGATATAAGGATAGATATAAGGAAGAAATCTTTTACAATGAAGGTGGTGAAACACTGGCACAGGTTGCCCAGAGAGGTGGTAGATGCCCCATCCTTGGAAACATCCAAGGTCAGGTTGGACGGGGCTCTGAGCAACCTGGTCTGGTTGAAGATGTCCCTGCTCATTGCAGGAGGGATTGGACTAGCTGACCTTTAAAGGTCCCTTCTGATCCAAACTATTCTATGATTCTAAGCAGGACAACAGCACCAGGAAGACGGTTGCAGTCTTCCCCCTAGCTCTGCTGCAGTCATCGCTGCACTGCGCTTCCAGTATCTGAAGCCCCATGCGCCCCTTGTGCTGCTCTTGCTGTGGCTCCGAGTCCCACGCTCCTACATCAGCCTTGAAAAATAACCTCGGGGTTATCATCACCCAAGAAAAGAAGCAGCAGCAGTGTTCCAGCTTGCTTGGTAACTACAAGCAGGTCAGAGGGAGCAGAAAAAATACTGAGTTAAACTATTGCCTACACACTCTATAAGCACAGTCCCATGCCCGGCATCATATTAAACAACAATAAAAAAGCTTTTTAAGCAGGACAGCAGCCTAAGGCATATTCTATGACCTAGAAAGACAAGTGGAAGTGATTTTCCCCTGTTTAGGCTGGGGAGAAAGACTGTCATAAACCTAGACATTTCAAATCCTCATTATGCTGTAAAACAGCCATTTACCCAGTAAGAGCATTTCTCCAGCGTAGTTGATGTTCTACTGAAATATGTTTGTGGCAATAAAAATGAAGCTCAGTAACTCAGTGGCAACTTCATATCTTGTAATAGTTAAAATATGTATGTGATCTTGAAGGATATGCTGTTATGCTGAACGATATCACTGTACTTTAAAGTGTAAAGCACTGAGCATGAACAGGAATTGCCTGGTCTAGTATTACATACTTAAAATATAATGCATTGTGCATGAGTGGAAATTGCTAGTTCTGATGTTACATATTTAATACATGACTGTAAAAATTACACAAACTGTAATTTATCAACTAGACTTATGTATCGGAAATATACTGCACATTATCTGAATATAAATGAGTTATTTATATTCACTAAGAAAACTCAGACTCACAAAAAGAGATCTGTTTTCCATAGCTCCTAGATCTAGAAGTTTTCGTGCAAAAATAATTTTTCATAACGTGCAGTATTAAGAGTATGCCATTTTAAATATTGGATGAAATCCTCAACTCGTGCAAAGAATCAGACTTCAGTAAAACATCCTATTCAACTTCATCCTATGATCTAACCCAGTAGGTCCATGTCAGCAGACTCTCTTCCAAAAAAACCTCTCATCATAACAAGTAAGAATTTTTGCCAGAGAAAAGACTACTGAACCAGGCCTAATAATCTCTGATGACATTATTTCTGGAAATTAGAATCACATGATCCATTGTTTTAGCAGTGTCCCAATATAAAAAGAGTAAATCTTTTTAAGAGTCCCATACTTTCCAAACCGTGCAATTACTACTAATGATCAAATTACCACCATTATTTTAATTTCCACTGAGATGGACAGTCAGAAATTAAGAACATGATGTTTTGGGATTAATGTTTAAATAAGATGTGTCCACTGGTATAGAACAGGTCTAACTTTATTAAATATAGCTATGCTAGGGCCAAATGAGTGTAAAGAGCAATCTGAGACTTACACTAAGCTCTTTAAATTTACCTTCTGATCACGAAGTGAATAAAATATATAAATAAATACTGACTGAATCATTCTGCACAAAAAAACAGCTACCATTCCATCATACCCAATGCACATCATTTTTCAGCATTGCTTATCTAGTTATCTTCCTGCACTACACAGAGGAAAGCCATAAAAATTGCCTGCTGGAGTTAACAACAGATAAATAACACATGCCTCTGCTTTCTACTGGTAAAGTGAATAGCCAGGAAAACCTGGCAAAAATCAGGCTACGCAAGTGCCAATACTGCTTCACCAACTTATACTGAGGCAGCTTCCCTTAAGTGAGATTCGCTCCCAGATTTACAGCACAAAATTTATTTTGGGCAGAATTTAGTGTGGGTTCCCCTGTGACAGTACTTGCCTCCTGGCTCAGTATACAGATAAATAAATTAAAAAACCAAAAAAAACCAAAACACCCCACAAAACTAAGGAACTGGAAGTGGACAGGACCTGGTTGTGCTGAGTTTCAGGTAACAAAAAAACATCTCGGCTGTTCCATAGTGCTAGGTACAATTCAGTGGGGATAAAGTATGAGTTATCAGTCCAAAGAAAAGAATCAAATGGGAATATTTATCTCCATAGTCTTCTTGAAGAAGAATATCCTTTTCAGGCAATCCTAAAGCCTTTATTCCCTTTGGAAGGAAAAGGCTGCCACTATTATTCAACCTTAGACTCTGCTTTTTGTAACAACATAGCCAGTGCAGTGAAGTGATTTTTTTGGTAGCGTCTCCCAGGCCTCTGCACTGCTCGCCCCTGAGAATTATAATTTCACTTTATTTCAGCCTTTCTCCCCGGGGGTCCAATTCCCGTTCTACATCAATTGAGCTAACTAATAATCCCAATGTTGTATGACTTCACTGGTAAATCACTTTAAGTCATCAATATATCTCTTAATATAAAAATAAAGCAGAAGACTATTTCAGAAACTTCTTTTTTAAACTTAATGAAAAGGCAGTTGAAGAATGTCTTTTCAATTGAACAGGAAAGATGACAGAAAACTCATTACAATTTGTGCTCATTCTGTGTTAAGGTCTACAAAAATGGCTGAAACCCCTTCTATGAAACAATGATCAAAATCACATGGATTTTATTTATTTATTATTGTTTTTCACTTATGGAAGACTTTGAAAAAAGTTCCCATTATCACTTTCTCAACAGTGGAGAAAATTAAATATGTATTGAGTACTGTCATACATAATAATCATGCCATTTCATATTCATTGGTACCCTCATAAATGAAACATAAGCCTTTCTGGAGGGAATTTTCACTTTGAAGGAAATGAAGACCATTTGCTTACCAAATATAAATAGAAGGGAAAGTACAGAAAAATATCATATTTCTTACCATTGTAAGGGTGAATGGATGGCTTTCCAGTGCAGACACTCTTGGACAGTGTAGAATAACATACTGAAACAAAATCAGCCAGAGAAAATAAAATGATAGAAAAGGTATGTTCAAAATGTTCAGTGATGGGTTAGTATATACAAAGTGAAAGTCATCCCTACAGACAATGCTACGTGAACAGCTGTGATTTTTTAGGGGTGCATTAACTCACCTGACCAGGCCTTGCTTTGAAGTCATCTTTCATCATCCTTACTTCAAGGACATTGGAAGGATGGCTTATCACTGAAGTTATTGTGACTGGTTTATTGCTGCGGATGTAGCGGTACAGCCTTTCCACACAGTACAAGCACAGAGGTCCAGAAATCCAAAACCAGGTCTATGGGAGAACAAAAATATGTTACCTCAAGGACTTTTCATTTTATGTTTTCTAATTTCAAAACTACATGAGTGCTTGCAGGACCTCATTTCACATCTATGGTGGAACAATGTTTTGGTCACAAGTAACCTCCACATCTCTTTACGTGCAGAAATCCAACCATGTTATGGAGGCTTAATCAGTCTAACCGGCAGCAGCATCCACCGGCACAAACAATTTCAGTCATAAAACTCATCAGGAACAAAATGCTAATGACCTCATTTGCAACCATGTTACTCTGGTTTTAAGTAGTTAGATTGCAACTGGTTTCAGCAGTGAATGACACAGTACATTTCAAAATCTAACAGACCAGAGCACTATAAAATTGGAAAACCTTCATGGAAAAACACTGTCTGACATGCAGTATTATGTGACTATTACCTCCTTTTAATTATCTCAGGTACAAGCAAAAAACTAAGAAAGAAGCATTCTTGTGCTACAGAATTTATGCTTACATTAAACTAGTGTAAAATCATAGACAAGGGAGAGAAATGGGCACGTCTGAATCACGATTCATTTGCCCCTGTGAAAGATGTGTATGCTAGACAAACAACGCCCTGGAAATGCCCATTTCCCTGCACTGATTATACAGGGAGCCCTGGGTGACTACCTCAGATGGAAACATTTGCAGCTGCTCAGCTAAATCCTATCCTGAGTCAATTACTAACAGTTTATGGCAGAGATAACTACTAATTCCACACCTGCTCAGTCATTCAAGCCATGGCACTGAAGTGCCCTCGATGGTCATCTATCTTCCCTTCCCAGTTTTTGAAGCTACACATCAGATTCTCTTGCAACTAGCAGAGTATTTAATTTCCTCAAGCACCTCTGGCCTTAAAAACTGCAGTAGCTCACAAGACTTAAGGCTTTTTTTTGAGACTTGGTATCGCTAAGTGCATAAAACACTTCCAAATCCAAAGAAGTCCTAAATAATGTTACAAGCTACCAGGAGAACACTGTGTGGTCATTTCTTTCCATGGCTCTTCTTTTCCAATAAATGGCTCTACAGTAGGCATCTTAAGGCCCTAAAAAGACTGCTTGATGTCCTGTGGGTCATATGGAGCTAGACATACATTGATGCTTTTAATTCAGGAGTATTACCACAATAAAATACAAATCCAAAGAACTTTGCTGGACAACTTCAGTGTAGAATTGGCTGTTTCTTATTATGAGTACATGCTCCACGGTAAAATGGGTTCCCACTGTGGCTAGTAAGGGGCATATGCGTTCTACAGAAAACAATGATAATAATAAAGAGAAACTCCTGTGAGGTCTGTTATGGGACCACCTTGAATGGTGGGCCTTGGACTTGTAAACTCTCTATTCTCAGGCTTCCTCAGGCTACTTGCCAATACAGCCCAGCTCATCTTTTCCCAAAAGAAAAGAGAAAATTTGTGTGAAGAAAAAGCTGCTGCCACAAAACATAAAGAAACAAAAGGAAAACGGAAAACAGAAAAAGAACAGGCTTTTCTATCCCCATCATCATCATACTCATTTACCCATGCCACATATAAAACAAGCCTGTCTGCAAACAACAGGCTATACAAAGCCAAACCACAACCAACTGCAACCCAGAAATGAGTATTAGGACTTGCAGCCGCATGGTAAAAAAGAGAACAAATGGAGTTTGATTATTTCAATTAACTACTGCCACACAATGCTTACAAAGGGACCTTATGAATATGTTATATAAATGTTTTCTCTGAAGTGCTATGCTGCAATTTAAAGTCACATTTATAGCAAGACCAATACATCTCTTATGTTGCACAAAAAAGAACATTACAGCCAATCTCTTGACATTTTTCCGCCCTATTCTATGCACCACGTTGTAATGCAGTTCAAGGTTTAATACAGATTGTTTTTTCTCTACCAAATCTTTGAATGTCTGAAAAGGTTTTAATAATATTTTCCATTATTAAAACATCTGGTCTGGAAAAGCAATAATTAGTGGTTATGGCTGACTGAAAGGCTTGGCATGGCTTGTAATACCTGAAACGTCGGATCATACAGACCTCTGGGAAGTGTGACTGGAACTTGGGTTCCTCGGAACAAATTCTCATAAAGTTATTTTGTACAAAGGGTTCTGGTACTGCTAAGTCCTCTGGGAAAGGCTCAGTAGTATAGTCAGGAAACGGCTGGTCAAAAGCCTTTGGCACCGTCATATTCTGTCGAAGTGTTTTGTTAGGATTAAAGCAACCAGGAGGGTGTTCCTCTAAGTTGGTCTGGTACTTGAGCACTCCCCTACAGGAAAATAAAAATAGCAAAGACACTGAAGTAACATTCACAACCAAGCAACTTATCTTGATTCGGAGAGGGTTTTAGAAAGCAGTCACAAGGCTCATCTTCTCTAAGAATTTTTATTCTGTTTGCTTTCAGGACCTTCAGTGAGATCGAAGCTTTGCAACAACAGAGCCCTCTGTCACTAGAGGCAAGATTTAACTTTTCCAGCTCACTTGGCACTCCCCCACTGAACAGCCTCAAGCTTAATACTGCTTGAAAGGGGGAAGATATTGTAGGAGCCTTGAAAAAAAATTAAATAATCACATTTCCAGTTCAATCACACCCAGGCTGTTTTCACTCATCCTCCCTACAGTCAGCAAGCAGTGTTTTTTAAGGCAATCTGTAGCAGAAGTGGCCTAAGTTGCCAAATCATAAACTGCAGGAATGTTCCCACTACTTAGTGTTTGTCAGGTTTGCACACAACTGTATAATTTGCTCCTTTAAATATCACCTTGTCAAACAGATAGAAGGAAAAAAGAAAGTCCTGCATGTTAGCCAAGGAACCTTTCTTGCAAATTATTTTGTGGGGTCCATGCTTGTTTTTTACGCTAAAGTTAAATTTGTAGTAAAATGAAGTGAGAACTTTGCAGCTGCAGCTAGAAACTATGAAGAAAGAAGTGGAAACCTGAGACACTCTGGGATTTCTCAACACATGAATGAATCATTGAAAATGGGGAAGAACTGATAATACTAGTAATAAAATTCCTCGGAAGTACTACTTGCCTCCAAATCTGGATTTGATGACAGTAAAGCCGCAAGGAGGAATATTTAAAAAACCAAATGACTAAATGACAGCTGTATAGGATGGTGCTGGGTGGGAAATAAGGCACACTGACACAACGTCTGGTGAGACGTGCCCTCTGAGCGCCAGGCCATGTGGTGAAGGCTCATCTCAAGTATACAATCAAACCTAAGGACATATGCTCCCCCCTCTTCTCCCCAACGTACACACACGGCAGGAGCGGTGACAGAGTTTAATTCACAAGAAGAGAGAGAAGTGGGACATCTCTAATATTCCCAACTTAAATGGGCTTTGACAGGCTACTGGCAATCTTCCCTACTGAAATGCAGTCCTCATAGCTAGTAACAAGCTTCCCACATGGTCCAGTGAATAACGTACAGCTTGGAAGTTAAACCTGCTCACTCTAAACTCCACATCTGACCCTGGGAGAATCACTTGGGAAGTGTCTGTGCGCCTACACCTGTGCTTCTGTCTGTCTTTACTGCCTGATCATGCCTATCGCTTGCACCTGGCATCACTGTTGGTCATCACATATTTACAAAGTGACAGATACCCCTAGCATTATGCTAATTCCCTGCTCCGTAAATATTATGGTGCCTCACGGATTTAGCTAGAAGTCACAGCACATGCAGTATTTTTCCAATCAACCTTGTGTGCATGCCTGCCAGCTGCTCCCACAGCTTCCCTGTTCTCAGAGCATCCCAAAAGAGGATTCCAGGTTTTCCTTGAGACGTGAATAGCTGAACCACAAACAAGAGCATCCCCTCCAGTGATCTCTGGTTTGTTTAAACTATTACAAACATGCTAACTAACTAAGTGGCAAACTGGGATGACAAAGCTGCCTGTTAACAGCAGCTGCAATGACTCTCATCTCTGAAGCTGTCAAGGAAAGGCAAGCTGTCTTACACTCCCAAAATCAGTTCCCAGAAAGGCTGAGTTCTGCACAACTCTTAAGGAGCCTAAGATATATCCTCATATATTTATTTGGTGCAACACCCCAATACAGAAAAACTCAGTGTGGATGTCAGTAGGTAGAAGACAGACATCTTTAGCAAACAAAAATGGGAGAGACAAAAAGGGTAAGTCATGTGAAAGTGTCCTACAGGCTGAGCAACACAGCATGCAGGATTTGCATGGGCATACATCAACCTCTGCCCCAATTTTCCATCCCCAAAACAGAGACAAAATTCACTTCTGTCTAGAGCTGGAAAATACATATCACTATTTCTTGAGATTTTTATGGTGATAAGCTAGAGGTCAATGGTTCTAAGTGGAATTGCACTGCTCCTATCTTCTCATCCATCTTTTGCTGCTCAGCTCAAGGTGAGTTGCTTGACGGGTCTGCTAAAGGTCAATGTGTGGGTGGAATCTTAAGAATTCTCACCCTTTGGAAGATAAATCCTTGAATAACTCTAGTGACAGCACAAAAGCCTTATTCTCAGCTCCTATGGACCAGCATAACCCATTTAACTCCACAGTAATACCAAATTTGGATCAGCTGAGGATATGGGCCCAAATGTTTTGTATGTTTTATAGCTCCTTACATTGGTACTAGAAACATCAAGCTTCTATTTTACATAAACTATTTTTGTTGTTGCTATTACCAGCTTAAAATATAGATAAATTAATGTAGATATGCACCAAGCCTTAAGCCACCAAAATATTTCAAAGTCACATTGCAAGAAGTACAAGAGCAACGAAAGTCTTTAAGGATAATTCCCTGAAAGATTGTCCTCTCCCTTAGGGTAGGGATGAAAGAACAAACCAATAACATGATAGATGAATCATATCATTTTATACACTGCTGAGAAGTGCTTGGCTACTCTGAAGAAGAGGATACTATAAGAACATACCCATAGTAGTTTGAAACAAAACAAGAATCCAGGAATACTATGGAAATACTTGAAAGGAAAGACTCCCAGGACAGGTAAATCCTCACCCCATCTGCCTGCACAGTTCAGCCCCAGGAGATGCCTTGCTCTGCAGAGTAACTGGCCATGCGTCTGCAAATCTCTAAGACATGCCATGGAGGAGTCATCTGGGCACCTAAGTGTGGGTGTCTAAGCTTTATTCTCAGAAGAGATCTTCTAATCACTATCATGAATGGAGCCCAGAAATCAATCCAGCTCACTTGAATGTAGGTCTTTGTAGTAGCAGGTTAGTTGAAGTATCCTTCAGGCTCCACTCACTGTATTTATTAGAACTCATTAGACTATAATGGGAAAAAGACACTTAGAAAACATGTAGAGACCTACATTTAGGCATCTTAAACTTGAACTGACTCCCACTCTTCATGACTCATTCTTCTCCCACTTTTCACTGACACTCAGTTCTTTCAGATTTGCACTGAACGACTTTCCAATTCAATACTAAGGAGCCTGTGTTCAAGAAGATGCCTGTTTAATGCTTCGTGTATTACTGCAGCCTTGGTTCACAAACTTCTCCAACTAGACTTCTTCCTTCATGAAGTGGCAACATGTTTAGGAATACAATGGGCAAAGGATAATACAGTGAAGAAGATGAATTAAACCAGACATGAAAAATACTCCAAAGGCAATCACTGGAACAGAGTGCCTATGGAGGCTGGAGGATCTCAGTCACCAGATGTTTTCAAGAAGTTAGACAAACTAGAATAATTTAGCAAAAGTTCACCCTGCCCCAGGATGGATCAGGTTAGATCCATCTTCCCCAGCCATGAACAAGAGCTATGCCACAGAAAAACAAAACAAAACAAAACACAGAAAACTAGAATTGTGTCCAGGAGTTTCAATTGCTTTGAACTCATTATTTCAATTCACCAGATCTCAAGCTGCGTTTATTTTGTTCAACAACATATTCCTACCGTGATCTTGCTAGGCCTAATTACCTTTCACTGTTTACTTTAAGCAGCGGTGCTCAGTGTCACACAGACATTCCAGCACCCTGTGTTTCAGTAGATGTTTGATGACATGAAGAAATAAACCTCGTTCAAATACACCTTCCCTTCCCTATACCAATCTCTGCACCTACATCCACAAAGGAAGCCTCAGAGATGTTAGTGGACCAGATTTTCACACAGCATAACTTGTGGAAGCTGCTCTACCTTGCAGTAAAGCTGGGCTTGTTTGTGCCCGATACAGACCTAGCCATCAGCTTCATGGCACATGAACACTGCTCTGATGTTTGTGAAAATAAGAAGAAAAACTAATAAATTTTGTATCATAGCAATAAGAAAGAGATAATTAGGGAGAGGCCGTTCCTTCCTTCTCCTTAGGAGTCAAAATGGAAGGTAGAGAGGAAAGAGAAAGGGATGACCAACTTTGCTTCACATTCTCCTCTCAGCAGCCAGGTAAGAGGGGGCAGAAAAGAAACGTTTTCTTCATTTCCCACTAGAATCTGGTAAAATGGACAAGGAATAAACTTGAAAGCGAAGAAGTTTGTGCTAGCTGGCTGTAACACAAAATTCTCCAAGCTGCAGCCTGAACTTTATTTAAACAAACACTTGTTGAAAAACTGAAGAGGATAGCATCTTGTCAAGAAGTTGGCCCACTGTCCACAAGCGAGCTCAGGAAAAGCAGCAATCAAGGGAACTGCTCTTTCTGGTTGTGCTTCAGGAAAAGGGACAGTGTTTTCCATTTACTTACCCAGAAACATGCAGCATCAGCAGCATATAGAAGACAAAGAAAAGGTTGTGTGTGTACCAGAAGACGTCATAGTTTGAAACCCTGAAAAGAATAAACCATGGTTCAATGCTGTTTCACTCAGATGGAATCACTGCTAATGAAAAGCAGATCTGTGCACACAGGACATCATTATACACCACGTAGTCATGTAGAACAGTCAAAGCCCGGTATGTATTCCTACAGGCCCACTGTATTTGCAAGCAATTAAGTGTTGAGAAGAACAGGTGGCTGGCATGAAGTAAAAAGCTGAGAGAGAGATGAAGGACAAAGAAGTACAGAGCCAGCTGAAGAACTATTCCTAAATTAGGAGACTTCACTGCTTTCATAGGTCCTACTTAGTCCCTGTCAGATCCTTTAGCTAGAATAGTTCTTCCGTCTCCAGGCTCAAAACTCAACCTCTTTATGGCAAGTGCCTCCTTGCGTCCTCCCTGCCCCAGTACAGGGCTGTGGTGTTTAGTGTGTCACTACTGGTACAACATACAAACAGTTAGTGTAGACAGCAGCAGAAGAGCTGCTGGGAAAGGTAAAAGAAACTCGTGAGGTTATGAAGTGGAAGGAGATACAGGAGGAAAGGGAACTAGAGTAAAGAGGCAACAAGAGGACAGGTAGGAGAATTTTCAGGGCAGGATGCCACATACGGTGGGGCTCTAGGACTGATGGTCTTGAGAGGAAGAAGAAGAACATTACCACTGTGAGGATCAGGAGAGGTGAAGGGGAAAGAGGACTTCCTTTCATCAGTGATTTGTTAGGTAATGTAAAAAGAACCAAGACCAAAGAAAATACCCATCTGGAACTGTTTTCTGTTAAGCTTGTTTGTTTTTCCTTGAGGAAAATACTCGCCAAACCACAACAACAACCAAATGGTTAAGAAAATACTCTACTTCATAGCACACAAACACACCTTTCACACTACACAGCATGATAGGAGAGTCCCTTCCAAAACCAAAAAACCTACCCCCATTCATAAGCCAAAACAATTATTCAATAAAAAACAACCTTAAATTCGAGGACATGGTTTCAGAAGCTACTCCTCCGACATAGATAACTTTTTTCACAGTTTTTTCCCCTCCTATGGCCTTTTACATAAACAGCTAACTACCCTTGCTTCAATACATCTGAGATGTACACTGCATTTGTTTCTGTCAATACAGGACTTGTTTTCTTTCTCAAGACAGAAAAAATAATTTTGATAATCTGAGGGCCACCAAAATAAAATCCAACGAACAGCAGTTCCAAGGAACCCAGCAACAGCAAGGGGCTCTGAATCCCCCCCTTCACCCTGCCATCCTTCCTCCGTTCAGCACCACGCTAACACTTTTTCCTCCCTGAGGCTGCTCAAACTATTTCTAACTGCCCACACCCTGGCTGGCATTTCCATACAGTCACTCATCAGTATCTGTAAGCAGTTGTGGGAGAGAACATCAGTAAGATGAAAGTAAAGGATGACAGTGTGGGGAGTCGAAGCACGATGGGAAGGCACAAAGAGAGTAACATTTACCCCCAGACCCGAAACAGGTCTCAGAGTTTAATTTGGTATCTTGCTACAATACCAAAAGCTGCACACTGAATTCATTTTTATTGGATCTTCAGCACTTTTTTCAGCATGCACCGATTTTTCAAAATTTCAGTGATGGAAAGTCATTTCCAGCTTCTGACATGTTGTTTTCAACAGCTAAATATTATTACTGATTAAATTACTGTACACTTCTTGTCTGAATATGTCTAAATGTCAGCCTCCAGCCAGTTGAGCATTTTATTCTTTTTTCAGCATTCCTGCAGATATCTCTACTATAAAATCTTGGTTCCTTCCATGTATCAAGTTCCCCTAAATGTAATCAAGTCCTCCCAACTTCACCTTCTTAAACTAAAGGAATGGAGATCCTTGAACCTCTTACCATGAAGCATATTTTTCAATATTTTAATAATTATATATTTCTTACTTGTATCCTTCTTTAACTGTGTATCCTACAAATACATAGAGTATTCTAATATACTCAGTAATCTTCCTACTGCTACATATATATTTTTATAGTTCTTCAGAACATTTATTACTTTCTTTACCCTCTTCTTAGGGCTTAAAATAGACATTATTCACAGAATGAACGCATTTCTTAGGAACACAAAGTCCTGAAAATTTGAGATCAACCTGAATATTTAATTTTAATGTTGGTTAACCTACTTCAAAATTTTGCAGGTGAAGTCCTGCAAGAGTTAACTTACTGAGAAAAGTGAGGGGAGATTACCATACTTTAAAGGGGCACAGTAAGCAGAACAGTTCTGGAAAAATATTTTTAACCCTGTAACAGCTAGTTTTGAAAAGGAAGATATATGTGGTAGTTTAGAAGATGAAATTGAAGACTGGAATATTTGGTTACAAAGAGAGATGGCATTGGAGCAGCTTATATTTTAACATTCCTTTAAATATATGATTTCCAAAGTCAGCAGTAATTGTGTTCAGTGGAAATACCCCTGAACAACACTAATTTGAAAGTTAGCAGAAATGTCAACTTTATTCACAGGATTTATTGTATTTTCTAATAACTTCATAACCCTTCCAATAAACAACTACTGAACAGAAAATGTCGGTCTGGTATTCACAGGATTTATTGCATTTTCTAATAACTTCATAACCCTTCCAATAAACAACTACTGAACAAAAAATGTTGGTCTAGTTCTCTGGTATGACACAGCAAAAATCTGGAAAATTTTTCAAACAATACTCATTTTCCCCTTTGAAAACATTAGCAGCTAATTCGATCTCCTAATACTTATTCGCACAGTTTACTGAACAAGTAAAAGCACGAAAATAGCAGGATAATCATGCATAGAAAAAATTCAGGAAGAACATATGAAGGAAGAAATGATTAAGCAGGTTAGTGTGCAAGAGCAGATTAGGGCTGAAATCCAAGAGAGTATAATAGTCTCTGAAATACTTTTTAAAAAGCCCAGTTTCTGATAGGCAGTGAGCATCTACAATTAATTTTCCTAAGACTATAGCGTGAGCTTAGCCATCAGAAGCAAGTGAGAATCCACAGGGAAAGAGATTGAAAAGGGACAGAAAGATGCACACGGAAGCTTGTTTGCTTAGGAAAACACACTATAAAGATAAGCTTGAGCCATACGCCTGAGGGAGAAGGCAGGATAAAATTTCTAAATAAGAATTATTGCTAGAGTAACAGGAGATGCAGGTGCTCTCTTAAGGGCTTTGATTCTGCTGGCTAGATGGCAGAAAGACAGGAAAGCACTTGCACTTAGTAACTGAAGAAGGAAATAACAAACATGTAACTTCAAAAGACAGAAACCTTTGTTGCATGAATCCCAAAATTATTTCCAAGACTTTGGCTGCGACTACTTATATTTTCCTAAATTTCCCAATCATTAATAAATGCTGTTTTTTTTTTTTTTTTTTTTTAATTTATCATGGCCTTGGAGAAAACAGGACTTTGTTCTGGCTCACTGCTGCAGAGTAAAGTAATGGTTATATTTTTCCATCTTCCCAAAACTGGCTTTCTTTTGCAAGTAGAGCCATCTGTGTGGACTATATAATGTGCAGCCATGTCTGACATCTTGTGCAGCAGTCTTATCCTGCACTTCTGTAGCCTACAGTGCCTCACAAAGGTCTCAACCCTGTAAGTATCTTTGTCTACAAGAAGTGCACAAGTATTTGCTGAACTACTTTCTTGAATCAGTGCCTGATAACATTGCTACTCAGGGAAGACAGATTAGTTCAAAGTTCAAACCCACACACCTAGCTCACATCAGTGAAGCACCATTACTGTTTGAAGATATGGAATCAAAATGTCCTTCAGTGTTTGCTGAATTGAGATGATGTATTTACATAACCAGTCCTTGAATTCATCAGAGACTGCTATAAAAATCAAGGGGTTTTTTATATGCTTCAATTGCAGAATCAAAGCCTTAAAAAGGCTATGATGTAGGGCGAGATCCTCCAAGGTGCTGGTCACTCAAATGATATATAATACTATAATATGTATTCAGTAATGTTGGTGCAGAATGTGAACCCACTGGAGGACCAAACCTTTAGAAATCCCAGCAGCTACTCTGAGCCAATACTGCATTGCTGTTTTGAATTATAATCGACATTAAAAAGAATATATCTGACAACAGAAGCAGAGCTTTAAAGACGCAACATTCTACTTAAGTAGCACAATTCTGTTCCAGTTCGCTTCATTGCTGGGTTTTTTTTGATTTTACAGTTTGTTGTCACAATTAATTGGTGAAAAGAATTAAGATAAATATATCATCTTATTTTACTTCCAGTGGACTTAATTCATGCATTGGACAGAACTTCCCATATGCTTAGTTTACTGCATCCCTGTACAAACAGGAAAAAAAGAACTATTTGAATTTTTAAAGGCCTAGGTTTTTAACTGAGCACATTCCTCAAACAGTGTTTTTCTCTGAAGGCAACTTAATCAGGTTTGTAATTTTTTGAATACAAAATTCACTGTGCTAATTTACCCGCAAGCTAATAAAAAAAAATAGGGCAAGAAAACCGGTATTTTTAATACTCATTTAAATACTCCTTGCCTCATATTGCATTTATTCTTCATTCCCTCTAATCAGTATGAGAATATGATTACACAAATGGCATTTTTCAGCATAATGATCAGATTATGTCTTACCTGATGGCATACGTAGAAGCTGTACACATTAGGAATAATACTAACACCATAATGACTCCAGTCAGACCTGGAACTAAAACGGACATAAGATAACTTATATTTGAACTGTGAAGAGGTATATTTGTCTCCTATGACCTTTCAAGAAAGTGGAAGTTATTAGACATACAAATTCTGATTCAATCAAACTCTTGCATTTGATATTTATCTCTTGAAGACGGCTGTTGTGTTATTTCCCACCTTCCCAGAGAAAACTGCCCTTTTCCTTGCATTTCACCATGCATCACTAACTTCCTATTAGTCTTTGCTCCTGTCATCTTTTGCTCACAACGTTTGTCTCTAAGCAAGGACAAATCCTGTCTATTTGTTTATTTGTAAGACTGACTGTACAAGTTCCTGTATCTCTTTTTTATTCCAAACCCTAAACTCTGTTGAACACAATTAAAAAGCTGGTCAGGGACAAAATTTCAAGCAAATCAATTTCTATGCAAGCTGTCACTACAATTGTTTGCCAACCCATTTCATCCTGGAATGAGAAAGAGCCTGAAATTACTCTCCATGGCATTGTATCATGCTTGAAATCGCTGCCCGTAGAGCAAAGTCTGTGAGAGTGATCTACAGGCAGCATTTGAGAAGGAAAGGTTAAAAATACTAAGGACTGGACTCATCTGCTCAAATGCAGACATGTATCAGAACTAGTCTATCCTCAGCTCTGTTTTAAGTCAAAGGAGAGAAACAAGTATTTCTACAGCATGACTCATCTCACCCTAAAGCAGAATCCTGCCCACAAAGTACAGTAAACCATCAGCCTAAAGACAGATTAGAAAAATCCCAACCAAAGTTACCACTTTTTCTGAGCACCTTATCTTCAAAATTGCCATCCCAGGAATTAAGAATCTGAATTAAGAATTAAGAACCTGAAATCCATGAAGCATTACATCAAAACCTTTTACTTCTCAAAGATTGATAGTTTTTAAGCATAGTCTCTGGTCACCCTAAAAGCTACGTGTTTGGCTTCAAAGTCAGTCAGGCCAATCACCAAGCACAAAGCTAAATAAGTGCTGTTTTAATGTCAGAATATAAGCGTCTCAACCAGCTTTCATGGACTTAAATGGCAAACCCAAAGATTTTAATGGTCCAGGATCTTTGGCAGGATCACATCCTAATGATAAGAACAAGCTAATTTTTCAAATTGATTGTGATTTTAGACTCTTTAGCAATAAAGAGACAATTTCAAATCTTATCTTTTTATAAACTTCTCAGTATCCACTTGTTGAAAGGTCTGATACCCAAAATCTGATACATCCCAAATCACTCCTCAGTTTTACAAACTGCAGCAAAAATCCTGGTCCTACAGTCAACGGAAGTTTTGTCATGGACTGCATAAGAAACATAATTTCACCCCTTCAGGGAAAGGTTACAATTAAAAGCAGCTGCAATAAAAAATGTGCATTCTTTCCATTGCCTCCTTCTTCATTTCTTCTTTCTTAATCTAATTTGATATGTAGCATGTAATCAATCTCCCCTCTGACACAAATACTTCCAATCCAATTGCAGTACAGCACTTGATCCAGCTTCCTACGCTGTCACTCAAGCCACAGGTCACCTTTTACATCCAGTTCTTCAATTCTCTTCTCCATCAAACCGCAAAAATGAAATCACTCACAGCCTTGTCCCAATTCATCAGTGCATTTTCAGTGTTTCCTCTTCTCCCTGTCCCTGTCTCTCTTTTCCTCCACTAACTATAATCTTGAATACTCATTCCTCCCACAATTAGCCTCACACCGTTATAGAAGGAGGTACTTTCCTGGACTGATCTGAAAAGCCATCACACTATAAATCCTTCAAATTCCTTATTCCTTCTCACTATGTTAAAAAAATCAGCCAATAAATCTAGTTCTGAACTGTTTGGGAAGAGACCATTTTTTTGCATATTTGTACAGCTCCCAGTGCAGTGAAATCTTGGTCCCTGCCTGGGCACTCCTTCAGCACAAATAATAAATGTTAATTACCAGTCATTAGGATGGGGAGTGATCTGAGTAATTTTAAATTTAAGATGACTTAGAATCACTGCTTTTTGAAACAGAGTGCTCAAACTTTCAGAAATGCAGTATATTCCTGGCTGTCAGAGGGTAAAAGGAGTTCCACCTTGCAGGTCCTCTGCTCAACTAGAGAGGTCTCAAGGTGTCCCCAGAAGCCGGGACAATATTTGATGGGGCCTCTGCACTGGTTCTCCACCCCAAGTCCTCCTTCATCCAAGATACTAAACAAAATCCTTAGCTGCTTGTTCCGATTTTCCCTCCCCTTCTTTAACTCCCTCCTCCATCAGTAACCCTCTTTCTCACTAACTACACCAGTTACCCAACCTATTTCCAGTTCGCAGTTAACTTACACCTCAATTTCTATAATATAATTTTCTCACTTCCTCTACTCTCAACTGATCTAAACCTTCCCTAGGTTTTTTGGAAGGCACTTCCCCACAGGCTGCTAATTCTAGCAAACGTATTGGGATTGACAGACAGAGAATCGCATTCACTGCTGTGCAGATAGATTCCTTTGGACCCTGCCCTAAATGCTAGCAAGTTGCGATTTTTGGTGAAAGACAGATGACATCAGCAAGAACCTTTACCTGCTTGTGAAGCTCTACAGCTCAGGCTTCTGCCTATCCCTCCATACCCAAACATTGCTCCCTTCTAAATTCCTGCACCAAAAGTGTCTTTGCTTATTTATTCTTTATGAGTGCTGAAGCCTGATTCCTGTGTAACAGTTTAGATTGCTCTGAAGTCAAACTAACCTTTAAATAAACCAGCTGAAGCAAGAAGACCGCTTTTTTGTTATGTTTCTTTTTCTAGAAATTGGATCATTTAGGAATTTGGTTTTAAGATTATGCAGAATCTCTGTTTGAAACTAATGATTTTCCACTGACTCATCTGTACAACAACAACTTTGAAGATGCCGCTCATCCTACTACAGGGCTTATGCAACTCCTCCCTCCTGACTACTGGATAAGCAAACTGAGGTTATATTAACACAACACATCTCAACCTAGCTGAGATACAACAAATGGAGCATGCAAACACAGGATCAAAATGTTTTGTCTGGAGAGTGATGATGAGAAGCAGCAAACTTTCTCATTCAGTTTTGCAACAGACTTACCAGTAGCAAAAAGCAGTTTCCTTGGGTCCTGAAAAACAGACAGGGGCGGAAAAAAAAAAAAACCAATCAACACACATGATTTTATATCTATATGAATAATGTAATAATAATAAGTAGCTCATAGAGCTCACACACTTGAAGGCATAAGCAATCCCTAAATCTGGATGTAGGAATGGATTTGGTATTTGGTAACAGTTTACACTGACTGCAATTCAACGTAAGCTAAACCTTTAGCCTTTGCGTTCCCCCAATGAAGACAATTCTGATCTGTTACGAAAAATTAGGATCCAGATAATTTTACAGATAGTTATTTTTTGAAGCTTAACTTTACTCAGTTATCTCATACCTTTGGGAGGACAGAGGGGAGCAGAATAGAGGGAGATTTTGAATTCAAATGAAAGACAAGCAACGAGCATTTTACTGCCAGTTACATCACCAAGAGATTTACAGTGGACTCCAGTGAAGCAGGACTGAACACAAAGGAGCTGACAACACAAGGCCAGATGTTCCTGTGTCCTTCACCACGTGTAAAAGGCAGAGGGGAGATGTCAACCTCACAGGAAACTGCCTCACTCCCCCTGAGTCCTACACCTCGTGAGGTTTTGTCTGCGCTTCGGAGAAGAACTTTTTTTTTTTAAACTTGCAATAAAATGCAGTGAGGGGAGGTGAGCAGCTTTCATACAGGTCAGGAAAAACGAAGCGTCCCTCTCCCTGAACTTGTCTGCATCCAGATGTGCGCACCCATCTACAGAAGATGACAGTAGCATCCAGACTGCCTGTCACACTTAAAAAACAGGTTTAAGAGTGTCCTGGTTTCAGCTGGGATAGAGTTAACTGTCTTCCTAGTAGCTGGTACAGTGCTATGTTTTGAGTTCAGTATGAGAAGAATGTTGATAACACACTGATGTTTTCAGTTGTTGCTAAGTGGTGTTTAGACTAAGTCAAGGATTTTTCAGCTTCTCATGCCCAGCCAGCGAGAAAGCTGGAGGGGCACAAGAAGTTGGCACAGGACACAGCCAGGGCACCTGACCCAAACTGGCCAACGGGGTATTCCATACCATGGGACGTCCCATCCAGTATAGGAACTGGGAAGTGGGAGGGGAAATCGCCGCTCGGGGACTGGCTGGGTGTTGGTCGGCGGGTGGTGAGCAATTGCACTGCACATCATTTGTACATTCCAATCCTTTTATTACTACTGTTGTCATTTTATTAGTGTTATCATTATTAGTTTCTTCTTTTCTGTTCTATTACACCGTTCTTATCTCAACCCACGAGTTTCACTTCTTTTCCCAATTTTCTCCCCCATCCCACTGGGTGGGAGGGGAGTGAGTGAGCGGCTGCGTGGTGCTTAGTTGCTGGCTGGGGTTAAACCACGACAAAGTAGAATTCAAGCACAAAGGTTCAAGAGCTACCAAAACACCTAAAATCCGAGAGGTTTTAATCCTAGAGTTACTAAAAACTTGTTATTATCTCCATTTTCTATTGCAAAATTCCTAAGGCTGCTTAGTACAGGCTGCCATGCACACCCTGGCACATTCTAGCCTGAGGCAAGCTCCTGCTAATGTTCCTGATGAGGCTAAGTCTATTACACCACTCCTAACACATGCAGACACTGGAGTTCAATCCAGAACCTCAGCACAATAGTTGGTGTTGGCATGTCTGTCTGCCACAGAATAGCTGGGTGATTAGATCATTCACCCAGGGAGTGGAAGACCTTGGTTGTTGGTCCTTATGAGCCTGGGCTGAGTCAAGCTCTCCTTTTCCAGGAAAGGATGCAGCTGGGATAGGGTCATTCTAAATCTTTCCTAATGAAGCTGGTAGAAAAAGAAATTCAGACTTGAGACTAGAATGAATATAAACAAGAGAGAACTTGATTGTAGCCCAAAGGAGAAAGAGTCCTGGACTCTGGTCTTCCTCCCAAAATCTGCAAATCTCTCTCCAGTGCCAAATGCACAAGCAAGCACCTGGAGGAGGGACTAGGACTCTGGTATGCCTGCAAGAGATCTGCACCAAAGTCAGAGAAAGGCATGCAAACCAACTATTTCATAAGTAGAAATCAGCTTCCAGCCCAGTTAACGCAAATAACTAATTCCACTCTTAACATATACACTCCAGTTCCCAGAGCAGTTTAAAAATGCAAAATCAGTCTCAAATCTCACTATCCTCAAATGCCCAGTATATGTCACATAGCACTATATTCTAAATTGCGCAAATGCAGAATGTATTTTCCCAAACAGCAGCAGAAGTGTCTCAATCAGGCCCACACAAGGAACAGAGAGAAGCAGAAGAGAAGCAGAAGAACAAGGTACAAGGTGAAAGGACTTTATGAAAGCATTCTCCACCTGATAATCCAATATGATTGAATCCTGCTGGCTTAAACAGAAAGTGCTTAATACATGTTCTGTCCAGAGAAAGAAGTAAAATTCACAGCAATCCACATGATGGTGAGTTTTCAGTGCACAAAACAGCAGCACTGTCTAGATCAAAAGATGGATCGTACAATGGAATCGAATATACAAATAATCATATATTTAAATTATATACTTAAAAGCAAAATATGAAAGGACAGCTGGCTCACCTCACCACGATAGTTCGCTGCATTTAGTGCCAGAAAGTCTTCATTGTAGTTCTCAGAGAAGTTAAGAGCATTCACAAGATGAGCAGCAACATGTAGGACTAAAAAAAAAAAAATTAGTAAAGCTGAGATCCGTAAACAAGATGTAGATATTCCCCTGAAGAAAAGTGGCTACCCAGATGCCAAGCTATAAACACATCACCTGCATGAGATGCATCAGGGACTAAGGATTTCTTTTTCTAAAGTAAATTAGGTTATAGATATTCATGGCAGAAAGCTGTATGTATTTTAAAGTTTTTTTAACACTAAAGCAATCATTTCTGTACTGCAATGCTTCAGCTGGGAGACAACATTCAAAGGTGTCCACCCAAGAATATTTCTTCTTCACCGAATTAGGTATTTGTCTCCACTGCTCGCTCTTCTGCAGATAAGCCTGTAGCCCCCTGGTTCTTCACTCTAATTCCTTAGGCACAATGCAGGGTCACTTGTAATAGCAGATTTTGACCTGATCTCATATACCTGTCCTTTTAGAAACTGGAATTTTAAGGAAAGGCTCAGCATTAGAATGTAAGCCCATGTGTTTAAAGGAAAAAATAAACGAAAACCCACACACATCCGAGGAAGCATTCACAATTTAAGGCAGGGAAGCACAGAGCAAGACTACCCCCAAATGTACTGTACAAGAAAAACCTCAAAGTACTGCTTCAATGTTTCCCAAACAAACCGAGTAAGATCTCACCTGAAAAGATGCATATTGTAACACCACACGTCACGTGGAAAGTTTTACTTTTATCTAGGAGCCTTCTGGTTTTCCTGCTGGCAACCTAGTAAGAAAAGAATTCAAGCAATCTCTCTTCGAAAACAAAGCAAAATAAAATAAAAAATACTACGAGCAACTGAGGTGATTTAATAGCAACTTCAGCTTTTACTAGGTTTAACACCCTTGCAAGCACAGCACCTAAATTTAAAACTACAGGATTATGTCAATGAGCCAATTTTGAGGTCTTAATGAAGAAATTACAGTTGGACCTGTATTACATGGATGTCAAAAGCACCTAAAGTTATGTCCCTTCTGGCCTTAAAACTTAGGAATTCCAGCACTAATTGTTGTAGGCTTCACTAACTCTTTAGTGAGCAGGATCAGAGGGAAAGGTATATTTGCATACATATATGCATCTATAGGCATCAAATCTTACAGGTACTGTCACATGACAAACAGAACTCACAGGTTCAATTTGCAACCATCTAGAAAACACAGATGTTTCTCAGAAGCATTACTTATATTTCTCTAAAAGCAACTGGTGAATCACAAACAAGCTAAACTCTTGTTTACTGAATACTGGTACAGAAAGCAAAACCCTCTTAGCTTTGCCAGAACTCTTTTTTTTTCTCCCATGGTAAAGAATATATCAGGTTGGGTATTTTTATTTGAAGTTCTATCATCTCTAGTAGGACACTTCTGGTTATGCAGAGATGAAGTTCTTTTTCCTCTGTTGAATTCTACCAGGAAGCAGTAGAGAGGACACAGATGTCTTTAATATTAGAGTTGGGAAAGAAAGAGAAGACTTTGTCTGGTTACATTTCCACAGCAACTCCCATCCCTCAAAAATGCATTGAAGAAAGCTTGCTCACAACAAGTCCAATCAAACCAGACAATGCCAACCAAGGCACTGTCTTCAAAGGAGTCATGAATCTAGGCTGAATGTCTGATACGTGCACCCTGCAGGCACATACTGTATAATAAACAGGGATATAACAGATTTTTTTCCTATTATTTTTAGACTAAACAGGGACCAGGGCCCTCCTCTTCTCAACTGGCGCATGCTGAGGACAGTACTTACCTTCTGAGATCCTCGCAGGAAGGCCAAGAGAACACGGCACATTGGTAGAAGGACCAGGCAGCAGTTGAGATTGAGGACAGATGCTGAAGCTCTGCTAACACACAATCCTAGCTGAACAAATACAGCAAGAGTTAGATTACAGGGAGAAAAGATGCTCTAATGGTTCACGTGTCAGTATTCAACCTCCTTTTCTTTACTGTGAAACCAAAGGGTTCCCATGCTCTCTTGACTCATCAGAATAGTGGAGTTTCATGTTTTAAATGTACTGGAAAAACCACTGTACACACAGCATGCTATGCTGTTCTCCGAGGGAAACAGCTCTCACCTTTGCATCAAAAAATTAGTCAAAATTAATTTTGTCAGCAATAATGTCCGCAAATGACAATTTTCTACTGAAACAACCAATATCTTCATTAGTGCTCAAAGCCATATGGAACAAAGCATATCTGAGACAACAATAAGCGTCCACCGAGAAATCACCCGAAAGCTTCAACAGACATAATTAAATAAGAAAGAGGGATAAACACTATGAAGACACTAGACAGCCACTTAAGTAAAGTGTAATGATTTTCTGGTAAGCAAGCCACAAGAAGATGTGAAAAAAAAAATTTGATTCAATTAAACTGAAATGATAACATTGTTTCAATGACTGTTATGGAATTGTCACAAAACTCCTCATCCATTCACACTACGCAGTGCCATATTTGGACCTAAAGAAAGTAGGTTTTCTTCATTTTAACTACTCAGTAGCTGAAATCTAATTTGAGTAATGCTTTCACTGGTGTATTTGAAACTTACGTAATTAGAACAAAAACACTTGTCAAATAAATGAACAAAGCACACAATAATGTCATAACCCTGTATTTTTTAATCTTATTATATTCTCTCATTCATTTATGATTTTTAAAGAAGTTAGCAAAATGCCATTGCTCTCCTAGTTATTAGGTTGAATTACCATTTTACGAGCTTATATAAAAGATGCTTTCAGACTGTCAACAGATTTCTGGAAAGATACTTCTTCGAATGTTCTCTAAACCCCAAGTTTTTCAACTCCTGAAGAAATTAATAAATAACTATTATAATATTATAAAATAACTCAAATACTGCAGAGGTATGTGAATGATTTGAACAGGTACAAATTATCTAATAAAAATTACTACAGATTATTACTTTTTCAAAATGAAACTTTATGTCAAAAAGACCCCACTTGTTATTTCTCAGTCAAAAGAAACTTCATCAGTGAAAAATTTATTATATTCATATCTTTTGTATCAAGAAGAAGAAATAAAATCAGAGGGAAACAAAGAGATTTTATTTGTTTGGAAATATATTTTTTTACAAAAATTATTAGAAAAGCCTTGTAATTTCAAAATTTATAATTGCTATTAAGTTGTTTTTTTACAGACTTACCTACATGTCACAGAAATGGATGAATACATAAACTAGTAAAAATAAAGTAAACAAAGTAACTGGACTTCAGCATGTCTATCAAGATGACAAGCACGATGGCGTGACAGGAGCTTCTCAGTACCATAAAACATCGAAACTGCCTCCTGTCACAGTTGTTAGTAACACTCACGTACCCCACTTTCTCTGCAGTACATCTGGGCACAAAACCAGGAGGTACCCAGAAGATAAAGATGCTCAATCTGCCTGAAGCATCAAGCTCCCCACCTAAATCCCATTTCTCTTCTGGCTCTACTTTACATTATTTAGTTAGACCTGAGTGCTAGGGACTTCCTCACCAGACATTACCAGCTTCCACAGAACAAAGCAGTCATAAGGGCACCTTCTCTCAAAAGTTGCCCCTGAGAAGTAGGAGGAATTACCCCCAAAAATGTGCTCTACCTTGTTCTCTGTCATGTAAATGCGGGATCCCTGGCAAATGTCCCAGGAGCAGATCTCACAAAAGTTACACTGAGTGACACTTACAACAGAGGCATCTCTAACCTACTGAATGATAGAAAATAAGACTAGAATGAACCACATCACTTAGTTCTTTCCCACTCTCCAGACCTCCTCCGCTATTTCTTCCAATGCACTGCTAGTCTTTTTTTTCCTTACATAAAACCTCCCTTGCTTCTATTTCGTCTGTTACTTCACACTCTGTTCACGTGCACAATAAGAGATTATTCTGGATGCTTTTCTCTCACAAGTCATGTTCTTCATATTCTAGATCATCCTCTCCTCCCCGCCCTAGGCTCTCCCAACTGGTCCAGAGCCCAAGTGCAATGACTACAACTGAGCACCAGCTACAACGGCCACAGCCTCAGCAACTGAGCTGAGATTTTACTGAATGCTGATGTCACTTTCCACTTCAAAGTATGATTAAAAAAAAAAAAAAATGAACAACCACAACAAATATTTCTCTATCCTTGCTGACAGTAGCTTAAAGTGACTTTAGAACATCGTAAATATTTTTGGACTATCAGATAAAATGGCAATACCCTTGAAATGATTGGACTTAATGGCAAGTAAAATGTCTCTATAATGTGCTGTTTCTATATACAAGACTGCCTCTATTTTCATTATTATTCCTCTGAAGAGAAGCTAAAAATAAGCTATATACCTCATAAAAGCAGTAAGTCCAAAACCATGATCCTTAAACACATATAAGCATTTTTATTAGAGCTTGCTGATATGGTACAGTATTTCAGTGATTAAATGAGCATGATTTGAAAAACTGAAGAATTATGTGGAAGTAACATTATGCAAAACCAAGAAGTGAACTGAACCATTTGTGTAGCTCTTGCCTAACACCCAAAAGCTGAAAAAAGTTTCAATACAATTAATAAGTAAAGCAATCAAAAAATTTTAATAATTTCTATTATATGACCTACATGATGCATCATTAGTTTCTTGAGAATTTTTGTTGTCTTTGAGTTTAAACATAAACCAGGCATGGTATCAATTATCCAAGGCTTC
This sequence comes from Haliaeetus leucocephalus, assembly GCF_000737465.1. NCBI lineage: Eukaryota > Metazoa > Chordata > Aves > Accipitriformes > Accipitridae > Haliaeetus > Haliaeetus leucocephalus. The sequence goes on along the minus strand of NW_010973052.1, from coordinate 5,551,321 downwards.
ATTTATCAAGCACAACTATTCTTCTTACAAAACTTCAACAAAGCAGTCTAGTTTGGAGTAGTCTAGAATAGTTAATTCTACACTGTATAGTATTAAATGAATGAAAATGTCAAATAATTTAACCAGTACAAAAAATATGAATCAGCTATGAGTCGAAAAAGCTACCCTACTAACCTTCCTTTGTGTTTTCCATGCCACTATTTAACAAAGAGCAAATATTCATTCATAATGCAATTATTATGGAAGAATGCCCTTACATTAATTCTAATTCAATGCTATCAGCATCTGTACAAAGGAAAAAAAAAATAAAAGAGAGCAGGAAACGACTTCTTCAAATATGCAGTGCACTTCTAGGAAAGTGCGATTCAAATATTTTCACCAATGATTCACTTAAGGTTTTATTCTGAAGAAATAAAGTTGGGCATGTTTGCTGCAACAAGTCCATGACCAATTTGAAAACAATGGTAAAGTAATACATGTAACAATGCTTAGAATCACAATTCATGCAAGACCCAGAAGAATAACAGAGTACTAAGTTTGCTCTTAACATATATCCAAAGGCTAAAAATATCCCCATGAAACTAATTCCTTCCAAATGGTTTCCAAGTGGTCTCTTTCTTGACTTCCTTTGCATTGCCTGGGTGGCATAGTAACGAATTAACACAGTGCATTGTTGGATTTTTAAACAATAGTAGAATAAAAGATGATTTTTGCTCCAAGGCAACTCACTGGTTCTAGAATGCAATATATATCCTTATTAAGTAGCTAAGAAATGAGAGAAATATAATCCTTTTTTTCTTCCTAAGATTATCTTTGTCTTAAGGGGAAAAAAAAAAATATTATTTCATGTTAGTAACATGTGAAATTTCTGTAGGATCAAAAAGAGAGAAAAAAAACACCCCAAAAATCTCTGCTGGACACTCTCTTTTATCCACTTCTGCCAATATCAAATCCAAGCACTTGACAACCTCCTTCTGTACTCTGCCTACCCAGTACCACACGTGCTGTTATCCCATTTCATGGAGGGGCAAAGAGGCACAGAAAAACTAAAGGATTAATTGAACTCACAGAGGAAATCTGTCGCAAGGATAGTAGGGAACTGGACCCACTACAAACTCAAATCCTAAAAACTAGGCTAGATTTTTTTCTCCAGACAAGTATAAAGCAATCACCATATTCTCCTTCTCCAAAGCAGCAGCAAAGGGCTTCAGAGATATAGTGGGAATGTAAGTCCTCCAGCTATCCCTGTCTGATGTACAGTCCCAGAGAAATCAGGATGGACTCCTGGCTACGCTCATACAATGTAAAAAGTAGGACAGAGAAGCAAAGAGTCAGTTCTCGTTGGATGTTCTGTGTGTTGCTCCCAGCAAAGTAGGGGAAATGAGCTTCTCTGTACTTAGGCAAATGGTTTCAGTATTAGGTTGAGGGCTAAAGTAACTTACTGTGTACCACAGAATCCCCGAAAGTTCATCAGTTATAAACACAGAGATGAACGTTACCTGCAACTGCTGTGCAGAAAAATCTAGTATCCAATACATGGTTGCAAAACATACTGGAGAGCAGAATACAGGAAGACTTCAACAAATACTGTCCTATCTCACCTTTTAAGCCCATCTTATAGCAAAAAAATGGAAGAATACCGCAAATCCTTCCATGCCTAAAAGTGATGCGATTCTGTTTCTCAAGACCTCACCATCTACAAGCAACAATCCTAAACAGGTCATGGGGCAGTGGAGACACCACACTTGATGCTCTCTCTGGAGGCCTTTCTTTGAACTTTTTCAATCTTCTGTGGTTCAGGGTAACTTGAAAGGTTGCGGGCAGACTCATAAGCCACATACTGCTCTGCAGACACAGGTCACAGACCACCTCCCCAAATCAGCACTGGAGCAGCTACAACTATTTATTTTCATAGGTGGGACAAACCGTGCTACACAATGTGCCTCCTTTTGACCTGACTTCCTCTTCTTCATAGATAGAGTACTCCTTGTTTTGAGTAACAGAGCACAGAAAATCTAAGATGTAGGAGAGATCTGAATTGTACAGATAGCAATTACTGCCTCTAGGCCTGACAAATCTGGTTGGAGATCTAGCAAAAAAATCCCGAAGCAGCTGAAGGGAAGGAAAATGCGAGGGTAGCGGAAACCTATCAGAACATGTGAAAACTTCTACAAAAGTTTGATTTGTTTTTGCTCCTGAAGATGGAAGGTTTCAAGGCAAGACTCTGTAAATCCCAACCTCATGCACTGCAACCCTTTAAAAATTATTTTAAGGCTAAGTGGTGTAATATTTCTGAATCACATTTGAAAAAGTGTATTAAGTATTTAAAAAAAACCTAACAACAAAAACCAGCAATCCTTTACACAGAGAATTTAACAGCAGCCCAATTCTCTACGCTAATTCAACTTCAGTCTTCTGCTTGCATATATGAATCAGAAGTTGGATATGATATTATCGAAAGGGAGAAACATCAGGAGCGGACAATGGCAACAATATTTTTAGCTCTTTCATGAGGTATGGGGTATCTTCCCTGCACTACTGAGAATCAAAATTCTCACCATTCACTTGTAACTCACCAAACAGGCATTCCCTGAAGGTTTTCCTTCTCTTTTTGTCCACATATTCAGGTTACGTTCTCACTTTATATGCAGTCCCTTTGCGTTAGATGTACTCCTTCTGCTTAAATCAGTCATTCAATCTGAAGAAAGCAGCTATCTTTTAACCTGGAACTCAATATCAGCTTCCAACTTCTCTGATAATCTCCAAACAAAGTGTATTCATTTACAAGATTTCAGACCAAATATTCATCTTTATTAACCTATTAATCAGTTAATTTAGTCTGTTAGAATCCTGACCTCAGGAAATAAATTTTTAAAAAATACTTTTGTTGGTGTTGCTGAGTTACAGCTTTCTTTTCGTGCCAGGCAGAACGATACACACACAGACTGGAAGGGATCTCAAGTTATCTTCCAAATTTGAGTGTTCCAGACCGTCCTTATTCTGCAGCAACATCACAAAGCGTGACAGTATTTTATACATTAATTAGCAATATGAGCTTGAATGGTTGATGCCGCAAGATGCAGCATGATCTAAACTCCACAAATTCAGTCATGAATCAAAGGATTAAGGGTACCCAAGTCCCTGCAAGAGATCCACAACACACTGCAACTCATGGCCAGAGCAGGAAGTTGCTTATTGTCATATCTGAGTCACAGTCACACAGAAGTGATGCAACGTCTGCTGCTAAGGGCTTCCTTTATGTCGAATTATTTCTCCTTATCACAACACAGTAGGTAACATGGGCTGTAAAACTGGTCTTCTGGAGTGTAATGCAGCTATTTTTATTTTAAGATCTGCCATTGTTGGACTACCGTGGGAACCCTGCAATAATACATAATATAATGCATAATCAGGCAAAGAAACATTTTGGCCATAATTCAGTTCTGTTCTACACAGAGTATTATGCCATAATCATCTTAGAATGAGGGGCAATGATGACAAGAAGACTATTTTTAACACAAGACTACATGATACAGTAGTAGAACTTTCAGTTAATTATTTGAGTTGTACCTCTACTAATTGAACCACCATTATTGACAGTTTCACAAGAAGTTCTGCAAAGGTGGAAGTTCTCCCATAAAAGTTAACAATATAGATGTCCTTCACAGGATTACTGCTACTTGAGCTAAAAAACAAAACAAAACAAAAAAAATCCAAACAAGCAAACAGAAGAACTACATGGTGCAAAATCCAAGTTCTTCATTGGCTCATAACGGAGAATAATCTCAGCAATGATGCTGAACTGTGGGCTGCTCAGGAAGGACAAAGAGTTGAAGGAAAAAATGTTTTGGCAAACAGAAAATCTAGAATGAGTCAAAGAGAATGCAATTCAAGAAGAGATTTACTTGCAAATTCAAGGGGACTATCACGATAAGGTCTTGTGGATTAACACACTCAGTCTTCACTAGGGAGTCCTGCATATATATAGCTTCCATAGCAACATAAATCTAGTATTTTTGTTACATGTAACACTCTAAAAAGCAAATCCCAAATAGCCTGGTTACAAGACAATTAAATAGCAAAACCACGATGCATTAAGGAAAATAAAGGGTCAAGATACACTACTCCCTCCAATGCTTAGATGTGTGGGGGAAGCAGGCTGCAGTGTGGTTGCATAAGGATCAATGAAAGCAGAATTTGGCCTTAATTAGTAAAATCTCTATCATTGCTATAAACTAGCAAGGAGACACATGCAAGTTACTGGAACATCTGCAATATATTCCAAGAAGTGAATAAAGATGAGATAAATGTGATGCACAGTACTGCACAGTAAGAAGGCAGCAACTGTATAGATAAAAATACTGAGGTAGCACTTTTCCTGTTCAGTCCCATTTTCAGTTATTCAATCTTTTCCCAAAGAGATCCTTCTGAGATGCATTTTCTTCACTTTGGTCTGAAACCCAGAAGCTTATCTCTTGCATTAACATCCATTTGACTACAGTAGAGTTATCTGAGCAGGGACTAGACAGGGAATAGGGAAAAAGAGACCTTTTATGCCTTGACAAAATGAGCCCAATGCTCTTTCTATTCATGGGGAACTCAAGCAACAAGAAACAGGCGTTTCATTTAATGCTGTCAAAAGCAAGATTTGAGTTCTGTAAGGCCAGTACTGAATTTAGGACTGAATTTGTTGGTCAGACACAAGCAAACTTGTTGGAAAAAAATACAGCCAAGCTAATCTAAAGGGACAAATCTTGAAGTCTGCAAAGAAATTAATCATCTGGACAATTTCTCTCCCCGAGCAGACAGAAAACCTCCAACAATGAAGGTTTTGGAGTCACGTCAAGTAATTTATGAACCTTCCTTTCTGTAATTCATGCCTACTCCATCTTGTAGTATCTATTATGAACATGAAGATGAAAATATTCCTTTCCTCTCTGCCACACTCTTTTCTAAGAAATCCATGCCTGTTTTGTGTTTCCCAGGCTTTTCTTCAAGCAATGTAAGGCCACAAGTTAACATTTATTAAATTATGAAAAACTGAGATTCTTTATCTGAATCATGCTCCTGAACCAGCAGCAATGAATGCATTCATGCAGGAAGACTATAGGATCTGCAGTGTTATAAGCAATTAAGTATCCAAAGGGATGGTTCATCAAGGCAAAAGTACTGGGAAAGGGTTTACATCCACTAGGTTCTGGTTGAATTTACACAAGAATCATACACTCACAGAATTACTCTAGTTGAAAGGGACCTTGGGATGTCTCTATTCCAACCTCCTGCTCTAAGCAGGTTCAACACCAAACTCAGACTAAGTTTGCTCAGAGTTCTCCCCAATTAGCTTTTGAAAACCTCCAGGGATGGAGATTCCACAGTGAAGAGTTCATGGTCTCATTAACTGGACTCAAACTGAGCAAAGCAGTGACATTTGACACAACATAAGTTTACCCACTACATTTTGTAGCATAGAATAGGCTGATTAACCTCCTCCTCCTCCTAGCACATCGATGCCCGTAACTTATTTCTTCTCCTTGCACTTCCAGGACACTACCGTGCTCTTAGTGCCTTTTTAGAGGTATAGAATTCAGGATCAGAAAGATTGTCATTGAAAGATTGAGTGGGAATTAGGAAGCTACATAATTTTAAAATCCTGTGCTAAGTATCTCGTTCAAGGTTGCAGAGGATGCAATCGGAAAAGAATAAAACTGAGCCTCCTTCTTCTGCAGCAGGCTGAAGGCAAGTGAACCACTTCAGTGACCACTGAATGAAAGACTAACCTCATTCTTTCTCCTTCTTCGCATCAGAAAGAAAAGACATGGTATGAAAATGTGGCAAGAGTTGAATATATTCAGAATATTCGGTCCAATACCTCATTTCATATCACAATCTGATTTCCTACAGCAACTCTTCTTGTTCTCCATCCTGTTACTTGGCAAACAATAAAATTACCTGTGTAAATCTTTCAGTGCTGCAAGTGCAGAAGTTCTTAAGGAGATTTTAGGCTATCATAGCATACAAAGAGAGAAAAAAGCTTCTTAGCAGACCACACTGAAAAACAAGAGAATTTTTTTATTAAAGAAATGACATTCCTTTTTGCCATTTTTTGTGAACTGGCTGGAAAACGGAATAATTTTCATGAAAGTATCTGTAAAAAAGTTCATTCTGTTAAGACAAAAAAAAAATCAACTGTTTAATTATAAATGAAGAATTTCCATCTAAACCTCAACATTTTCAAACATCAAGAAATGGCACACAGAGGCACTGCAAGCCACTCACGCACGCATGGAACAGAGAGGAGACTGGTTAATGCAGATGGGCCATGGGCCAGTGGCTACACAAACCAATATAGAAAAAGAAGAGGAGCAAATATCCCCATGGAAGGTAACAGCAGCCATAGTATGGATATGCTTACTCAGCTTCCTGAAGAGACTAAAATTGGGTTCAGTTTTCCCAACCCTTGCAAAATAATCTGTATGATTTATATGCATATACAAATATATAGAGAGAAGAGAAGGGAGAAAGAGAACTTTAGGGTCTAAGGATGATATTTAAACAAACTGTAAAAAGTGAATTGTAATAATGTTTCACAGTCTTTAACATTTTCAAAATTTTTAAATTAGTTTCAGAACTTTGACCAAAAGTATTTTTTAGACTCTGCTCTTCACTTTCCTCCTCATTTTAGAAAGTCTTTAAACTTCTTTGGTATTTCTTCCCACAGCAGCAGACACAGTTAGACAAACTCAAACGCATGGCCTCCTGGTCCTCATCTCCTGACCAAGACAAGGAATCGGTTGCTTGAATCATCTCACAGGTTCTGAACACACACTATATAACTTTGTATGTGCCTTTTATTCTGAAGTATAAGAAAACCAAAAAAAAGACCAGATGATGAGCTGGTACAAGGCAGATGAGTCTTCTGAATTGAGAGGAACTTTGCTGATTGATATACCAGTTGACAGACTGGCCCAACATGTTGACCCAAGAACATTTGCTTTATAAGCAACCCACTTGTTCTGCCACAAACAAACACAGTTTTCAAATGGATGCACTGGGCTGCAAAGCCATTAGAGATTATGATAAAATTAAACATGTTTTCATGCTTTTTCTGTCAAGAAAGTCATCATCATGAAGGGTTTAAGTATTTTCATTCCCTCCTTTTTGCACTACCTTTGCTAAGATCCATTTCTTGAACACATCCAAGTCAGCCATAAGAAGGAAGAAAAAAAAAAAAAAGATAAGTATATCAGGTCAACTTACTTTCAAACAAGTTCACAAAAGTTTATGGAACTGGCTAGCTATGGCAATGATATAAATCATATGAAAAAATATATACTGGATCTACCAAAGATAAAACCCAGAGGCTCTACAGCAGGTTAGATTGTGCATCATCTGTGCTTTAACCCCATGTCAACTTTCCACTGAAATCCATTCCCAAGTATGACATAGTGTTACAAAGCATCATGTTATTCTTCTACTTTTTCCTGGATTCTCAAATTCTGACCAACCCTAGAGCATTTTCCAGTAAGCTGTTAACCCTTAATCTATCCCTTTGTATAGAAGTCGTTCCAAAGAACTGCAATGGTGTAGCTGTGGATAACTTCACAAGACAGACCAGTATCTCACTTCCCCAAATTACCTTTTTGGGTTCTTCTGGTAGTGGTGGATGTTACCTTTGCTAAATCAAAATAGTCAAATTTTCATTAAACCATTCAGATTCCAAGAATTTGTTATTAGAAAACAAAACTAAAATTACATACATTACAATGATTTACACAGAATGGAGGATCTATGAGGATGACACAGACCGAAGAGAACTAAGACTTTTCGGAAGAATTCCTTCAGCAAATACGTATCACAATAATGGGATTAGAAAGAATTTGCCAGCACGAGCCCATAAGCTTGGCTAATGTTTTGATGACAAAAAGTTGAGCTCCAGTCCTCTGTTGAGCATGTTTGTGTTCCTGCGAGCCTGCCTGCAGCTGGGAACACCGGGAGGGAGGAGAGGAGGGGGAAGGATAGCTGTCCCACACTTGACGGGCTCTTTTTCTTCTCAACTCTGTTCACTTTCTACTCCTAAACAACTGTCAACAGTATCCCAGTAATTTCCTACTTGATCTTTCCCCACTTTGCAGAGTTAACAGGCAGTTTGTGTCATCCTCGATTAGCAAATGCATTCTGTCCCTTTCCCATCTCCCAGCATCCCAATTTCCAGGGCAAAAAGTAAAGTCTGGGTCACTCACCCCTAACATCTGATGCAAATAATAATACTGCAGCCCTTGATAATAGAGCAGGAAGGTTTTCCAGAAGAGCCATACATTGAGGGAGAGCCAGAAAAACTAAAATGAAATAGAAACAAGAGATTGTAAGTGAAAGTTTCACGTGCAAATTTTTCAGCGTTCATTTCATTCGCAAAACTCATATGCCTGCAGTTTCATAAACACATGTACATGGGAAGGGAAAACAAACTTCAAGCATTTAGCGTGAAATATTTTAAAATATTAAAAGGAATAGCCCCCGTGTGAGAAATTTTCACTTTCACTGAGCTGGCGAACCGCCCCCCCCCCGCGTACAAAGCCCTACTCCGATCTTCAGTTAGGTACCGCAGCTAAAGGCTCCAAGACCAAAAACTACCAACAAAGAGACAAAGACAAAGGCAGGAAGAACTTGACCTCCGAGAAGACGCATCTTCTCCCCCAAACTTCACCGAAGAGCCTCTAAACAAAGGGCAAACACACGTCCAGCGTCTGCCCAGCCCAGCCCCACCGCGACCACCGACTCCCCCATCGTCCCCGGGCCCGAGGCCCCCCGCGAGTACCTCTGCCAGCCGCCCACCGGGACGCGCACGGAGCACATCCCCGACACCCCCCGCACCTACA
>NW_010973052.1:5541888-5542093 GCF_000737465.1 Haliaeetus leucocephalus | reverse complement strand
CCCTTTTGTCTGCCGCCCGCGGGGGGCTCCCCCGGGAACCGCGGCGGAGCCGGGCGGAGGAGGTGGAGGGGGGGCCCAAAGGGGCTTTGGGCCGCCAGCGCCTCTGCCCCGGAGCGACGTGGCCGGCTTCTCGCATCTCCCCCCCCAGCCACCTCGAAAAGCGCACTTCCCCGCGGGGAAAAAAAAGTCCGTGGGGTTCCCCCCA
>NW_010973052.1:5467489-5541878 GCF_000737465.1 Haliaeetus leucocephalus | reverse complement strand
AACAAAGAGGCTGTCCAAGGAACTGCTGTGGGGCTGTACGTGAGGTCTTCGAAAGCTGGGAAGGGCCGGAGTGGGCTGGAAGGGGCTTGATCCTGCCCCATCAGGGGTCCCGGAGGGGCAGGGGAAGAGGCAGGGTCCTGTGCCCGGCACAAAGCAGCCGAGCGTGTAATCCTGCCGAAGCTGCGAGAAAGGGTGCTGTGGGCACCTCCACATCCACCATGTCCCAAGTTCCGACTGCTATGCTTTGCAACCAGTCTGCTTTTTGTGGTGGTCTTTGTGTTTGGTTTGCGTTTGGGTTTTCTGGGACTTTTTTTTTTTTTTTTGGAGTGGGAGTTGCACCGGATACTGATTTTTATATTAAGAAAAAGCTTTTAAAAAAAAACCACTTCTTGCTAGCAGCTTTTAAATACGACACCCTCGTGAGTCACCAGGGGAGCTTCCACTCCACTCCAGGCATCGTGGTGCACACGGCTGCTCCTTGATACAGCGGCAGCAATGACAGCTGGCAGCAGAGCGAGGCAGTTTCTTCCAGGAGATGCCAAGTCCAAGGAGCAGTGCCGAGAAGTCTCATCCAGTCCAGCTTGAGCTGGCTGTCTTTCTCTTACAACTCGGAAAGTTGCCGGGTTTTGTGTTCCTCACGAGCCGCATACCAAAGGTCCAGAGAAAACTGGGAGGAAGCTAAAATACCTTCTTCCTCCAGTTCCATATAAAGATGGAGGGAGCGTCTGACACATATGTGGCCCTAAGCATAAAGAGTAGGAGTAGACCATGGCTCCTGTGAAACTCAGTTGGGGCTACTTTGTCTGTAGCAGGAGCCCTGTCTCAGAAAGTGGCAGTATGAGGTGCCAGGTAAAGTTTTGGAACAGCAGGACAGAGAATTACAGCTATTTTATATCATCAAGTGACACTAAAAGGAGAACTAGTGAAAGGGAAAATACATATTTTGAATTTAAGGCTCACCAGAGCCAGTTTGATGCCAAAGCAGCTCTAAGCAGAAGAAATAGTATAGTTTATTTATCCTGTTTGCTGTTTCCATTCACTTCCTCATTTCTGTTGGAATGTAAGAGAAACGGAAGCTGCTCACGGAAAACCAGATGATGAAACTTCTCTAGACAACCATGTCAAAGCTGGAATGACAGAAAAGACTTCTAGGATATGTCATGCCTAATAACGTGGGGCCTCGGCCAAAGCTGACGCCGCAGCAAGCACAAACAAAACCCAAATAATTTGCCCGTGCCATATCCTATACCTCAAAATACTCTTAGAAATGTCTCTGAAAAATTAGCTTATGCAGGATTTCACTGCCCACTTACATGAAGCTGATGACTCATGAGCCAGTGACTGCACTTCACTGCCCACATACCAAGTGCTGTAATGCATGTGGAGTACATGACTCATGCTCCAGTTGACATTGGATCCTACATCATATCTAGGTACAGAGCAAGGAGTGTGTTTTTGTAGAAAACATCCCCTTTTTCTTTCTCCCTGGAAGCAACCAGGGGTTTTGAATCAGTATGCCAAGAAGAGGCTGGCAGAGACCAGACGCACTTAATACGACTGCGTTCTTCCTCCATAGAAAAGGTTGAGTTTGCACATGGCTAAATCATGCCTTCCCAGGGATCTCTGGAAGTTTCCTGTCTTCTTCCTCTGTTTTAAACCATCCCAGATGTATTATGAGCATGTGTTTTAAACTTCTTGGTAAGAGTACTCAGAAATTGCCATATATGCTAGTTATAACCTGAATAATTAGAAAAGTTATAACATGACTCTCAAACATCACTTGAACACCAGCTCACCTCTTCTCTGCTTCCTGAACATCCATTCTTCAGTTATGACAGTCTTTGTCCTACCAGCCAACAGACCACTGTCACGGCAGGCTTAAATCTAGATTTAGGCAGACAGGCCCTCAAATTCTGCCTGCATCCCTAAGGGGGTTGATCCAGTATGCCTTCTCAGAGTATTTTCCCTTAACACTGAGCTCATGGGAGGAGAAGGAAATGTTGGCACCAATTTCATTACAGAGAACGGGAAAAGTGCAGTTTCTGTATAATAGCTGAGTGATTAGAGCACTTGCCCAACAGTGGGAGAGCTGGATCTTTCTCAAAGAACTGAAGCCTGGCATTCACATCCCAGGAAAGTTTCCTAACCGCTGCCCTTCACTGGGGTTAAGGAAGGAAACAATCTCCAAGCGAGCCACTGTGCAGCCAGGAATGCAAGAGAGAGAGGTCAAAGAAAATCAGAAAAGCATGCTGGCCAAGTGGTAACAGCACGCATCTAAGGAAGGGAGAGGATCATCTAGGAAAAGGAGATTTGGGATGCTGGTTCATTTTTTGTTTCCATTGGAAGAAAAAATGCAGAACAAATTTCAAAATTCAAAATATTCAGAAGAAAACTGCAATCACAGGAGAAACCAGAAACAAAAAGGTTTCCCCCACAAATGAACTTCTTGTATTTCTTAGAAACTTTCTCATTAAACTTAAACTACATGCTGTTTGCCTTCATCATTTTTACTGTAACTCTAGTGTGTAGTCACAACATAAGGGTAAAATAGCAATCAAAATGTATGTCACTCTTAAGATCTGTGCCATGTGAGTAATATCCTGTGCGATGGCATATGGCTTTTATGGCATTACATGTTGTGTCATTTCTTTCCTTTTTTGAAACTGGATCTTTACATTTGCTGCATACCACAAGATCAACTTGCTTTCTTGCACACTCCCTGATGGACTCAGAGGCCTCCCTAGGGTGAAATGCTTCTCCAGATTTGGGTGACAGCCAAGTTTATTAATGTCAATGAAGCTGCAGTGATTCATGGTAATGCATTATTTACTGCTGCTGTAGTGTCTAGAAGTATTGGGCATGGCCCAGGCCCACGCTTTACCTTACCAGAAAAGTAAAATTTATGCCCAAAGACTTCAAATGAAAAGTCAGACAATGACAGATGGAGATCTGATCCTCGGTTCTTGTAGACGCAGCAAAACAGGCAGCAAGGCGCGAGTGCACCGCTAGCATTAGCAGGCTGTGTTTTGCTTCTGTTGAAACTCTCTCCTAAATCAAGCCATTCAGCCACTGCTCAGCTCCATGCTACAAGTTCAAAAATATGACAGGAGGTCCTACAGTATTTTGTCCTCAAATAACCTCCTACACATTCCTGATTTAAACAACAAAGATAGCATGACAACTCCAACACACGGCAACATCGTTCATCACAAAAGAATGCAAGCACATAGCACATGGGGAAAATGTGTATAATAAATACAGCTGGAGTGCATTCCGTGACAATTTGAGAGAAATGTCAGTTACATTTTTTTTTCAACTGTTTGTAAGATTTTCTTGAACACTTATTACAAAATTGAACCACATATCTACAGATCATTAACACACAGCATCTTGTACCTTTTTAAAGGTTTTAGGTCAAATCCACCTTCCACTGAATTTATAGGCCTTTCCTTGATTTCACTATGAGTGGGGACCAGGTCTGAGACTAGTGCAGGGGTTAAAATGTACATTGCATTGATTTTAGAAGTTAAAGGAACTATTATATTCCCCCGCACTGGCTTTCCAGAGATACTCAAGCAATTATTTCTGTATTTGGCCAATCATCAACTCTGAGCTTGACCAGTTCTGTAAAAAAAAAATTGCTAGCCTTATTTTACAACCTTTGAAGAGGGAAATAAACACAACCTACCAAGCTAAATGATCCTTTAATTCATTATTCTTTGCTTTCTTTTTATTTTGTGGATGCACCATATTTTTAGACCAAACAAGACTAAAACCATTTTGGGAGCACTGGCATTATCATGTATTTTGCTGTTACACGGAAATGAATCTACCCTCAGAAATCACTTTTCTCTTCAGTTTCAGGTAACTTATAATAAGTCACCTTTTTACTTTTTTCCTGGTTAACCGAATAGACTGTGCATTTAGTTCTTAATTCTTCCCTCCAAGACAAGGTTGCCAGCATTAGAAGCATTTTAGTAGACATTTCATCTTTCTTTCTGAAGAGGAAACTCCTTCTTTTTATATAACAGTCCAAAACCAGGCTCACTAATATATATTATAGGTAGGAGTACGAGTATCTTAATAGTATCTTAATAATACATTACAGGACACTCCTCTGCTTATATGCTAAGTTACTGCATTTGCCAATTTAGCTGCTGCACTGCACTGAAGATTATTAATGCTTCCAGACCATGGATAAAAGCTGTTGAACAGAGCTGGTGTGGAAAAAAAGTTACTGAACAATCACACTAACACACTACCACTGAATGACAATTCCTTGTGATATGCACTTAATAAAAAAGTGATATCCTTCAAAGAGAGGCCAGAGCTTTAGTGGAATCATTAATAACTGAGTCTTGGAACAATCCATGAAATAAGTGAAAACTGGGCAAGAAATGCCTCCTATCAGCACAGTTACTTCTCAGGTACAAGAGGACAGCTGGTTAAGAGTGCGCAGCAATAATTTAAGACAAGAAATAAAAGATTCTTTTACATCTCCAGTAGCTTGCATCCCAAGGTGACATAGTGTGTGCTAACATTGTGCCAGGGCATCCTGATTCAGTGCCAGGACATGAAGGTCAGTGCCAAATAATCTGCAGTACCCAAGTTTCCCAGGGGGCTCATCAAGAACACGTCAGTCCTGGTTAACTGAAAAATTTTAAACAATTACAGTACAAACTGCAGCTCTTACAGTTTACTGAGCATAGTTTACAGAAACTCTTGAAGTCTACAGTGCAACATCCAACAACATGCTTGTGCAAGCATCATAAATATCACCACTGAGTAAACACTCATAATCCCCCAATTCTTGGAAAAAACTTTTTTCCTCGGAAGACTGTAAAGTTAAAAGCATCAAGACTGCAGATCCAAGAAATTGGCACATTATTCCGCATTAACTCTGCCAAACTGATGTTTGCACTCTTACTACAAAGTTAGCTGGACAGGACAAAAAATTGGAAATGCAAGGGCAAAGGAGGGCACAAAGCTAACAGAGGAGCACTGAGAACTAAAGCTGACTTTTATCTATGATCAAAAAAAAGTAAAATCAGGAAAGCACTTTTGAGACTTCAAGATAAAAAGTGACCAGATTTTGGTCCGATATCCCAGATACTAGAAATTACTACCTGAGGAAGAGTTCATTCTTTGTCTATTCACATTGTCACACCACAGAATCCTCTTATAAAAGTGCCAACTTTATTACTCTTATTTAATCTGGGGTTATGTTTGTCTTTGTAAAACTTGCTCAAATCACTCATCTAAGTTCACTGCTGCCTGTACATTTGAGAAAGGAATTCCCATGGGAATGCAGAAAAGAGATATTCAGGTATTTCTCCCCTAATTTCTTTGTCTTAAAAAGTTTGCCTTCTGAAAGATGCCTTTAGGCTGCCTTCAGGATGCATCTCGCTGCCTGCAGAGATAGAGAATCTGAAGTGCAATAGATGCTATTGCCAGAGATATGAAAATCTCCAAATGCTCACTTGCAGGTGAAAGGTTGTAACAGTACCAAAAAAAAAAAACCCCAAACAAAAACAAACCCCAAACCAAAACAAAACCCAGAAAAACACATAAGCAATGACTGGAACCTGCCAGGCCAATAGTACAAACTTAAGGTGGAAAAGTTGACTGTGCCATACAGCTGCACTTGCTGGGGAGTTGAGAAGTAATGCAAATATGATGAAAGAGCAAGATCTGCTTAGCTTGGAGAGAAATGGTGCTATGGGATTCAGTCAGACAAAGCAGCTATAGTTGGCAGTAAAAGTGTAAATACTAATGAGGGAAAGCACTCTACCACTCTTTAAATAAAGGGTAACACCAGTACGTGAATAAATATTTATACCCTCTTCATGATTAAATTTAGCCGGGAAACTAGACGAGGTGCAGTGAAGCGCTGGAACAGCTTTCCAGTAAGAGTAGTGGGGGGAAAAAAAAACCTTGTTAAATGTTAGAGCTCTATCATTTTATGAAAAGGACTGTATAATATCTTCCAGAGTTAAGTGGAAGACTGTTAAATGATCCAGTTTCAGAAAATGTCTTCCACTCCAAACACACCTTCCAGCAATCACTACAATGACTGGGGACTGCCACCAAGGACTCCCAACAGCCAGGCGCACAGTCCTGACTTCACCACTCCGTCTGTTTTTAGTAGCAGTTGTTGGGATAACAATTGCTAAGTTATTTCTGATGTTTTACTTTCAATTTAATATTGAATACAATGTTTCTCTCTCCTTCTTTTAATTAAAATCCTCTTGAACTTTCTTGAGAATGCGCCCATTATTGTCACAGTTATGGGGCTTTCCTCCAGAATTCAACTATTTTTGTAGAAGTAATACTTAATATTCTTACTTGGCAATTAACTGCACTGGGAATTCAACTCACACTCCTTGCTTCGCACGACCTACAGAGGCAATCTCACAATGTTAGAGGATCCCCACCCCCTGTTCAGTTTGATGAAGCCCAATGACATGTGGAACTTTCTGCGGATCATGTTGCATTTAGAGCTAAGACAAGGTAAACAGCATTAGGCAAGATAGTTTAGAGAAGGAAGATTGTGAACATTATGGAGAAGATTATAGCGGATAGACTCGAATCCCCTGTTTTATTCAATTAGGCTGGCATCCAGTAAAGGTCTTAGGCACACATTTAACTTGAAAAAAACCAAGCACTGAGGTCCAGTCTCACTTTCCTTACAGTTAAGTAAAGGGATTTCTTTGCTTGGTGAGGGCTTCCAGCACATATGTAAGCGCTTTGTTGAATCAAAGTCTTGCACAGGAGTAAATGAGAAGCAACATTACTGAAGTGCATGGAATTATGTCAGTTAGACTGATAACAAAATATGGCTGGTATTTCTCCTTGTTCTCCCCTTCATATTCTGAGTAAGCAGAGCCAGTTTTATTAGAGACAGCCATTATGACAAACCTTGACACAAAGTGCTGCTGGCTTGAGAACCTTCATTTTAAATGCATTTAAAGTTTAATAACACATTTAAGTGTTACTGAATATCTAGAGGCTTATGATTTTCTTGCATAGATATGCTTGTAACTGATGCTATGATTTTTTTTCAGACCATGCCATTCTTTTGCAAAGTATCTAGGTAGAAAGTTAGGACAAGTCTTTGTTATCTGAAACTATTTTGGGCTTTCTTACTAGACAGTTGTCTGGGAGAAGCTGAAGGTGTCCTCACTGTATAATAAGGACTTAATGTTCTTTATTCCTCTGGAGCCACAAGCATTACACAAACCCTTGCAAATTAATGAAACACAGTTTCTGGTGGGGCTACTTAAACTGAACCAACCAAGAGCATCATGAAAGCTGGGTCTTGAGTTTGTGTGAGACCAATTCCACAACTGAGAAATAAATACTCTTGCATGGCAGTCACACCTCTCAGCTATGCAGTAAGCGAACTATTTCCATAAACATTTAGTATCCCCCCGACCATGTTTTATGACAGCACTGTTCTCTTTTTCCTTATTTACATGGTGCCTCTGAAAAATTTGCTGCAGTCACCTTTCTGTATTGCACCTCCAAACTATGTTTGCCAAAGGCTTCCCCCTAAGAACAATGCCACTGTAGATTATGTTAAGCCTCACGAAAACTAAAGGCTGTAACCAACTCACTTGCCTCATTTTTCTCATATAAGAGAAGCATAAGAAGTCACAGAGGTCCGTCAGTGAAAAAGGTTGTTGAAAGGAAATATCCCCAGAAAAGAGGCACATTACTGCTCCAAAAGGCAAGTGTGCCGAAGCCGAATTTATTACAGGGGAGAGTTTGCTACATATCGATTAAGAAGAGCAAAGTTTACATTTGTAGGTGAGAGTATTGCAAGCTAAAAACAAAAGAAACAAATGGAAGAAATAGAAAAACTGGGACACCTTGTATAAGAGTGTCAAGATTTGTAGCTGATGGAAAAAGCATGGAGTACCTACAAAGATAACCTTTCCTGTTACTAGATCCCATGCTAGGAAAATAAAAATGTACATTCTTTATGAACAAACACTTTCTGCAAATACTTACTGTATCAGGAATTGCTTGGTTTCTTAATACATATTTTCTTCAAACATTTTTTCTTTCTGCAAGTCTAGCTTCACTGATTAAAAAATAAAGGAATAGTGTAGATAATGACATGGTTTCTTCAATTCATTCAAAATTAATTGTTCAGTAATTCCAATTTTCATCTCAGCAAAAATATATAACTAACTTAAAAATTGCTCTTGTTCCCCCAAGTAAGAATTCTTCTATCGTTATTCATCCTTTTTTGTTTAAAGTATTATGAACACTTTATAAACTAGAATAGATGAATAACATCTATTTTCAATTATGCTGGGCTTTTGGAATTACAGCAGTAATTCCTCCTTACTTGGTAATTTGTTGCCTAAAAGCAGTTTCACTCTTTAAATGTTGTTAAAAAGGAAAAGTTTTTTCTTTCACATACACAATTTGAATCACATTAAATCATTTAAATGATGAATGATACACCAAGTATTCTTGAGCAGATTTTTTGGATGTTCTTTTTATTGCCCTGTACCCTCAGTGGAATTTAAGCTATCATCATCTACTTTGGAAGCCAAAAATGTGAATTGCGGTATCAACTAAACAGTTCATATTAATTAATTTTAAAGAATTTAGAGTGGAAAGATTTATAAAGATGTTTAAAATCCAAAGGTCAGTAAACAGCATCATTTTTCAATAATTTAATACAAAGCAAATTTTGCTATTTGATTAAGAGACACTAGGGGAAGGTGAAATCGCTTGCCAGGAATGAAATGCATTTACATTCTCCTGCCAGTAAAGGTAACTGACTGACACCGGAGACAAAAAGAAACAAACAAACAAGATATAGACAATTCTCTGTGAAAATGAAAAACACTTTTCTGTAATTAAACTGCTTCCCAAAGGAAATACATTTTTCATTTCAATGCCAGAGTCTTTTATCAGATAACATTCCCCAGCGTCTACAAGGAGAGTGCTGGAACACTAAGGTACTGGCATTTTTAAGTATGTAAATCTATAAGATTTGATTTGACATTATTCCTATTTTATGCTTTTAATATGAAAAAGCTCATTCAGCAGAAAATTGCTTTTATTAGCTGGGTGCTGCTTACTTTCATTCTCAATGTTTCTCTCCTTTCCTTGTTTTGCTACACATTGGTAAAGGAAATCACAGATACATTCTCATCAGGTTTCTCTGCCAGTAGAGCTACCTGTCATCTGGACTGTCCAGGATACATCTTCTTCTGCCAAGACATGTTCTCTTGAGGGAAACTGAGGACTTTAGTTACCCATCTAAAATTTCTGGACATACAGCAACTTGATCAGTGTGTAACTGTTGATCTCTGTAAAGATTTCAGCTCTGGTTTGGAAGTAGGTCCTTCATGAAGGGTTTTTTTGGAAACAGACTATCAGTTCGCTACAAGAAACCAAAACACAGTCTGTGGTGGTAGTGGAGCAAGTAAGAAAACAGTTGAATGAATCCCAGATCATTGAGGATGACCATTAGGTCTAGAGCTTACCACTGAGTCGCGTCTGATATTGAACCTATGCATTGTGTCCTGAACGCAAGGAGATTTAGACCTGTATTTCCCTACCACCATTTTTCCAGGGTCGGCTGGAGTGTGGATATGCCACTGAAACTCTCATCCAGTGCAGTAAATGATGCAAAATTCAGGCACCAAAAAGGAAGAAGAGCACAAGTTGTATCTTGACTCTGCCACAAGTGGAAGAGCACAAATAGAAAGTATAAATTTGCAGTTGCAGTCCCAGCTCCTAGCCCAGCAGCACATTAACAAGCTAACACAACTTGTTGAAAACAGCTGCTCCTTAAATTAGTTCACCAGGTGCCTACCTTCGTCTTTTGTGTGACATGTCATGCTATTACAGTAGAAGCAGATGGATCCAGAAAATCAGATGTTTTTATTAGTATTCAATGACTGTTGTAATTTGAGATACAGAATTTCACAGTGTTTTTTCTGACATGCTGTGATATGTTTCAAGAAGATGTGATAAATGTTAACAACACATTACGAAATGAGCTATAAAAATTAAAACCACCTCTATGTTTTTCCAAAATAAGATTTTTATAATTTCCACTTTGGAACAAATCTGGAAGATAGTTTTCATTGTGATTCAAAATACCAATGTTTTCTGCAAAACAGACATTTTCTTTCCTTTCTTTTAACAACCTCTAAAAAACTCAGTGATGGGCAATAAAGTAATACAGTAGTAGTAGTAGTAGTAGTAGATGCTGTACCAACATAGCTGTGCCCCAAGTCTACTGCAGAATCCATGACTTCCAGCCTATGTTCTACTTCTGTAACAAATGCCCTTGATACATCTCTGTCTCCTCCCAGTACTCTCTGGTGTCTGCCTGGGCTTCCTTCTCCTGCAGCTAGAAGGAGATGGCACTAGAAGCAAACCACACATCCCTTTTCTCTTCTCCCTGAGGGATAACACTTCATAGAGCAGTGCTGCTGAGCATTTGGGATTAGCAATCTCAGAAGGTGAGTAAGGAACGTAGAGGCTTGCAGAGCAGGGATAGTCCTGTGTGTTCAGAAAGTGAATAAGGAACAGGGAGTCCAGCAACTTTCTGCAGCCCTTAACTTGAGGTAAAGTTCTCAAGGAACATTTTGGTGCCTTAGCAAGTTTGGGTAGGGAAGAAAGAAAGGAAGGAGAAGGGGAACAGTGCCCACAGCCAGAGTCACCTCAAAACCTATTGAACTGTTTCTAAGAGGTTTAGTAGGATTAGTAAATACATAAATGTATGTGTATCTGATAGGAGTTTGAACAGTATCATCTGTTGCACTAATAGAAATATTTACCCTTTTAGCTGAGAGCAGTAATTCCACTAGCATGTTGCAATCATCATCTGCTGTGCACCAGCCAGGTGTTAGGTCAACAATCATGCCTGGATGGGAGTGCTGAGCACCCCCAGGACACAAAAATAGGCATCACTCACTGAGCAGTGCTAATACAGGAGTGTTAGAGCAGTTCATCCGTCTTCCAGGCAAACCTGTGCACCATCTGAGTGCTGTTTGTATGGCCACAATCCTAAACTTCAATCTCTTTTAACAAAAATCCACAGTACATGTGCTTATGTATGTATAAAGACAAATATATATTTACTGAAAGTATTATCTTTTTGTTATAGCCACAACCAAAGAAACCATTGTGATGATAAATTAGAAAATGCGTCTTAAAGATCCTGATAGTATTTTATATTTTTATCCATTTATGTCCCACAATATTTATAAGCATCATTATTTTCAATTTTAAGTACCTAATAGGAACACTTTTTACATCCATTTCCTTTTTTATGATTGCTGTAGCTATAAAAATGTATACAGTTTACCTTTTTAAATAAAGAACTCCCAGTGTTTTGGAATAAAATTGTTCTCATCAAACAAAGAACCTGTACCTACCACAGAGAAACTGTCCTTCTCACTGGGGAATTTTTTTATTTGTTTACCTGTTGTTCCATATAATTTCTAAATGATAGAATTCACAATTGTCTACTGAATGCCAAGATAACATTTGACTTTAGGTTTCTCATTGAGCTTTATTCTTTGTCTTTGCTATAGAAATGAAGAACTGGTATTTAGAAACCCTGTTGTTCAAAGAAAGTAAATAGCCACGTATTTTGAGGAACAGTGCTTGCTCACGCAACCTTCCTTCTCCAGGAACAAATGTAGCAAGAATGACTGGTGTGCAGAGTTGCAGAAATTTAAAAAAAACAACACAAACACCTGGAGATTTGCAACACCGCTGCGCATTAGTTCACACAACTCATAGCGCATCTACTTTCTGAAAACAAGAATAATTGACAAAGTATTGGTGTTATATAACATTTCTAATCACAACTGTCACCCTTCCATCACTTGCATTATTTTAAGCTAGCCTAGACAGTGATATTACAAAGGAGTGTCAGACATACTGATGTGTGAGCAGTGCAATTCTAATCTAGCTGGACATTTCTCATGCTTTGATTATCAAACCATATAAATGAAAGAAACATAAGGAAGTCATAAACTGATGTATAATGAGTGCCTTTATCATGCCATATTAAAAAAAAAGGAAACCAAAACCTTTTTGTAATATAACTTTTAGACTTGTTTGTTATTTAATGTTTGTTACATTAAAAATTGTCTTCCTGTTATTTCAATGAACTAAAATGAAGTAACTCTGAACAGTACAACAAACTTCCTAGAAATGTCAGTTCCTTGGGGTAACCTAGCCTGGGGGCTGGAAAGTTTGCTTTTGCATTGGTTTGATTCCAGAGATAATAAAGCTAACATAATACAGAAAAGGTCTGGCAATGTTGTATCTAAAAAGGCATCAGTGGTTTACATCAAGATTCATGTGTTTGTGTTTAAAAAACACACTTAATAGAAACTTTCTTAATGAGTGAATACATGAGGAGAATGACAGACATGTTTTTTATATAAGTAACCACTCATGTTAAGAACATCACCACCACTGGCTAACATCATCCTTGACTGTGACTTCCCATCTTTTCCAAAGATACAAAAGACACAAGAAGATGGACTGAAGTCAAGGCAATTAATATCAAGGATATTAATAACTATAATAGGTGGTACAAGAACACCAGCATGGCCAAGTTTTTTTGTAAGCATGATATTGAAGGCTTTGAAGGAGGTCAGTGAAGTGGCTTTCAGGAGTTTTACAGCAAGCTCCTTTTAGCAAGAAAGGCAAAATGGGAAAAAGCCCCATTGACATTTGCTGATGAATTTAGTAAGTGGACAAGGAAAGTCAACAGTACTGGCTGACTAAGGTTGGCGATTGACATTGTGATAACAAATGCAAGGTAATAGCCACCAAGGTACTTCATAGCCTAAGTATTTTATGTTTGATGTGTCAGTAAAAAGGAACAATTCCCCACAGTGACTAATAAAAATAAAGAGGAATTTTCCATATGAAGAAGGACAGTTCACAAATCAGTGTCAAAAACTTCAGTACTGATGGCAGGGAGAAGCTGCAATATCTTCACAACCTGTCTGTAAAAGGAGATCAGTGATAGATCCCTAATCTTTCAGTATTCGTGTAATGTAGGGAAGTATTACTGTTTTTACTAATCCTAACATGATCAAAGCCATAGAAACCTAGATAAACAGGCGGTGGGTTTTTTTCTGTGAGATTAATACCCAGATTCTTTGTCTCACTAAGGTAGCAGTCAAAGGCAGTTCAAAAATAAGCAACTACTTTGACTATAAGAGATGATTTTTTTTTAAACCCTCTGTTTTTAGAGCCAGATTTCTTAGATATCAAAGACTTTGGAGCAGAGACTGGAAATGAGGTTGCTGGATTTTCCTCCTTTGCTCAGAGAGCTGTCTTCTACCCTATAGAATCCTACAATCAGTCTTTGTGTGGAAGAGCAGAGTGTCATACTGTCACCAGAGGGAAGACATGGCCTCCAGCCCAGCCTGCCTGACAGCCTGGTGGTTAGGGTACCCTCCTGCATAGCACGTAGGGTGAGTTTAATTCCCTGAGGTTGAGGAGTACTTTCATCATTAATCTTCCAGCATCTTGCCTGTGTGCTCTCACTATCAGGATACTGAATGAAAACAGATATCATCTTATTCTGCATCTGAAAGAAAAATTAATTATTAAAATAGCATATAACAAAGTTCCCAGTTTGATAAGCGTTTTGAGAAGACCTACCAGATGTAGCCCAACTGTCATTGAAATTTTCAGATGAGAACATGACTTGGGTGAGAGCATGTAATGGGCAGCTTGATACCTGCCGGGAACAAGAGATGCCTAGGCCTGGGTAGACGTACAACCTTTAGGATGCTTGAGAATTGCCAGTGTTAAAATTATGCATCTAAAAGAGCATGAAGTAGTGACTGAGCTCAGATAAAATGGAGATGCCATCTTACTGTGCAGGGTAGGAGAGTCAGGAACTGTGGTAATTAGGGCCATGCACATACCTTTGGCATCCAGAACCATAACCACAAAGACTGAGTGAACTGACATAGTACAAACAAAATGAATGGTTTGGGGACAGCTCCAGGGAACAGACATTTGTGTGACGAGGTCCACAAAGACTTCAGAAACCTCACAAGGCTGTAGAGGACAGAGGATAAATATTCAGAAAAATATGGTAGCAGGCTGACTAGTTAAGAGAGTTAAAAAGGGGGAAAAAAAGAAGAAAAAATCCCCACCTCTCAGAAAAAAAAAGAAAATAAAATAACATGCCATCCTTTCATGGTAACCCAGGCCCACTGTAGGACAAGATGTGTTAATCAGGCTGTTTCTTTTGTCTTCAGAGGACTGTCTCTCTACTCTTAATAAATCTTGTTGTTTGTTTTTTTTTTTTTAATTAGATCCTTTGATGGAGCTCAGCAAATGACCCATCTTGCTGTTCAGAATTTTCTTTTTATTTCTTTATTTCTTTTTTTTTTATCCTCTTCATCCAGTGTGTGGGCTCACACTTCTCCACATTGCATTGCATACAGAATATTCTGTTTCCTCAGGAACTTTTTTATTTTGTGCATTACCGCAGAAAATAAGCATCTCTAACTTTCACAAATTTGCATGAAGCCTTGTGAGATGTCTTCATTTTACAGATAAGAAACTGAAGTAGAGTGATTTGTCCCTAAAATGCTTACTGATTCTGAGTAGGTGAGGGTCTTCAGTTCCTACAACCTTCAATTTTTCCCTCTTCTGATCTCCAATTATGTCGGCTTTCCACTTGTTACATTACAAGCTTTACAAGACCAATAGCCCCCCTCATCTTTGAGCCTTGTCAGTGCTAAACAAACAAAGCAGGATGATAGAAGACAATTTTTTCCCACACAGATTGAGAAAGAATTTGTGGTTCTGGCCATCTTGCCAGGCACATGTCAAGTATTAGTTAGTTAAACAACAGTTTGGGGAAGAAAGAAAAGTTTGGACTCTCACTACCTTTTCTTTGCCTCTACTTTTTCAAAATAGTTCTCTAGGCTATGCAACATACAGACAGATTCAGTTCAGAAGGGAATTGCTTTAGGGACTATGTGCTCTCCAGCCCACAAGTACGTGTATTTCTGTAGACTAAACATAACAGATATGTCTCTCTAGCACTGTAAAGCCAGTCCAGTTTTCAAAGTTGACTGTCCTGGAGGCTCCAGTCTCTGTGCAATGTTAAGTGACCCCAAATGAAGAAAGACAACATGTAATTTGTATTATTATTTATTGAATTCCAAACATCCAAGTTCTGATATAAAAGCCTGAAAAAATGCTTTAGTGTGCAATATCCATTCCAGGTCAGGCAAATGGCCTCATACACTGCCCTGTCTCTGAGGGCGGCCAGGGTCAGATGCCTAAGAAAAAAACCAGATGAAAACAGTGAGAGTCTTAGGGATGCCTCTGCACAATAGTATTCCAGCATCTCACTATTGATGGTCCAGGGAGTTCCTGAGAGTCAGCATTTTTTAATCCTTGAGATGTTTTTTCTTCCATTGATTGCCCATCACTTTAAGAACCATGTAGCCTTTCAGTGTCCACTGCCTCCACTGGTAAGAAATTCTACAGCTGAACTATAGATGAACAAATATTTTCTTCGCGTACTTAAGACCACTTACCTACCATTTTCATCTGACATCTCCTGTTTATTGTTTTAGAAGTACAGTTGTTCTGTACCAATTTTTACTAAAGCGCTCAGGATTTTGAAGACCTGTATGTACCCTCCTCCCCAAAGGTATGTTTCTTCCTGGACAATACCCCCTAATTCTGCTATTAGTTATTTCTCAAACTTGAATCACTTTGGTTGCCTTCTCTGTTGCTCTGCCATCTGTACTACATAACCTTTTGGAAAGGATGGACGCTGTTTGTGTAGCACTGGTTCAACAGAGCCCTGACATTGCTTCTGGAGTCTGTAATTCAAATATATGTAAGGAACAAAAGTTTACATAGAAGAAACTGAGAATTTTAGAAATAAGTGCAACAGATTTTTATAATCAACTAAGACAATGGTCAGGTTTAGTCAGAATAGGACCAATTAACAGCTTGATGAATAAAACCAAGAAAAAATACTGTGACATGTAAAGGTTGTACTGAATATGCAGAGAAAAATTTTACTAGAAAATGCAGAAGAATAACGTCACATTGTAGCTCAATTTTATGAAACAAAATGAACAATTGGAATTAAAACAGAAAAGCTTGTTTGGTTTTGGGGGTTTTTTATGTTGACTAAACTAGAAAAGATGTGCATGAACATTTAAGTAACATCTAAGAGCTACAGGTGATGGAACAAAGCTGATCTGGAATCATTAAAAGATGCAATGACCTAAGTTACAAACATTTTGGATGGTACTGAGCCACTTAACTACCTGCTAAATCCCATCAAGAATCCTACTTACTAAGTGATGGTACATTGTGGCCTAACAGGAGGAGAAACTAAAGAAAATCGAAGGAAAAGGGAGCCTTAGAAAAAATGAGCGGTGTCAAAAAGTATCTGAAACAGTGAAAAGAGACATTATTGAAGAAGGATGGTACTTCAGGGATCACCTGAAAGAGGTTGAAGAAATAATTTGTGAGAAGATAGTGAAGACAGAAATGTTACTGCTAGCTTGGAAGAAGCTGCAGTATGACAGCCTCCAATCACATAGTTGCACAGAAGAAAGATAACTAAACACAGACTGGGAAAGAGTAGAAAATGGATATGATTTAATTATCTCAACAGAGCTCATTTTAGCCACATCTGAAGACAAATAGAAGAAAGGTCATCTGAAAGAATGCAAAGCTGCTAAGAAACACAGGAAAATGGTAAACAACATTTTAAAAATTGAGA
Source organism: Haliaeetus leucocephalus (assembly GCF_000737465.1). Taxonomy (NCBI): domain Eukaryota; kingdom Metazoa; phylum Chordata; class Aves; order Accipitriformes; family Accipitridae; genus Haliaeetus; species Haliaeetus leucocephalus. Next base: position 5,525,095 of record NW_010973052.1, on the reverse strand, counting down.
AATGGGAATAAGGAGAGAAAGTCCAGTCCTTGTCCTTATTAAATGGGATTTTGCTGAGTTTAATTCTGTAAAGCATTCAAACATAACAAACAATCCACAGAAAGCATAAAAACAAGGATCAGGCTGCTGCAGAAGTTCGTAGAGTGAGTCATCAGCCCTGGCCCTTAAAACCAACCAAAAGTTGCAGGCAGGAGGAGAAAACTTTAAAATGCTTCAGCAAAGCCACCCTAAAGACTGCCTTGGACTTCTGTATCAGTAACTTGGAATGAGGGTTCTTGCAAAGCCAGAGACGTGAAGGATTTTAAGACTATCAAAGTCTATAGATAAATATTTTGTTATGATCAGTTGTTACGAAGTCCTACAAAGTTTCACAGGGCAAATCACATTGGGATGGGAAAAAATCAGATCAGACTGTAATGCAATTGACTTCATAACAGGAAGGTCATCCTGAGGTAGAAAGCAACACAACTAAGCCTCATGGAATTTCAAAATGCAGTTCAGATCCAGACAAAGAGTGGGTTTGTCCTCACAAAGAATAAAATTAATAGAAGTCATTGTACAATAAATCTCCATTGTTATGGAAGAAGAACTGAGAGTTCCTTGGAACTGCTCTGAATTCTCATTTGCATTCAATGCCATCTTATAACCCTCTTGCACAGGTGGAAAAGGAGTAAGAGCAGCCTCCAGAGGCTGCTGGAGATGGAAACCTGCAAGTCTGAGGCTGCAGCAAGTGTCAGCTGGGACAAGACATCAGCAACATGTGTTCTGCAACCTATACCTTCCTGTATCTGGGGTTTTCTTTCGAAATGGTGCTTCTAATTTCAGACCCAAGAACTGAATCTCTTGCTCTGCTACAAATCAAACTTACTGTTTGTGTTTTGAGCTCTATTTAAAGTGAATTTAGGTGAATCTTACCGGTAAAAGACATCTTACTCTTCTGGGGGCAACCAATTGCAATAAAATGTTGCTATAGGTGTACTCTCCCTCTGCTTCATGTAATCCCCACTGTGTGCCACATCTTTATTGCAGTGACAGAGGAAATGGTCAATGCACAAGTGGCAGGAATAGAGCCAAGACATGGCAGAGGGCAAGTGAAAACTTTTTTTAGAAAAAGAATGCATTAAGGGAGACCCAGCAGGAAGAAAAGAGCAAGTGGTTTCCTTATTCACGCCCCATAAAAGAATCATCATTTACTGTGTCCATAATGCTCACCTTAAGAAATTGTAAAGCACTTTACACTCAGAAGAACTTGGTGGATAATGATACTAGCTACATATCAGTACCCTCAGCATCAACAGGGATTCCTACAAACCATTACACATAATTTTTTTTTCCAACAGCATGCTTCTGAGAAAACAACCTCTTCTGTCATTATTTGTATCTTCACATTCTTCAAAGAGAGAGGTTTCAATGGTCTTTTCCCACTCTATTTCCACAGCTAGCTCCATTCTTTTAGGACTTGCTGTGAAGTATTGGAATTCTTTGCTTTTGATTGGAAACAGAGGGCTTAAATCACAGTCTCCAAAGGAAGATGCCATTGGTTGGTCAATCATGATTTACAGAGATCTGATTGAGAAATTCTGTCAAGCCTGATGCACGATAGAGTGGGGATTTCAACAGCAACTACTTTTCAAAAAACAGTCAGCATTTTAAAAGCAATATACAATTAAGGTAATCCTGCCTTACTTTTGGAGCGTCACAGGTTAAGGACTTTATCCAGCAATTCCTACAGTGAGCATATAGAAGAAATACTTGATGCCAAAGCCATATTTCTTAAAGATACCCACTCTCATTTAAACACCCAAGTGATAAATAAAAAATCTTCCACAGCTATTGGTAATAGTTCTTAGTAGTCTATTAACATCCCTGTTCAAATGTTTCACTCCATTCTCAATCTGAATTGATACATAATCAATTTCTAGAGATTAGATCTCAGACATACCTTGTTCTCCTAGATCAGACAGCATGTACTGTCAGATTTCTTTTCTTCTGTTGGTATAGTCAAAAGCTACCTTCATCAGATTTGTAATATTTAATTTGTAAACTAATTAGGCTCAGCTTAGGAATTACTTGATGTTTCTGTTTGAACAGAGTAACCAGATATAGAAAAAATATTCCAGTAGTGGTATTCTCTGTTCTGCACATGACTATAACAACACCTCTTTATTCTAGCTGAAGTTCCTGTGATGGTAGATCCAAGTACCGTGTTTACCTTTAGCTACACCACCACATCTGAAGTTTGAACTTGATTTGCTATGGATCATGTCCCAGCTCCTATCTCAGAATCACATTTCCAGGAGACAGTTCCTCACCATATGTATATGCTTTTTTTCCTTGGCATTCCCTGTAACTTTTTTAAGAAGCAAATTATTCATAGTTACACTCCATATTAAGCTGTAGAAACCTGTTGGTGTAATTGACCTGTCCTCCAACTTGCATGTTATTTGAAAACTGCATGTGTGTTCATTTTATATTTTCTTTTGAGCCATAAAAAACAGCTCAGAAGCACTGGGAGAAGACCACCATAAGGAAAAATCAGATGTTCGCTGTTTTGTGTAAGGAAAATAATAATATTTTTATCATTCAATATATGCTAGACATATGCACATGTGAGTATAGTTTCTTAACTAGTCCTCAAGCAATTAAAATTTATCAATACATTAAACATAACTGGTATCATTGCTTTGCTGCAGACAGTCTTAGCAAGTTAATAAACTTGTCCACTGAGCGATTTTGAAGACTAAGCTAAGTATCTTGAGTATTTGCACTTCAAGATTTAGGATGTTTAGATATTACTATTACTTGAAGTTTAAATAATGTTATGAAGTTTTTAAACTCAAGTTGGAGAAGAGGAAACAGCCAAAGAGCAGAAGAAAAACAGCCAGCAGTTATTCCAAATGAGATAAACAGAGACTGAATAACCATGTTTAAATATCTTTTTTTTCCTGGCAAGATTCTCTGTTTTTAATTTCCTAGACCAACTTGTTGATGTTTTTATTTTTTTTTTAAATATTTGCCTGTCTGGAGAGGGATGCACATGAACCTAAGGGAAAAGAAGATGTACTCAAAACAGTAGCACAGCATAAAATGTTCAGACACTGGAAAGAGATGACCTCATCCTATTTTTGCCTGAGTCGGCTGGTTGTAAGAAGTGAGCTGGCCATGAATCTCTTTGAGCAATTCTTTGGAGAACTCAAGTTCACCATTAAGAGCAGCAATGCAGTTCCTCTTTCTCCACATTAATACAGTGGATATTTTGGAATTTTAAAATGCACAAAAATTAAAGGAAACTGAAAGGTTAGTGCTCCCATAGAAATATTAAGGAGGAATTATGATTAACATCATAAAGGAATATATCACAGTGTGCACTGTAAGCAGAAAGAGAAATTATCCAAGATATTTTTTTACAGTAGGGAACCTAATGAACAAATTAGAGCAAATAAATTCACTCCTGAATGCCTGTACGCTTCTTAAGACACCATTTAACAAGGACATTGCTTTTAATTTCTCTTCTGAGAAAAACAAAGGAAAAATCTGCTTTCACTTAAAAAATGAAATCAAAATGAAAAGGACTAACCTAAAAGTTATTTTCTAGTGAGGGTGTCTCTGCAAGTTCATCTTATGCTGTTCATATTCTTGTTTCCTGTCCTCCAGCATGCTCAATAAGTATCCCAAACCCATGAAGCTCCACACAGCATTCAGCTTTATTAATTATTTCTCTTGACAGAGTCAATCTTGTTACCTTGGTCTAAGCCTTAACTTAGGTCTCAGTCTGTTTTCCTCTTAGCTGTTTCTTAAGTTTTCAGCAAGCAAGCTGTATCCCTCACCTGCTTTCCAATAAAAACCTTCTCAGACTAACCAGGACTACCTTTCTAGCAAACTGGGAGAAGGCCATACAATACACTAGCTAAACCAGACTTCTCAGTTGTAGTTATGCACATCCAGAACTATGTCATCTGCTCACACGCGTTGATTCCAGCACAAAGCTATTTCACCACCAAGCTGGGACATAGATTTCTCCTTTTTTAAAGGAAATGAGAAACACAGGGGTTCCAGACTGCAATGGGGCTACATGTCTTTCTCCTTGTTGCAGTAAGGCGTAGGTATATATACACACAGAGATAACCTCTCTCCAATATTTTGACAGAAAATAGTAACAAAACTTATTTCCCTAAAATATTTTAGGACTGTAATTCATATTTTCTTTTAAAGGAACAAATGAAAAGCTAGCTCTATTCCTGGAGATGTTTATTTGAGGGGTTTGGGTTGTGGGTTTTTTTTAAATCAAGACAACATTGTGTGGCCTATAAATTATTTCTTCGTGGCATGTTTTTACACATGAAAAAAAAAGTTAGAAATTTGGGGAAAAGATTTGTAAGCTTGGAGCTAAATTCTGTTGCCATTTCTTTAAGCCTAATCTGAAACAATTTCATTAAACTCAGTCACATTTCTCTAGATTACCACAATGCGAATGAAATTCAGTTTTGTTTCAAATGTTTAAGTGATGTTTGCAGTGTACATGGACACTTGTGCAACCAAATCTCTTTCCTCTGCAATAAGGGTTTACGCTCACAGCAAGATGGTAGCTGAGGTGAAGGTAAAAGGGCTGCATATCTGTGACAAATTCTCAGTGTGTTTGCATAACTACCTAACAAATTTTGAGGTTTTTTTCCTGAGAGTTTCAAGTACCTCATTCAGCACATCCTTATCTCTAATAGTGAAAACTGGTCTTCAGCCATGAGATGCTGCATGTAATGGAAGAAGTTTACATTACACATAAAGTTTCTAGGTTACACAAGCTCAGTAATGACAGTGAATCCCTTTCTAGACCGCAGAGCAGAAGGCATGATGGTTTCCTCCAGAGAAAACAGGGAACAGTTTATGTGTAATGTGTAGCCTTGTTAAAATGTTTTCCCAATGGGGCAATAAAACAGTTCTGAGAAGTCACAGAAGGGAGGAAAATGTTGCATTCCCTTTTTGCCTTTGCTTCAGAAATAGCAGCTGTGTTAAAGACATGAAAAGGATAAGAAGTGTTCAGAAGTGGAAACATGAGCAGATTTAGGCTCCTATAATTCAAACTGAGTAGAGGAAAATCATAGCTACCATGTAGAGACAGAAGAATTATGAATATGAATGAGTGAATTTTATATATAATTAATTCTACTGAGAAGCATAATTAGTTAATTGTATAATGGGAGGGAGATTGTTGCTTCCTATATGCTCCTGAGCAGCAGGGTGCTAGGCACCTTGATATATCCTTACAGGAATTTCTGTATTGTAAGCAGCTCAGTTGTTTCACAGAGACTACTCTCTCACCCTCATCTTGCAAAGGGGTGAGAGTGGGCATGGCATCACTTCCACCTCTCTTCCTTTCACCGGAGGAAGTATCAGACCTCAGTTTACAGATGGCAGAGCTGTACCAGAGGCAGTTCAGTGCTTGGGGCAGGATGTTCATTTGCCTTCCTCCCACTGCTCCAGCTCCCAGCCCTGCTGCTCCCCCTCCCCAAGAAAGATCCTGTAGCCATTAATGCTCTTGTTCTACATCCCTGATACTCCCTCACACAAACCAAAGGCGACTTTTGCACTGACCTCAATATAACTCTTCTCCCTGGAAGATACCATTAACTCTTAAGTTGTCCTGGGAGTACAAGCTACATTTTCTCAGCTCCAGGAGAACTTTAAGATCCTCACCATTTACAGAAAATGCTGCCTTGGACCTATGATGCACATTTTCAAGGAAATTCATGTGGTACTTTACTGTGCTTCAATTTTCTCGTTATGTTTTCAGGCTCAAGAGACTATGAACAAGGTTCTACTTTCCCTTCAGCAGAAGAAACCACAGTTTGTTAATATTGGACATTTAATAGGTCCGTTCTTGGCAACTCTCTGGGGTTTTATATTTGTTTTTAAGGTCTTAACAAAAAAAGATATTCCTGTGACCAGCAATATTCCTGTGGCATCCTCTGCATCACTGGCTTGTTGACTGAGTTCGTGTACAGGCAAAAAAATGCAAGTGGAAAGATCTCAAATGTCTTTTTAAGTTTGTTTCTTTACTGTAGTTCAAAAGCAGAAAGTTCTGTTGATAAGTAAAACTTCCTCAAGGACAAGACTTAACAGTCAAACCCCTGTATACCGCAACACACTGATGTTAATTCTTAGTGTGACTGTGAAACAAATTATTTCAGTTTTGTGGACCTTAACTGGTTCATTTCATGGAAATTAGAAATAAAATATTTTTGTCTTTGCTTTTAAAGAAATGTCAGGTCCTTGAACATAAAAAACTGTAACTACTTGGCAGATCATTCATGGTTTGAAAAATTTTAACTGTCCCATCATGGTTTGTTTATGATACACTTCATCATAGCTCATGTTAGTACTTGAAGAGATGTCGTTCTCTTTAGCAGAAAATTGTAAGAAGTTCAATTTTTTTTTTTGCCTATGTATTAAAAGGAGAGATTTGGGCCAGTTAGCATTTTGCTGTTAGTAAATCTTTGTCTTGGTTGTATATTGCTGCTCTAATTCTTCAAGTGCTGCAAGAAGGCACCAGAAGTTGTAACTTTCTAGGACGTTGCCAGACAGGAAAGAATTTTTAAGATAAGTATCTATGAAAATAGGTACAATCATCTATTTGGAGCAGGGAACATCATTTTGCACTGTGTTGACTTTCTCTGTATCACAGTGGACACAGTCTTACCACCACTCAATAATGGAAAAAGATCTTTGTCTCCATAAGTCATCCATTAACCAACAACACAGGACCAGCTAGTTCAGCATAACATAAATATTTCTCATTATTCAGGGGAAGATTAAATAGTCTGAAATGTTCTGGGAGAAACTGAAGGACATAGTAGTAAACAATAGACCATATACAAGTATAAAGTGGAAATGACAGTTGTCAGAGTTGCTGAATAGTCTTATTCTTGTCACCATGAATCCATTCTCAGTCCACTGAGAAAAAAACCAACATGACTGGGAGGAACGTCTTCAGACCTTTGAGGAACCAATCAGGGAGGTTTATTTCATAAACTGATTAAGCTCTGTCTTAAAATTCATTCTAATTTCAGTTCTGCTCCTCCTGTTACTACTGAATGATCATCACACAGCTTCCTTCTTCAGATGCCTTTACTTTCTTCTGTTATCCCGCTTAAATGTATTTACGTTCTCAGAAATCCATGCTGAATTTGTTCCGCTATTCTCTTTTAGTTTAATTTCTCTTTTTCTCAGTTGTTCTTTCCCAATGCCATGACCTGTCCACTTAAGCTCTGTTTTGCTAAGCCAAACATGGAACAGGGATATTTTCTGGGGTAGTCTGAAGTCTTGTGTCCCAGATGTGTACCAAGGCTGGGTTATGACTCCTTGCTGGGAAGAGACCACAATCACAGACAGGTTTCCAGAGCCTTGGTCAATGGCGTTAATACTTCCTTCTCTCTGGTTGATATATGTTGTCCAATATATCACAGCATTGTGTTTGTTGTTTTGAAATTCTTCACTGAAGGCAAGATAAGGGAAATTTATTGCCTCCCCTTTATTTAGCAAAAACCAGAAATCTTATCAGGGCAAACAGTTGGGTTACTGAATATTGCTTGCTCTTGGGAAATTCACGTTGCTTTTTCTCCATTTCTCACACACCATCCCATTGGTAAAGGATTTTCTTCTTCAAATTACATTGTAAAGTCTTATAACCAACTCAGTCTAACATGTTCAAATTGTTTTATCCTCTCTAAAAGTTACATATAATGTCTCTTTCTCATGTCTCCCCTTCTTCCCCCACCATCTGGCAATAATCCTCACTAATACACTCATTTTTAATGAAATCAGAATTCTGGAATGAAATATATCTGATTCTCCCCAGACATACACTTTCTCCCTTAGATGCTAAGCACTTTGAGATTAGCTTCTACTTCAGTTCTGGCAATTTTAGTTTTCATAACTAGTTTAATCAAGATATGGATTGAACAAAACTTGAGTTCTGGCTGTTTGTAAGATAATACTTCAGCTCCTACCTAGAATTTCTGCAAAAAGGAAAACAAATGTTTCCCATGTCACAGAGCTGCACAAGCAGGGCTACTGCACAAGGGAGGATGAGCTGGGAGCTGCAGGTGGCTGCAGCAGAAGCATGGTTCAAGTCCCACATATCTCACCAGAGCAGGATGCTGATAACAGGATCCATCAGCAGTCCCAGATGAGGGAAGGTGATGAATCCATTCCAGCATGTACCTAAGGGGTCCAGAGCAGCAAGAGACAGGTTGGAGACAAGACTCAAGACAAGTCAACAAGATGATAGGTCCTAAATCCAGACAAGAGACAGGGCTAGAAATGTACACATACAGTATAGCTCAGGCACATCATAAAGACACAGCTTAAGCTTAAGCAGAGCTCCTGGAGAAATGGACAGAGGGTGCATGGAGTGAACATCCCAAGGTAAGGTCAGTCATGATAATTAAGGCCTGCTGGTGCACTGAAACCATGGTGGTCTTGCAAAGCAGTACCTACCCTACTCCCAGTCACTGCTTGGGTTTGACAAAATGAAGCCCTAGAAAGGGAAAGGATGAACAACATGAACTTGAGAAAGAGCCTGGATATAATATATCTGCATGAATAATTTCTTGACTTTGACCTCTCTATAGCCTCCCATTCCTGCAGGCATCCAGCAGACAGAAGAAACCCTTTACTGTTTTTATTAGTCTTAGAGTGTTTTAGGACTCTCACTATGAAAATATGATGACAGTAATTTGTAAAATTATGATGGCAAGCCTGTAGCCTCAGACAAGAGTTTATGATTTTCATTAGACTATGACTGCCCTGCCCCCAAATAAAACAAAGCTGTGATTTATCAAAGCTTTACTTCATTTTTGCACCAATTTGACCAATTTGAATTGCCATTGGGCTCAGATACAACCTGTAAAGAAACCTGCTTGTCTTACTATATTAAGTGATCTCCTATTAGAGACCTGCTGCATAGCAATGCATCTAGACAGAATGAAAGTTTTAAAACATCAAAATCAATGACAATTTCTAACAGTGACTTAAATCTTCTCCCACTTTCTCTTTCTCAAGTTGCAAGCACATTTGATGCCATTTCTAAATTTCCAGTAAATGTAGGGGGTGGCTTAAGTTCTTACTGTCAAGAGAATCTCACCAAAGGTACAAGGTGAAAATATTGTGACAATGTTTTCTGGTTTGTTGACAATGCAGCAGAAGATAGACAGAAGCTATAATGACAGGGGATGCATATTTGGGTTTTGAAGGATTCTGGGATTTACAGGTGGAAGAACATGGCCTGAACCAGCAGGTAGACGTTCAACCCCCACCCAGGGAATACCAATGGCAGCTGCTTGCGTGTGTTTGGAAGAGAGGGGGGCAGACGAGTGGGAAGCAAATGAAGTCCTGTCAGGTGATTACATCTCCAAAGAAAATCTTTTTTCCCCTTATTAGCTTATATGGCAATATTGATGGTTTTTGGTTGGTACCTCCAAATCTCTCTCTGTCTTTTTCTCTGTTTCATAATCCCTCTTTCCCATTTTCTGTTGACTGCACTGGCACAAGTCATTGACAGGTGTTACTATAACTTCCGTCACTGAAGTATTTTACATGAGGTAGTACAAAATCTGGTGACACAAACCTGAAGTATGACTGCAGTCACAGTGCTTTACAATTAAGACAAGGCTGATGAGGAAACAGTTTTCTGTCAGCTCACAGACTGCACAAAGTCTACATTTTGTAGCTGGCTACAGCTTCTGTCAAGAGAAAGCAGATGGGGATGTCATGATATTTTCATAGTGAGAGTCCTAAAACACTCTAAGACTAATAAAAACAAAAAACCCTAATGATATACAGACTGCTAATACTTCCCCTGCTGTGAGACACAGCTTTAATTAAATATATTCACAGTTAACTAACTGCAGATTGGAGGGAGTACTGGGACTGAAAGGTCGCCAGTGAAAGATCAACAATGACAGCCAACAGTCACATTAAAAAAGAAAATAAAACAACAAACCTGCTTCTTGGGCAGTGCCTGGGAAAAGAGACAATTTCTCATGGATAATCTGCAAAGTACTTCCCATTTCTGCAATTTAAAACATAAAATAGCAATCAAAAGTAAATAAACACCACCAGCAGCACCCAAGGATGCCAAGTTTCAGATGATGGAGGCTTCAGCTTCAGGGTAGAAAAGGTTCCCAAGACAGTCTGGCCCCGCTTTGAAATGTCACCTCTCACTCTCTCTCTCTTTTTTTAGCTTCCTCTTGGGACCTGCCAAGCCCAGTAGCATTTCCTCCAGAAGAACTTTTTATATGCCAGGGAGTTACTCCCAAAGGGAATGAGCCTTCATTAGGGACCAGAAAGGGCATCTGGTTCAAATCAAATCCTGGATCAGAGAGCAGGAATATTTTGCCTTTACTGATACTAGACTTCTGCAGTTTCCAGGGAACAGAATGGGGCACAGAATGCCAATTCAATTAAGCAGCACTGTTGTTTCCTCTAACTCCAGCAGGGAAGTTCGCTGTTGCAAGACAGAGACTCCTGGGAGCCACAAGTTCCTTGCTATGTGACCTTGGGCAAGATTCTTCATATTCTCATACCTCAGTTAAATGGCAAGAGTATTGAAATCTTAATTAACATGGGAGAGATGTGAAGGTGACTGTAGAAAAAGCGCAGTTTTCTCATTATTACTTTTACATTTGGTCTAGCTGATACGTCTCTGCTCCTATTGATCACCTTCCAAAACTGTTTCAGTTTTAAAGAAAATACCAGTGACTGTTTGAATATGCTAATTTAAAAAGTAAGAGTTATGCTACAGCTAATCTAGTCAAATCTAGGGGATTGCTGAAAGAAGCAGTCAGGACTCCCATCTCCTCCATGTTCAAGTGCTGCCTTGTGCTTATGCTTTCCTTGCCATGAGCTGGTAGTGCTCACTAAGGGCAGGAAAAAAACATCTACCCCCATTAAATGAGTAATTCTGTTGGAGTTATAGAGCAGACCTGGCTCAATCAGACCAGACAAGCTCCAGAGACAGCACATAGGGAGCAGCAGGAGCACAATTCCAGGGAGCTGGTGTGGGGTGGAACAGGGAATGGCACCTCCAGCCTGGTAGCAGTGAGCTCCCCGTGTTCCATCTCAGCCTTAAGCATGAAACCTCCCCTCTGTCCAAGCAGACATCCCCGCAAATGATTCAGTTTTCAGAGAAGGAGCACAGGGGCAGTAACTGTGACTCATTTCCAGAAACAAGGGGGAACCTTCAGAAGTTATGAAGCCTTAAAATTCAAGAACAATTTTTAAAAGAAGCCCACATATGCCTGCTTGGCACCGTGTGGTCCTGGAAGCCATTTCTATTGCTTTCTTTTGCTTACTTCAGAGCTCTTTCCAGAGAGACAGGCAGCTGCTAAGTGAGACTTGAGGAGTTGAACAGGAAAGTATAAGACTAAATTTAAAGTCTCTAATAAATATTTAGACCACTCCTTCATAATCATACTACGACATCAAGATAGCTTGCACACTAACTAGAGCTGATGAAGGGCAAAGGAAAAGGGAGGAATTCAGTGGCATCTTTCACAGGGAAAAAACTTCTCATTTTGCTCAATATTCAAAGCTCCATGTTTTTCCAATGACAATTGTTAAAGAAAAATAAATACAATGTGGAGCAAAAGAATTGCTTTCTCTTTCAAAATAAAATTTCAGCTAGGCAGTTTTCTCCCCTGATCATTCTCCCATTTTTTTCAATAACTATCACTCCTTTTCCAACAAAGGGGAGGGGCAAAGTAAAGGAAGGAGAAAAAATTACAGTTCACTACAAAAAGAAAGAATTCTCTGATTATTAAGCCTCCCTTTGGCCTAGTGGAAAGAGGAGAACATGATTTTAAAAGTTGGAATTTTTTTACTTAATTAATGTTATTTCATTAAAAACTGGATGTTGTTAATATTGCAAAGTCATCTAGTAGAAGGCACTAGAAGGAAAAATTGCTTCAGAGTTGTTTTGGTCCAAGGCATATTCATGCTCTGTTATCATATTTGTAAAGTAAAAATTTCCCAGCAAAGGAGAAAAAATTCTACGTCATCCAAACTTCCTCTGATCTTACTTGTTCCTTGGAATTCAAACTAGCTTCTACAACTACTGGTGAATCAGATTAATAAATCCACAGTGCACAGATGTACTAACACATGAATCCTTTTCTTTGGCTCTGTATTAATTTAAGAGTTATGACTGGTTATCTTGTGGTATTTAAAAATTAGAAATTGTTCTTTCTCATGAACTCCTTCGCGTTTCGAAGAAGCCTGATGAGAACTGAACTATATTTCCTTGAAATTCTTTATTTTTCTTCTACTTGTTCCCACCCTTTTTTGGATTCCTCTAAAGTTGGAACTTGTCATATTTGTTATATAATAATTGAGTAATCTTCTATTTTTGCCACCTTTAATCCTTATTTTTAAGGTTCAGCCACTAAGTGCCATAAAAAAAACCAAACAAAACAAAGCTCTCACTCCAGAATAGACACATTGAGTTGATAAGTTGAAAGGGCCTGCCAGGCAACATTGCAAAGACAATTCTGTGCTTCACCTTAAAATAGCAGATCTAGGAGGTATTACCAAAATGTCAATTAACATGCATTCACACTAATTGAGGGAACAGAAGGCAAGTGTCCTTCAGAGATCTGGCCTGTAGTCTTCAAATCTGTGTTTGAAATTAAGTTTAATTAACCCCAGAGGATAAATCAAGACATTTAGCATCCCACTAAATCCATCATGAATCCCTTGGAAATGAGGAGTTAACAAACATATCCCAAAATTAAGTACTTTCGCCTTTTAGCAGGGAGAGCGAGCAGATATTTCCTGACCCATACTAATAATAGTGTAACTTCAGCTTCAGCAACAAATATAGTATGTTATCCAATTATGTGTACAATGGCTCAGGTCCATTGGAAGCTGACCAGTTGCCCTCCAGTGAACCTTTGTTTCTGGTGCAGGAGGTATGTTTTTTTTCCATGCTGTACATCCACCCCGACCCAGATAGTGCTCCACCACTTGTCAGCTGCTATAATGTCCTTGCTCTGAACTGGGGAAAACCAGAAGCAGAGCTAATCAGTGTAGTCCTTAGTCAGGAAAAGTGCCATAAGACTACTGTTCACATAGGTATTAGCAGAGGCCTTTCTCACAGAAAAATGTTGTAGGCTGTTGATCTGTTTCTGCAGCAGATTCTCAGCGGGAATATATCAACTAGTCAGCTAGTCATCTGTCCTTATGCCTTTTCCTACTGTTGTCATGCTCTTTTCTGAGTGCTAATTGCACAGGTTTCTGCAGTCTGAGACTTTTCTGAGACAGAATTCATTTGGGACAGAATGGAAGAGGGGGCTGTTACCCTTAATGATTAAACCAAGCAGCCATAATGACTGGGACTTTGAACGCCAGTTCAGTTGTGTGAACTACAGAATTTTTAGGCATATGTGTATTTTTTTTTCCCTTTCTCCCTTTTTTAAATTACACAATCTCTAAACCTCCAGTGGTAAATCAAAGTAAAAAAACATCCAAACATGAAACTGACACTGAGCCTATTAGTATGCACGTTGTAATACAGGATCAGTAAAATTTTTAAAAGATATGGGAGATGTTTCTAAATTTTAATCAGTGTCAGACTCGCTAGGCTACAATGGTTGTGAGATCAGCAAGGTTACAGTCTCAACCATGAAGCAGGACAAAGACTGAGGCTGTTTGCTTGTACAATGATGAGCCCCATGCTGCTCTGGTAAATTATTCTTTGTATTCCAGCTGATTAGGTGAAAGCAGGAACAATAGCATTGACCAGGTCAGTGCTTCCAGCTTCACTGCCCCTTCCATCAGTGAGGTGAGGTGGCCCAATGACTCATTAGCCTCAGGCTTTAAGAAGCCAATTTACCTTTAATGTACTTAGAGTGACAGAGATAATCCACGAACAGCCCCATCCCCTGTGCAGCAGTAACAAGGACAATTGGAGGCAGTAACTTCATTAGCTGTACCAAGCTTTGCCACATTCACTTACTCCCCTTGGGACCTATGCGATCTGCAGTAGGTCCATGGACAGCCACTCAGACGCCCACTCAGAAATGTCTAAGACACCTGAATTTCATTAATATGTTTGCTGCAGATGAAACAATTCACAGGATTGCAGAACTAAATGCATCTAGCTAATGCATGGCTTTATATAAAAATGTGGGAAGCTTCACAGTGTTTTAACCCAATTTTAGATTGGTATTTTATTTATAAGGTGACTGGAATGCTGTGATTGCAATAAGAAGGGCTGAAGGGCTTCTTCCTTTATAAACAGGCAGATTTTGGAAAAAAATGGTTAACATTCATTTATTCATAGTCTCAGTTACTATGACCCAGAATGACTCACGTTTACAAGCATCTGCATGATTCTCCAGGCCACCGATTAGCTTTTATGCAGCTTTTGAAAGGTGCCACAATTTGCAAATTTTACACCAATATGAAATAAGTAACGCCTACCCACAGACACTAACATTTTAAACTGAGGCAATGCCATTAACATTACAATAATGCTTTCTTGGATTCACAATCTGATGAAGCATAGGTCAGGGGTTTACAGCCTTTGACCACCCAGGATGGGTCAAAACTTCCTTTTTATTTTTAAAAACCTATTAATAATTCGTATTAATGTACTGAGCATTCAGTTGTTGTATCAAACTTCAAAATCAGGGTAAATTTAGCAGATGCCCAGATAAACATCTGTAGCTCTTGTTAAAATAATAAAAACAAAATTTGTTTTCTTGGAAGGTCAGCTTAAATGTCGTCTTCTGTCTGTCTTATTCTCAGAGATAGAATTTCTTTAGAGAAACAATTCATGTGAGACTGTTTAGTGTCATAAATTCCCAGTCCCAAAGCTACCAAGAGCATCTCCTGGCTGAGTATCATACCCGGCTTTCTTACAGATTTTCTGATTTGTCTCACGCTTTAGAAGGAGCTCTGCAATTGTTACCTTTATATTTAATATTAAAAAAAAAAAGCATCAATACTTTTAAAAAAATGAGGACAGGTGCTACTTTGAAAAATAAGCACTTATATTGTGCTCTGCTTA
Organism: Haliaeetus leucocephalus; assembly: GCF_000737465.1. NCBI lineage: Eukaryota > Metazoa > Chordata > Aves > Accipitriformes > Accipitridae > Haliaeetus > Haliaeetus leucocephalus. The sequence goes on along the minus strand of NW_010973052.1, from coordinate 5,510,031 downwards.
AACATATTGTATATATTGAAAAAAATACGATGTGCAAAAAGAATAGCTTGCGTAAGCCTACATATACAAAAGCGATTTTATTCTTGCAGCGTAACAGTTCATTGCTTATTAGTCATAAAACTAAGGCAATTTACTTCTCAGTTGCAGACATCTAACACTGGTTATCAAGTCCATCACCACCCTTCAGCAGGCAGGTAGAAACCACAACAGAAAAAATAATTTTTAATTGTACAACCGAACTTTCAAGAATCTTGGCACAAATTTTGTGGCAAGGATTCCTGTGGTCTCGGCATCACATCTACATTGCACTCTGCCACTGAGTGTACAGAAAACAAGTTAGCTTGCCTGCAAGAAGCAGTCTAGCCATAGTAAGTCAGAGCTCCTGCTGAGAATTTGAATACAGCCTTAGAAACAAAACAAGCTGTGTTTGTTCAGATCTCTTATCTAAATTACATTGGATGTTTCGAGGATCCAGACACCCAGAGTAGGTCTAGACAAGTGAGTCTTTACATGGGATAGTCACAAGTCCCTGGCTGCCAGCAAGTCTTTTTTTACTTTCATTCTTTATTTCATTGTTTTAATTCTCCCAGCCAGACTATGATATTAATGTCTGTTTGATTTATAGGGGTTTTAAAATGTTTTTGCATATAAAATATTGTAAAATATTTCAGATTATGCCAATGGTACTGTATAAAGGGGCAATATTTTTCTATTTTTGTTCTTATTTAGGTTGTCAGGGAGGAAGAAAGTATAGTACCAAGCCCATAGGCATCCTGATCTAATCAGAGGCTCATAAGCATTATTGCTGTGCAAATAATAAAATAATGTCTGAATCTCTTTGAAATTTTGGAATTCCTGACTATTAGTTATTTTGTATGAAGAACAAAAGTCTTAGAAGACCAAACTGACCAGTTATTTTAGTGTCATTAGTAAATGGAAGAAAGCATCCACAGATCCATTACCAATCCTGGCATAGTTCAGTGCTGCAGCATTCCTATTGCAGATCACAACTCCTTTTCAAAGATCCCAAATATACATCCCATTACTGTCATAGCGTAAAAAAAAAATATATTTCTAGCAGTTTCCTATTACCTTTTCAAGAGAGCTTGCCAAAAGGAAATGCAGTTTCAAAGCCATCTTTTGTCCCCAGTACAGAGTACATGCTTGGGGAACATCTTTGGAATTCATTTTGAAGAGTCTTTTTAAATACATGCTGCCAGCAACAGCTAATACCATGATGGTAGCAAAACTGTCAGTGTGAAGCATTCTGGGATGACTTACCTAAATCAGTTTCACCACAGAAAAGGACTTTAATAACTATTCATATTAGATAGTAATGCATCAATCAGGACACTTAGTGCAAAGGTCTTACAAGCATTAGAAATACACAACATAAAATACCATACCTCTGTTTGTCAGTTCAGATAACACTTAATGAAATAAGCAAACAGAAATAAAGATATTTGCTAATATAAAGCAAGTGAGCCAAAGAGAATTTCTTTATTGACTTCATTACTTAGCTCAATGCAACCTACTAACCACCTTCTCATGTGCTATATATCAAGAACACAGATTAAAGTCAGGAGCTGGAGTAAGAACTGGAGCTGGATTTTAAGGCTAGATAGTGGTATGCTCCCTTGTTTTGTGCCTTCTGTGTTTAAAAGGCAATATTTTATTTGGCTCTAACATCAAATAACCAAATATTAGCCACCTGGATTGGAATGGCAAGCATCATCAGCATGAGTGCTAATATCTAGTTTCCAGAAAAAGAAGAGGTCAAAGTAAAAAGTGGTTAAGTACAAATCTGACTTTATGGTGATGTGGCACACTTACTGCATGCCGTTCACAATTCTCACTTTGGAAAAGAGCCAACACAAAGCATCCTCAGAGTATAATTCAGCAGTGGCTTTTATACAGCTGCCCATTTCTGGCATGGTAGGTTGAGGTTGTATACCCAACTAGCTAGCTGCAGTTCAGTTCTATGGGCTCTAGATGATAAACTATCATCCACTGGTATTATTCCAACTCAGTGGGAACACCTTTGGCCAGAACTTCTGCTCTGCCCACAAATGCATCCTAAATCATTATCAGATTATCTATCGTTAATGGGCAATCTGTTGACCTGAGCAGGCAGCATGTAATTTGTCTGCATAATATTCTGAGCCCATCTGTGTGACTGATAACATGAGCTCTTCAGATTTTTCCAGTCTTTTCCTGGGCTGTTCCATTAAAAATATAAAATTATTACAGAGAATTAGAATTTAGGACAAGTAGACTTTCTTGCTGCCTTTTTGAGGTACAGTTAATTTAGACAAACTAAAGTTTAGAAGGTTTATCTGTAAAGTACATAAACAATTTTTGACCTGGGATGTAAAATATAATGCAAGTTTGTAAATGGAGTAAAAATGCCTATAATTAGATTAACGGGGTGGTGATATCCAGTGGCCAGCCAGTCACTTATCCTTTTAAAGTTCTTATTCCAATGGCATCTTTCAGTGAACAGCTTCATAAGCATATCAGAAAGAATAAATCCAACATAAAATCATATAAGTAATTTGTGCCTCCTTGAAGACATGGGATTGGCACTGAATCTTGAATTTAAGAAAAGACCATATAAAACTAATAATGATTAATGGTCTATTTGTCGTCGTCTTTTCTTTCATTGACCAAAGTGAGTCCTTGTTGCAACTCAGAACACCATGGATTTTAACAGATGCACAACAGAACATTTCATCCGTGAGGTTTTCATAAACTTTGCTGGCCGTGACCTGGGGAAACAATCTTTTTTAACTGTGGTACCACTAATCAAGTGTGGAAATAAAAGGATAGCTGTTGATACAGTTCCAGTTTAAATAAGCTGGATCCAAACCAAATATCTGAGATCTAAAATAGAATAGGAACTAAGTAGTACAGCTGAATTCATGGAAGTACTTAGCCTGCTAAGATCCATGCTCTCCCCCAAATCTTTACAGAATTCTAATTTCACCTCTCGTGCATACTGCAGATCACTCTCTGTGGGGCCAGAATCACCAAAGACAGAGATTAGTTCTAGTACCAACTTGGAAACACTGGTTCCTTAATTCTAGCTGTAATTATTTAATGTTGTTTGCATACGATATTCTTAGTTCACTCTCTGGGATGTCAGTGCATATCATGGTAGTCATGCATTCAGTGTCATGGAAAATGAAGTTTAGGCCAAATAGAATAGCTCTGTAGTAGCTGTTTTAATTAAGTCAGAGAAGACAAGTTTAAAAAGGGCCCCAGTGTTAAACAGCTCACCTCCCAAAGCATGTCTGCTTATCCATTTTTGTTTTGACGGTGATTTATGGCTGTGATTCCTGCATAGCAAAGTAATAACAATACTGCCCTAGGCCGTATGAGACTTGAAGAAAACAAGGCTGTCCATGAGCTGTATTCCACTATGATACACCACAGATGTGAATTCTATAGCAAGATAAAATACATATTAAGGCATACATATTTATCTACCTCACCTCCTCACCTCTTCTCAGCCTGCTGTTCGTTTCCACTCTGACACTCCTTTTACTACCTTAAAATGTGAAAGATGCTCAGCGTCCAAAATAGACAAGGATCAATCCCAGCATAAATGGTATCTTTTTCATCCTTGATGCCTTTTCCTTGAAATATAACTCCTTGCACATTTGCAAATGAGAAAATAACTTGCCATACCATGGGAAAAAGGGTGATGCCCAGCTTGCACCAAACAGAGGAGGCCACCCCTTCAGTCTATAAGGACCTGGAGTGGACCTGAGAATTTAAATGGGTTGTGGAGGTGCTGAGAGACCTCAAACAGAGCAGGCTTCCCATTGTGGTGGGTGTTATTTGCACAGTAAGCATCTGTCACTGCTGGAAAGACTTGCAGTGTAAAAGCAATCTGTGGCAGACACACTGCCCATGTCTGCTTTCTCTCCTCTGTAACTCCAGGAGAGCAGGAATTTCCAAGACAGCCATAAGAATTTTGGTCAACAGTTGTAAATCTTTTTTTCTTTATTATTTGTTTTAAATAGATAGAGTTTAAATTGACTACCATGTGGGATGTGCAGAGTACATCCCTCTTCATAGTGTACAAATGCAGATTCCAAACAAACATACGTTAAGATTATACATTTTAAAAGGTAGTAGGAATGCATTTGACTGATCTTATACAGTCCTCTTCCTAGCATGGGACACAGAGCCTTAGCCCAGTAATTCCAGTATGCAGGCAGCAAGTGATACTGGAAGTAGTCAAAGTTATAAAATTTGTGAAGTGAGTTTACTTCTGTTGCATCTCTACTTTGGATGAGCTTGCAATTAACTTTATTCAGTTTTCTTGGGTAGTTAAGCTGCCAAGAAAAGGCAGTAACATCAAAGTCCTTCATCACCTTGTTAAAAGATGACTTAATGACTGAGGAAAGATACCAGACTGTTCAGCAGACTAACAGCAACAGAGGGTATGTTTCTATTTAAATGGAGTTCTGTCATATTATTCATGTTTTGAGAGCCTTATTCTGCTCTCCCTATGTGCAAATATATTTATAAAGACAGATCATTTCTACAATGTTTGTCCATACACAGGCAGGTTAGAAATCACTAGAATTACTAGGAGGCTTGCTTGCTTGCTCTATACACATGGTACAAAAATTATAAACAACATGGGATGTGTTAGGCTTCTTCAGAGGATGCCATAAGCTCTCTTCATAAAACCATTAACATTCTGGCTAAAACTTAAAACTGACAAAAGTGTCACTGCCCTCTATGGATGAAGAACTCACCCAGTGACATGAGATAGGTGTCCTGAAAAGATACCACCAGTGCCTATGTCGTGGTTTAGCCCCAGCCAGCAACTAAGCACCACACGGCTGCTCACTCACTCCCCCCCCATCCAGTGGGATGGGGGAGAAAATCAGGAAAAGAAGTAAAACTCCTGGGTTGAGATAAGAACGATTTAATAGAACAGAAAAGAAGAAACTAATAATGATAATGATAACACTAATAAAATGACAACAGTAGTAATAAAAGGATTGGAATGTACAAATGATGCGCAGGGCAATTGCTCACCACCCGCCGACCGACACCCAGCCAGTCCCCGAGCGGCGAATCCCCCCCGCCACTTCCCAGTTCCTAAACTAGATGGAACGTCCCATGGTATGGAATACACTGTTGGCCAGTTTGGGTCAGGTGCCCTGGCTGGGCATGAGAAGCTGAAAAATCCTTGACTATAGTCTAAACACTACTGAGCAACAACTGAAAACATCAGTGTTATCAACATTCTTCACATCCTGAACTCAAAACATAGCACTGTACCAGCTACTAGGAAGACAGTTAACTACATCCCAGCTGAAACCAGGACAGCCTAATACTTGGACTGAATGTGTGAAAAGCTATATATTTGCCCATTAATATTTGGTCCCAATTTCACTTCCTTGCAACATTGACTAGTTATGATATGTAACAATGACTGGAATATTATACACTTCCCTGTCCTTTGCAGAAGGATCACTGGGTTACGCTGCTATAAATCAAGGTCATTGTTGAAGTGGTAAGTGGGAGGAAAACACAGCAGGTGCAGAAGAGAGCAGAGCAAGAGGTCTAGGACTAAAGAAAGCTATCCTTGTCCAGAGAAAGGAAGCAATTATCTTCAGCACTCTGCAAACAGACAGAGCACTGTTATTCACTCAAACTTTGTCAGTGTTGGTAAGGCTCGTTTCCAGTTCCCTAGAGATCAAGATTCATTGCTTAGTAGAGACATGCCTATTGAAACTGTTTTATTTGTAAAAGTAACACTTTTACAACTGGAAACAGTAGAAAGAGTTAGGTAGCTAAAATACACTCAATATAATAGAAAACAGATGTTATATGAAGTAGACATATTACAAGACCCAGCTGTAAGATCAGGGGACATCACCTACATTCAGCATTGCCAAGTTCATATAGTTGCATACATTACCTTCAAATTGAGCAGTCACCCAGTTATCCCTATTGTGCTTAGCTTTCTAAAAATATTACTTTGGTAGATAATATTAATTATAACAATAATAATTCCCCTTGGAACTATTTGTGTGTCCATAACATGGGGCTGAAATAACAATGAAGGGAAATACCAAGAGACACTGTTCTGTGGTTTTAGTCTTATTGCTGGACTCTCTTTACTGCAGGGGAGAGAAATTCAATGAAAGCATTCCAGGTGTCCAAGCTCCACAATCTCAGCTACTTTCAGTGCACCGTTGTTAGTCTGTTATTTCTCTAGTCCATTGCCCTAAAATATGATTATGTATACACTCTAAAAAGAAGTTCCATTTTTCTTAGGTAAATGGCCAAATTCTGTCCTCAGTTGCCATAGCATAAATCAGTCAAGTACCTGTAGACTGACAAAACCTAAATGAAGAGGGTTGTTTCTGTCTGGTGCCACTGGGCTTAATCAGGATTTAGGTAGTGCATAGACTTCATTATTGCTTTCAGCTGAGAAATAAATTTCCAAACATATCAGTAAGAACCATGATTCAGACTTGTACTTTCATTTAGTTATTCTAAACGAACAAACACAATGTAGGGAGGATGTTTATGTTCCTCTAAAATACTTACAGAAGATCTTTAACATATACAATAGTGTAATTTTGAAACAGCAGCTGAACATTATTCAATAGAGCAATAAGCCATCTAGTTCTGATGCACTTTTGATTTTGCAGTACATGCACACATGACCTTTGCACTTAATGGGTTTCAGACACCTAGGAATGATCCCAGTGCTGTGAATCTATGGGCACAGGTTTGTATCAGTTCAGGTAATAGAATCATAGAATCATAGACTCATTTAGGTTGGAAAAGACCTTTAAGATCATCAAGTCCAACCATCAACCATGCCCACTAAACCATGTCCTGAAGTGCCTTATTTACACGCTTTTTGAATACCTCCAGGAATGGTGACTCAACCACTTCCCTGGGCAGCCTGTTCCAATACCTGACAACCCTTTCAGTAAAGATATTTTTCCTAATAATAACTTCCTTCTCTCAGACTGAGGGGAATAACGAAAGTTCTGCCTTCAAAGGAAGAGACTTTCGGCTTTGGAAAGCAAGAACAACACACAGATGGAGATAAACCCAGATTCCCTTTGTAGAAGTTTTAAAAAAAAAGTTCCCAGGCAGCCTTTTTCCAGTAACTAAGTTCACTTTGGAAAGTGGGCAATCCTTCTGGTAAAGAGCCCTTTCATTTCATCTCACTACTCTGAACCATAACCTCCCTCATTGTTCTGGGGCTGGGAGGTATCCTTTGGAGTGAAATGCCATGCGCAGCCCAATGTGGATTTTTTTCCCCAAAGGCACGTGATCCAAATGGTGAGTTGCATTTTAACAGATTCCAGCCCTTTGACATTTCATTCGAAGATACATGGGAGTTAAGAATGCAAGCCCAATTTTTAATTGCTTTGGACTACAGCAACACTGAGGAGCTGCAACTTGGAAATCATATTCTGTTCATTATTCAAATCATATATACAAAGTTATCATCACTCACATTGCAATATTTTATGGAGTGTGTAATACATAGGTGTCTTCACAAACCAGAAAGTTGGAGGAAAGCTATAGGCTCCATTTCTCTTAATCAGCACTCATTGCAAACCAGTAATCCCTCAGACATTACAGTTCACCTGTCGTAGAGGGAAAAGAAAGTTGTCCCTCCCCATAAGTTCCCCTTTGACCCAACTTTGCTTCCACTTAGGCTCTGTCCTAAGTGCAGTCACCCCTTGGGGTCTGTTACTGCTCTGAAGAAAGGTGACAGCTCTGAGGGTGCTGAGGTACTTCATACAAAACCTCAACAGCAGAAGCACATCTAGCAACTGGAAGTGTGGCAGCTAGAGGAGGAAACTGGAAACTCTGCCATGTCTGTCCTTTGTCACACCCAGATAGTTTCTTACATCATTTCTCCCAGAATATCCCCCAATCAAGGAGAATAAGAGTCTACATATCCCAAATAGTAAAATCAGCCACCAAAAGGGGAACTCTGACTTTCAGGAGAGCATGTTATAACCCGAACTTCAGAGCTAAAACTAGCATTCAGCCTATTGCATCCAGAAATTCAGTAGCTGCTCAGTTTTTCTTGTTAATTCAAACATATTAGTAAGTAATTATTTAAATCAGAGCGCCATCCTCAGGATGCACCTCAGACTGGGGGACTACTGAGATAAATGAGGTTAAGAAAATGAATTCTCTCTATTCTTACCACATATTGAAATAGTCTAGCTTTGCACCAGGGACTAATTCCACAGTAGTTAACTTATGAACACATCAAAAAGTGGTTTCAAACTCCGCCAAGAAATTTCAGAAAAGAGTGACATCCAACTCTCTTTCTGTCCCATTTAGCAAGAGATCAGTTTTAACCTTGTTTTGTTGTATAAAATATTCTTTTCCTGGTTTAAGAGTTACAATATTATTTTGATTTTACCTTTGGATGACAATTCAGCTAGTAGAAGATTGCCAAACTCAAGCATTAAGAATACACCTATGAGTCAGTTCCAAAGAATGCAATTGAAAAAAACCCCTAATTTAAAAAGGCATATTTTCACATTTAAATATCCAAGCTACTTTGAACAGGTTTTTCAGATTTAATCTATAGATATGAGGTACAGTCTCTTTTTTCTTTTTAAGGGAAAAATACATTAGAATTGGGACTTTTATGCTAAGCAAAATGGTATCTGTTTAATCAAATTCAAGAGCTGACAAAAGGTTAGTATCAAATTCCATGTAGGCTTTCCATGGCCAACCATTTCTACCATCACAGATCATTGAAGTCTTAATATATTTATCCTCACATAGTTATCCCTTTGAGGCAGGGTAGTAATTACATCTGAGTTTCCCAATGTCTCACAACAAGTCTAGGAACAGAACTCTGGCATTGTTTGCTCTGTGATAGTAATTTCTTCATGAGAGCACTTTTTCACATTATAGAGTTATTTTGTTTTCAGCCCCACAGCACTGATTGAGCCAGACCTTGTTTACAGTTTATTCATCAGAACTGCTGAAACTAAGGCACAGGAATAACCGCTCAGACAAAACTGAAGTACATCAGTCAGAACTAGATCCCAGGGACCTTGCCTTCCATACATACATTTTATCTTCAAATCAAGCATCCTTCTTGCCATGAGAGGTAATAGAAATCATCCAAAGAAAGATATGCCTACAAACATTCCTGTTCATAAATAATAACAGTGAATAAGTGAGACGATTTCCGCTGAAGAGCCTGTTATTATTACTGTGTATAGAAATAACTGTGAGAAAATCAAAGCTATTTAGGGAGACAAGTGGATATCTAAGAGACATTGGCTCTAGTCCTACGTCCTGTACAAGTGTAGCAAGGCATGCTGTCTGCTTGGTACTTCAATTGTCTCTCCCAAAACAACAGGAATTGTGAAACTTGTCTGGCATTGAGAAGTTCTTTGGAAGCTGAAATTAAAAAGTGCCATACAAGACCAATGTTTTCAGTTATAAAGCATTTCCATGAAATTAAAGTACTCACCTGGGAGATGGGAAATACATACTCTAATTCAGGCACTGAACTTGTATGGACCTGAATTTCTCAGACAACTGGCCTAATCTCCAGATGAACAGCTTTATCCGTAGTAGTATTATTTAAATTGAATTCTGGAAATGAGAAAAGACAGCTTTATTGAAACTATTATTTCAGGAAAGATACTGGTTTCAGACAATAAATATTTCTGGCTCCCTGCCTTTTTTTACTCTTTCATTACCTTTACCCTCAATGAGCAAAAAGATCCCAACAAACCTTACCCCATTCCTTAGCAATAGCAAGAGACTAATTTCTAATAATGACAAGGAGAAATGGCTATTCTGAGAAGGCCACTCAGGCAGATTTCAAAGTTTATGTTAAATAATACTAACAATAACATCAGTCACAGACACCTGGAAGAGTTTGATTCCATCCTCATGCAGTTTTTTAACAACTATTTTTCTGAGAATACTTAAGGATGAAAGTTTAGAGCTATGCTTCAAAAGCAAAAGCCACAAAACTAAAGTTTCATTGTAAACAGTTGCTTTTCAAGAGCAAGCTATCAAATTTATTAGTAAGAGAACTCCTAAATCACACCTACACACCTTGAAAGCCTTTCACAACCACTTCAGTAACTCACATACACATAGGGTCCAAATGCCCCAATGTCCCCAAACTGCTGCCCAGATTTTGAAGCACACACATGTTAGAACAGATGTGCAGGGAATGTGTCCCCAACTTCTGCTGAACCACAGTAGTCCATGCATTGTCTGTGTGTTTTCACCTCAGAAACATCTAGGCAATGCAGAAAGGTAGGGAACTATTGATCCACGTCAGCCCCTGCTGATGCACAATCTAGCGCATGTCTGCACTATTAATATGTGTTTTCTTCAGCTCAGAGAGACTGTAGCATCACAAATCAGCTGTTAGCATTGCTCCTTTAAGAAGACAGTTAAGGCTGAAGAAACAATGTGCTTGCATTAACATTTTTAGGCTTGTGTGATGCTTGTTTCAAACTTGAGTATCCATTCTCTTACTCCAAATCACCAAGCACACCATCAAATCAAGAAGAAAAGCAGAAGAGCAAAGTAAAAATGAATTCACAACTGCACCAATATTTTATGTACAAGAAACCCAAATCTCAGGAGAACATCAGAGAACCCTAAAGTATTATCTTCTGTCCTGCAACCTTCCTTGCCACTGAAATAACAAACCTATACAGGAAAAAGTGTTTCAGGACAATACAGGAGATGGCAATTTTGTTGCCCCAAAGAAATGCAAAGAAATTATGAATACTTACTTAGGAACAAGGAGTAATTAAAATAAATCCCTTTCTTTACAAAACAGATAGCCCAGTTATGAGGAAATATGTCTAGATTATTCTGGACTGATAAGCCAAAAAAGAAATGAAAGGAAGAACACAACAGCACTGAGTTTTTAAAGAGAAAGGAATATAGCACTTGGTCAGAAGAGCTAGTAAGAAAGCATGAGTTCCTAGAATCATTAAATCCTCTGGAAAACAAAGAAGAAAAATCAATAATAATAATGATGATGATAATAATAATAATAATATAATCCAATGAACCGTAAAGTCTAATATTAGAAAAAAGTAGGGCAACGCTATAAGGAAACAAATAATGCAGGAAAATTATATCTAAAAGAAATCTAGCTACAGTCACTGGCAGCTTCTATGGTATGAAAGCTACCTCATTCAATTAAAAACAAATAGTAGAATGCTATCAGCCAAATCACAGATGAGTGACCTACCCTTAGCAAAGAACCTGATAATATAAAAAAGAAAAGGTAAAAGAGAAATGCAGCACAAATTGAACAAACACACTCTTGGGAAGGAACTAAGAATATAAAAGTGAACCCAGAGGAAAGAGAACAAAACAACCTCACGCAGGATGCCTTTACACATGCAGATGCATTGTGCTCAGCAAAATTCACAGGACAACTCTCCTCCTAATATACCGTTATGATGGGAAAAATACAATGTTCAGTCAACTATCCCAATTTATATATATAACTCAGTAGAGCAGATTTCTTCAAGGCAATTGAAGTAACGGGAACCAGTGCTAAAACCACCTACAAAACAAAGGAATGTTATCCACAGCTGATCTCCAAGACAGAAAAAATGCTATCACTAATAGTAAAATATTGTCAACAGTGCAATTCACCTGCTCCAAAAATCAATAGCACTCATATTCATCTTCCCACATTTAAGCTACCCAACCGTTCTTTGCTACGAAGTAAGGTGCATGGGGTGGAATGCAGCAAAAATAGAAACACTGCTCAATTTCACCAAAGCCGCATCTCTAGATGAGGATTTAACGGTGTTCAACACTAAGACATCTCTGTGCTTTCTGTGAAGCTGCTTTCTGGGGAGGACAGCACACAGCAGAGATTCTCTACACCACATCCCTGTTCAAGAGCTTGGTGGCTGGTCTGGACAGAGTGACAGCCCTGGCCCTGGATGAGGGACAGTCTGATTGACAGGCTGCTTCCTCGCAGAATGTGAAACTCAGCCTGGAAACAGAATACAGAAGTCAGTCACACTGCCACTAACAAAGAAAACCCCATCTATGACCCTAACCACACCAAGACAACTGGAGCTGATAGAAAAAAGTGCCTGAATGGGGACACACATTATACCCCATGAAGAAAAATGCCTCAGAAATAGTTCTCGACTTCAACCAAGTTCTTTGTCTAAAAACCACCAAGCAACAGCTCAGGGATTTTTCTATCATGTTGTTTTAGTGTGCCTTTTGTCTATTATTTCTCAAAATTAAAGCCTGCTCTTTCCTCTAGGTCAATACTGGCAAATAAGATATATATCTAGATACCTCAGCTCTTTCTAAAGCTATTAACAACAGGCATTCAACACTGCAAACATCCTAACACCTCTCTCTCTCATCTTGTAAAAAGAGCTTCTGATCTAATTGATACCAATTCTAGGAAGCAGAGAAGAAAACCTTATGTTTTCATTGTGGTGTTTGTGAATTCATTTGCAGTAAGTGCATCATGTTACTGTGAAGATGTGTGTAAGGGCTTTAAGAGCAAGACAGGGCAGTGCATTTTAAATTGATTGTTTGGGAGGAATATCTTTAACCCTGCCCTGAGAATGCATTAAATGAGGCAGAAGAGCTGAATCTCATATACAGTTCTGTATACGAACCATCAATGTCAAGTACTGTTCTACAGTCTTAATGTTCACTGCAGAGCTGAAAGGCTTAATTACATAGAAGCCTCTTGTACTTAGTGTTTGAACTGAAGAACAACCATCAACCAGAGTTGCTGTAACCACACCATTGCAGACTGGGCTAATAGAAAGACAGCATCAACAAAAAGTACTTAAAGAGACACACAGTGAGGAACAGGACTAGGCAGAGCATTTCTTTTGCTGTTAACCCAGATGACCAACAAGGAGATGTCTGTGTCAACAGTGATCAGCGTGCTGGCCAAGTGCAGCTCATATTTCACCAGATTTATGCCAGCCAAAAAGGATAATATGGCTCATATTTCCAAGCAGCACTCACAGCCCCCAAGTTGGAACTGGTTCAGATCCACTCTCATAGATGCTTCTCCCACTGCAGTTGATGAAAACTTTATCTGTGTAATTGTACCAATGTAACCAATCATAAAATTAGACTTCCAACTCAAGATTTCATTGGATTATTTTGGCGGTGCTTAGTTGACAGATTATGGTACACCTAGTAGTTCTGTGTATCTGAACAGACCTATTAAAAGAAAAGGATATCACAGTAAGCCCTGTAATAAACAGAGTACTAAAATCCTGTTTCAGCAGGAAGAAGCAGTGTGTCCCTTCATACAGGTACCTTGTGTTCTACTAATCCAGAAGATTAGTGGGCAAATCAAATTAAAGCAGAGTGAGTCCTCAGAAGAACAACGAAGAATTGAATTTCATTGTGTTCCCATCAAATCTCTGGATCTGGATCTCTGGAAAAAGTCTTTACATCATGATAAACAGGAGAGGAAGCATGAAAGAGAAAAATTTGGCTCTGGAGGAGCCACATATCTTTGATGAAAAATTTAATCTGGCCTCTTGCATGCAGAAGCAGAATTCATTTTAGATTTTTTTCAGCTGTTCTCAAAGAAAGGACAATGTAGGGTCATAATTTTTTTAGATTGCCTGCAATAGGGATGTTTTAGTTGTGGCCATTGTCAGCAGAAACAGCTTACTGTTGAGGCTATAATGTCTTCTATCAGACCTCATAGCAGCCTTTCTTTCCACACCTGTAGGAATACACATCCCATTAGAGCCAGTGAGCTCCCCAGCTACAATTCTAGATTCCTGCAGCTCCCTCTGCTCTCCCCACACTGATTTGCAGGACCAAGAAGACGTTGCACTACCTAGGTCCAAGGTACCAGGCACATCAGTGGAGAGCAAGGTAGCTCCAGTCTTTAATGTTACAAGAGAGATAACATCAGCTATGGGACCTAAGGGAGCTAAGAAGAAATAAACTGGTTAACATAATTCATGTTTGAGAAGACACCATGTTGAGACCAGGACTGACCTGGGGATCTTCACTCCATCCTCCATTCTGCACCACAAAGTTTGGAATCTAAGGTGCCTCAGATTGCCAGCAGTGGGAATCACTTGTGCACGTGCCAGTCAAGCATGGATTTAACACCACTGTTTTCCCTTTTGTAATATTGCGTAGAACAAGGCAGTATTATATCACTCTACCAAAGTACTGCACTGCAGATAAATTTTGTCCCAGCTTGACATTCTGCTAACTATCTGATCTTCCAAAAACATAACTTTCTGAATTCCTGAACTATGAAATTTCACAATCAAGAGATTAACAACTTGTGACTGTATTTTGAGAAATAATAAAATTAATGAAAGCATAACCGTGCATCTCTGCGTTTCTGTTTTTTTTTGTTTTGGTGGGGTTTTTTAACAATTGCGCAAGGGAAGAACTTCAGTTAGACTGAAAACAGCTATTGAAATTTCTGGATTATCTGAAAGTTGGTAATCTAAACAGCAGCAAATAAACTCATTTATTTCTAGTCATTCTTTCAAAAGCTAGTAGTAGACTGATTTACTGACAAAAGCAGCTATTTTTCCCACAGCCTGATACAAAATAAATTATTTACCTTTACAAAACAGTGCATAGAATTTAATATAATGCTACTGAGGCAGAGGGCACCTGCAGATGAACTGGATGTTGTTAGATCATGGAGATGACTGAGCAATATACTTTTGCACAGTTCTCATCGAACTGTTAGCAGTTGGACAGAACATCTGGTGCTGGGAATTCATCAGCTATTCTTCATCAACACGCTTTCTAACAGACGGGTCTAGGGGTGACTGTGAATGCTGATTGGTTTTCCCTAGATTCCAGGGAAATCACAACATGTAAGTGGCACATAAAGAAGGAAGAGAAATAAGGCAGGGCCATGAACAACATGAAAAGAAAACAAACAAACAAACAAACAAAGGATTGTTGGAGGCAGGGAAAAGCTGGGTAAAAACATAAATCAATTTCATGTATTTTAACATCAGAAACTAAACCAATATGAAAAGATGAGAACTCACTATATTAGCTGCTTTTAGCAAATTAAAGCTCCACAAGCAGCAGTATAGAAGCATCTACATAATAGCAGACTTGGGATATGCATGTATTTTTACTTCCGCAGAACTTTTATTACTGCAGTCTGTTCTGGCAGCCTTGCAATCAGTGTCTTAGCAAAAAGGCCAGCACCGCTTGCACCTCTGCAAAATATGGATAAAAAGCAAGAGACAACTCTCAAGAGACAACTCCCATGCTGAGTATGCTCATGTCCTTGAGCAACGAATTCCTTTCTTTTCTACTGAAGCCTTAAAGAAGGCATCAGAGTTACCACATTTGTGCCTACACTCGCTTTTGACTGGAAGAGCAGCATCACAGTTTCTTTAACCATTTGGCAAATCGCCCTGCAAAATTCTAAGGATTTGCTACAGGGACTCCACTCACAAGGCTCTTCCCACACAACTGATGACTGAGGAGTTCATTTCTAATCATTAATCATCTCTAGGAATTCATCAGTCTGGTTCAGTGCTCCTCATGGGAATTTAGATTTTTAATGTTGCAAGTCATTTCATTGTTTAATAATTTATGTTCCTGCACCAAGACCTTCCCCAAAATTAACAGCACTTGCACTGCCTAACATGAAAAGGTTTTTAAAACACAGCTAGTCCAGAACAGAAACAGTGGGCACAGACCTCGAACCTAAAAATGCTACATAACATCAGGTCAGTTGCTGCAGTGATTTGCTCAGTCCATGCAGCCGTGTAGGAATAATAACAAAACTGCCAAAAATAAAAAAAAAAACTTAAAATGTCCAAACCTTCTTTAAAGGGAGAGCTGTGAAATTCTGTAAGCTTATGGAGAGCTGTGCTCCATGCAGCCTTAAATCTCTTTGTTAGCAAAAGTATCTTCCTTCTTCCTCCTGACTCTGGACCCAATTTTATTTTTTTGTATTCTAGTTCATGTTGTCAGTTTTCAACTCCACACACTGCCAATCTACAAATACACCAGCTTTTTTTCAAAAGCTTTATACTGTTCTAGGATAAACATCTTGGGGAAACATGGTATGTGGATTAACCCTTCCACTTTTAGCACTGAAGTACTGGCGTTAGTGATCTGTGCTGTGTTGAGTCAAAGGACATTCCACTGATTTCTGAAGGGCTTTCAATAAAATTGTGCATACACGGGAGATCAGATAAATCAGACCTACCCCTTTCAGACCTATCAATGTTAGTAGATCTGGAAGAGGCCAACAGTCCACCACAGAGTTCTACTACAAAGTAGCCTCTGATCAGACAGGTGTACAGCCCCAAATTCATCTCTAAGTTATCTGCTATGAAAACAATTGTTGTCGAACATCTTTGATGTCCTCTTATACTTCCCGAAGTTCAATTATAACATTGTGTGTCAGACATCAGGATGACCTGCTACATCCTCCAGGGTATCATCTATTTTACAGTCAGGAAGTGTTTAAAATTACTTCATTTAATTCTGTTCAGAGTTTGGTGCTCCTGTCCTTTTTCTTAACCAGAACTATGGACTAAAACCTCACTGGACTCTTCATGGTATTTTCTTAAGTGAATTAGAATTCCTCATTCCTACCAATAAAATCATGAGTTTGTTTAATGAGTTGGGATATCCAGTATCAATTTTACATTGGACCAGAAGCATTGACGTAGATCCTTGAGTCAAAACTGTAATTCCAAAACAGAAATCCTGGTGGTTTTGCTGTCCCTCCCTCATTTAATCATATGGCTTTGCACAAAAACCAATTCCCTACAGATCTTTAGAACTCTACCTTCATCCTCTCCTCCCTATTTTCCTCTCTACCAGTGTTCAACAGATGTATAGGTTTTTCCAAATCTATATTCTACAAACATTTTTTCTCCTATCTGTTGTTGCTTAAACATTCAGCCAGAGAACTATGACTTCTCACTGTTTCATCACTTCTACACCTTGATCCCTTTTTTCTTTAACTGCAGAAAACTTACAGAATGTAGAGGTTCTAATAATGACTTTCCCCTGGAGTAGCTCCTGAAAGCCAATTGCCTACAAACCATCTCTTCAGCTTGTGCCAGATTTTCAAAAAGCAACTTCAGCAGACCAAATTTGCAGATACTTGCCACAGGACTGACTCTCAAGTTATTAGCCATGTTAAAATGCAGGTCAGTTTTTCCATGACCAAAACCTCTTTCTTGGATTTTAGAGTAGTCATATTCCATTTTTGGATGATTGCATGCTCCTGGATCATGAACTTGATTTAGAGCAGTTCTGCTCTGAACACACCCCTTCCCACATTTTTTTTAGAATGCCTTTTCCAAGAGTTTCCCTAGGAGTTTGCCACTTCCTTTTAGCATTTCAAAAACTAAATACTGTTATTCAGCTGCAGACCTAATGATCTCCTTGCACTCCTACCCATTTAACTAGGTAGTTTTTCAGTCCAGGAAAGAGATTTTCTTTGGACATTTGTGATGCTCTCTGCTCACCAGTCTTGCATTATAACAATCCTTTTTATAAACAGGATTTTTACACTGCTAGCACTTCATGGAACTGCTTCCTTTATTTTTTGCATTATTGCCAATTTCCTTTATGCTTGAATAGTTCAATAATGGTATGACCCAGGGTAGAATCTTCTTTTCCCTGGACATGGAGCTGTACTTATGACCAGATTTCACCTTCTCTCATTCTCATGTTTAGCACCATAGGAAATGTCTTACTTTCTGAGTATCACAGAATCACAGAATGGTTGAGGTTGGAAGGGACCTCTGGAGATCATCCTGTCAAACATCCCTGCTCAAGCAGGGTCACCTAGACCTGGTTGCCCAAGATCTAGTCCAAGTGGTTTCTGGATATCTCCAAAGATGGAGACCTCATAACCTCCCTGGGCAACCTGTGCCAGTGCTCAGTCACCCTCACAGTAAAAATGTGTTTCCTGATGTTCAGAGGGAACCTCCCATGTTTCAGTTTGTACCCACTGCCCTTTGTCCAGTCACTGGGCACCACTGAAAAGAGCCTGGCTCCATCCTTTTGCACCCTCCCTGCAGGTATTTATAGACATTGATAAGATCTCCCTGAGCCTTCTCTTCTCCAGGCTGAACAGTCCCAGCTCTCTCAGCTTTTCCTCACAGGAGAGATGCTCCAGTCTCTTCATCATCTTTGTGGCCCTTTGCTGGACTCTATCCAGTATGTCTATGTCTCTCTTGTACTAAGGAGCCCAGAACTGGACACAGTACTCCAGGTGTGGCCTTACCAGTTCTGAATCACCTTGCTCTACCTGGTGGCAACACTTGTCTAATGCAGCCCAGATTACCCTTAGCCTTCTTTGCCGCAAGGGCACCTTGCTGGCTCATGTCCTTGGCATTCTTTAGATTTCAAGTCCAGCTGAACATTCATAATTGTTTTATTGTCAATTTAGCTTTACAGCCCTTGGTATGTCAGTACCACAGGCCTCCACAGGTCCTCCATCAGCTCAGAGACAGCTGATGCTCTCCTCAATATTTAGCTTTTGGTACACTTTAGCTAGCTGACTTTCTACTGCATGACTTGCATCATTTCTAGACCAATCTGTTTCTGAGAGCAAATTCTTCAGTTTTATTAGACCTGGGTGACTTAGCTTAGCCATTAAGATATGCCTTCACACCTAGTCATTTATTTGTGCTGCAATGCTGAACTAAGAAAATAAGCTATCCTTACACATTTTTATGTAAGCTGAGACATCCTGACCTCTGGCCAAATGGCCCTCTATCTAAGCTTTCTTACCATTACAGAAAAGACTTTTGTAACTGTGCACTTCAGCCTGCCTAGACATTTTGCATTTATTGTTCTAACAAAAGTATTCAACTAAATGCCATTTTTCCTGCTCTTTATGGTAACAAAAATATAACAGTCTTTGGATTGTATGAAGTTCTTCCACTACTTGTTCCACATTATTATAGGTGGGTACTAGCTCACAGCGTATCTTCTTGATTCTTCAGGTTACCTTCCTGACCAAAGAGAAAAGCTAAATTGTCTTCTTTTAAATCAGGTAGAAGAAGAAATTGTGAAAAAGCTATGTGACAGCATGTTTGATGCTGCTGGTGGTTTATAAGCATCTGAACCCTCTTAAACACAAGGGATGAAGACAAACAAAGGAAGTTTCCTGGCTTACAGAAAGCATCTTTCCAGCAGTCTTCTAATCCATTCTCCATATTTCTGAATTTAGATTGATTCTTTCATCCAACTTCAGTTCCAACTTCTCCTTTCTCCACCTCAGTTTGCATCATACACACCAAATATCCTTCACATAGGTTATGGTAACTACTGAATGCCATTAGACCTTCCTCCTTCTCTTTTTGGGCAAAATATGTGTTTAACTGTCTTTTATAGCTATTTTACATGAAAAGCAATGATTTAGTAAAGTTTGCCTTAGCCTTTTAATCTTATGTACTTCATTGTTTATACAGTGAAAGACTCTAATGTAGAAAAATGAATAGATGCAGTTCTAACTCCTCTGTCTTGTCAAATAAACATTGTTTTTTGATTGAATGATATTTCTCAAACACATCATATTAAGAAAACTTTTTTTTATGTAAACTTACAAGCAAATGACAGGTGTTTCTAGGAGGTATCAGAGAAAGCTTTTTCTTTCTGGCAGAACCCTATGCTGTTGAACTCAAAATAGGTGTGTGTCATGCAAAATATCAAGTGTGAGGGAAAATTGGTAAATCACCAATCACCCTACCTGGGATATCTGTCTGTTAGAATGGCTACCTCAGTCAATTGCACCAAAGCACAGTAATCCAGCTGATTGATGCTAACAGCCTGTTCAAAAGAAATGACAGCTACTTCATACTTCACTTCATACCTTCTAAAGCACAGAAGTCTCAGCTTCACAAGTGTAGTGCAGCAGAACCTGACTCCAGATATATTGAATTCATAATGCAATTGATATATCTGGGAATGCCTGACAACCTTATCTGGGGCGTCAGATTTTGATGTAGTTCAATGACAGTTGGTTTGACTGATTAAGCACAGCTTCACCTATGCCTGCATTTCCATTTTCCATATGCATGAATCTGGGACCATTCCATTTTGTCAGACTAAAGACTACCATCTACCATCTGTATCTCTTCCAGAACACCTCTTTACATGTCTGGTATGTAAAGTCACTTAATTTTCCACATGGCAATCCAGAAAGGATGTGGATCAACCGGAGAAAGTTCAGGGAACAGGGCTAGTAAAAGACAATCAACACTTACTTGAAGAAAGAAAAAAATAGAGCTGTTTTCTTTAGAGAGGGAAGACTAGGGAGATGTGTATTGACTTTTAAAATATGTAAGACGTAGCCATAAAAATATAAAGGGAATAAACTCCTCTCTATACCTACCATGAGTAAAACCAGTTTAAGTGTTTTAAATTACAGCAGTAGATATTTTGTTCAACATTGGAAAAGCTTCCTAGTAATAAGGATGATGAAGCACAGGAGTAAGTTGTCAATTGAAGTTGGTGGACCCTCCACCATAGAAGATTTTAAGGATTTGTTAGATAAGCACCTTTCAGGAATGAAATCCATTTCATGAACACCTACTTCATGTATACCTTCATATATACCGTCCTTTTCTTCATCTGTGCTCCTCTGCAACCCTGTTTTCTATGATCAAGTCCTCCCTTTAAGTCAGGTTCAGAGAGGTTTTTCAGGCAGTCCTATGCACTTCAGAAGGCACTTAGACATTTGTCTATGATTTTTGATGTACTTCCAACTTTAACATTTTCAGATAATACAAAGAAGCATTTCAGCTGATGATTCATTGTTTGATGTTTAAGTCATGGATTTTTTCTATGGCTCTGAAATGCAATTGCAGCCTCTCCAATATATGCCATTTTTTCTCTCTAGACATTTCCACTGATTGGGTAGAAAAAGATACCTATGGAGTTGCAGCTAACGACTATTTTGATACATAGATACCAAATCTAGGAGGGCTTGTGTGATAAGTGGATTTTAGTACTCTTTATTAGTGTCAGGCCACAGAATTTTGATTATGCCCATTTTATTTCTTATACATATCTTGTTTGCTAGATTTTTTTCTGCACAAGATTCAAATATATCTCTACTGAAAGTCTTATGAGACAGAATACTGATAGAAAATTAAATAACTGTTTATGGACTTTTCTGATATGAAAATCCCAAGCTGCCAAGATTCATCTGAATCAGTCCTGGGAAAAAAGCAAGGCTGCAATAATATTATATTTTTCTAGTTCACTTTGTGACTTATTTCATTAACTTAATAATTTGCTCTAGACCCTTGAATGATGACTGTAAAGTACAATCAGCCATCAGCTCTATCAACATAAGTCAAACTGTATTTTTGCTGAAGGGCAGAAGAATGCTGCATTACAGAAGAGAAAGTATTCTGCAGTACCTTACATAGCTTACTAAAATGTTTCGGTCCATATACAATTTAAAAATTGTCCTAATGCTCAGCCTCTCTTTTCACCACTGGAATCCTTCTGCAATTCTCTACTCCTCATGGTATGGTGGAAGTACAGTGGAAATTTACCTACTTAAGCTCCATTTTCTTCCCAACTCTCAGAAGATCTGAGAACCTTAGAAAATCTAAAGTTATTGAAGATCTAAGAAAAGGGCCTTAGTACAATTTTTTAACACTAAACAGTGAACTCAGAACAAATATTTAAGCATCCTCTACAAAAAAAATACAAGATACCTAGCTGAAAGCACAGGACATGAAATGCAAGTTATTTAAGACTTATTGTAGATTCTGCTTCTACAAAATTCACCAATTAGTCAAGGATTGATTTTCCAGGGCAAGCAGCTCTACAGGAAATGTTTCCTGAGTGATCAATATATTATTGCTTATTCAGTGAGTGATGAAGCTTGCCTGCCTGACAGAGCATTATCAGCTCACCTGGAAACACATCTTCCCTGTTCTTTAATATGGAGAAGGGCTGTGAGCAGTGGACATCTGTGACACAAATGCAATCCAGAATGGCATTGCCATTATCACATTATCCCTAGTGGCTGGATTATTCATGTATGTCACTGGCACAAGTGACTGAAAAAAAACCTTCCAATTATGCTCTTTTCCAATGGCACATTCTTCCCTTTTCCTGGCACATTTCCCTGACTTTTGACATTGTAATCATGAAGTACAATTGAAGGATAGAGCCCATCTCCGGGCTTAAGCATTCCGTCTCCCCTCAAAAGCCACATAAGTTTATGTCACCTGCCCTTAAAAGCCTCCAAAAAACAGAGATTATGCCCTCGCTGTGGGTAGTCTCTTCCTATTTTTCATTCATGAGCAAATTAATTAGACTGCCTAAGAACAACTATACCAGGTCAACGCAAGGGTCCTTGTAGTCCAGAATTTTATCTCCAGCAGCTATAAACAGAAGGGTGTAATAACAGGACAAACACATAGTAGTACTTCTTCTTCAGACTACCCTCACTGGCTGTAATGAATTCTGGCTTAGGAAATCACTGAGCCAGAGTTGCTTACTGGTTTTTTGTAATACACAACCTAAAACTCACCTGGCAAAGGGTAGATTCTATGTAGAATAAGGAAAGTCTATACTGAAGAATTATACAGACTCACAGTTAATTCAAGATTCAGTGTTGCAATTTATATTGTAGCGAATATCACTTGAAATGCTTCAAAGGTGTTCAGTTAAGTTTCAGATTTTATACCCCATTTCACCTGTCTCCACCACTATCACTTGCTGCCATGGCTCTTAATAGACTTCAGTGTGCTCTGAATTGGGCTCAGGAAAACATTGAAGTCCTAACTTTTGGAAATTGCTGCCTAGAGTAAACCAAAAGTCAATTAAAAGTTTTTACAATAGGATGCCCTTCCCTCCTCTGCTTGAAAAAGTTTCTATTCCTCTTCTTTTTTTCCCAAATGGTTATCTAAAACTAGTGACATTGTTTCAGGAACATTTTCATTTTCAAGTAGGCAAAAAGGATTTTCTAAAAAAAAATAAAATTGGAAAATTATTATTTCAACAAAGAAACTCTTGCAAAAATTATAAGCGTGCTTTTTCTAATCTTTTGAAAGAAAAGCATTTTTAAATCTTTTTTGGTTTTTTAGGAATTTTCCTCTTCCGGTCCAGCTTTTCTTTCATACAGTGCTTTCTGCTTCAAACAATATACTAAGTAAAAAGCCAACAGTGTTGGCCACATGTAAGATGACAAGGATTGTCAATGAAAGAAATATACACAAATATAACAGATATTAAAGGTAAGAAAAAACATGTTGCATTTATTAAAATTATTGCTCATGTGCCTTTTAAAAATCATTATTTAATTAACATTGAACTAACATCCTCATTTTGCAGATGCACCTCATCATACTTGCGATTTTCTTCTTTAGTTTGATTTGCCTGATTAATCTCTGCCTCTTGTAAAGATTAACTGCTTTAGATGGCTACACTCTGCAGCAAACAAGAAGCTAGAAATACCTCAGATAGATTAGATGACGAAGCAGTCTAATATTTTCTCTAACTTCAATATAAAGATTCCTGCATGCTAAGAACAATTCTTAGATTTTGGAGCATCTCTGCAGCATACTCTGGAGGTATTAAAATTGTATCACACAGTTTTGCTTGTTAGCTAGTGGATAGACAGCTAAAGCAACTAAGGAGATAGTAACATGGAATAGTGCCTATTTAGTACAGGTGGCCTGTTGTTAATTTACCAGGCATATTTCCTTGATGTGAAAAATGTTAGATGCAGTGGAGACAATATAGATATTCATTCATTTTCAGGTGTGGGCTTATGATACATGAAGACCTTTCAGTAGTCAGATACTTCAGATAGGCAACTGCATAAATTACTGGTTCACTTAGACTGCCAAAAGACAAATTGAAAAAAAACCTCAAGTTCCCCAGTTTGTAAAATGCCTGAGTGAATGAAACACCAGAGCAAATTTTGGAATGCTCTGGGCTGAGAGCTGGTAACCAAGCCCAGTTATGAGGTGGTTTCAGCTAAGTTACTTTAATCTTCTTCGGATGTTTTCTGTTTCTTCCTCTCCTAGCATGGCTCCCCTTGGACAGCTTCAGTTAACAAACTGGGATTTTAGACTTTGAGGAAAAAATGATAAAAGGGAAATTTTATTTTTTGTTGCTTAAGAAAGATGTGGCAAATATTTGAAGAAAAAGAATACTGGGACGTAACTTAAACCCTTAAGACCGCTTTGTTTAGGTGCAGGTGTGTTGCACTGAAAAACCAACTTAGGAAGTTTCTTTTTATTGCTGTTTCATTAATTAAAAACATGGAAAAATAGGTTACCTTTTCACATTTGATACACAAGAGTAGAACATATATACAATACGCAAATATCATCATATATTATATTATTTCAAAAAAATAAACTGAAATTGTGAAAAGGCCTTTGAATTACACAGGAACCTACGCCAAATTAAAAACCTGACTGAAAGTCTCCACTGAAATCAGTGTTCTTAAAGGGTAAGGACATAAATATTATGTTAACTAGAGCTATAGAGAACAGTTTTAGAATATGAACCTGCTTAGCTTTCCCATCCTGGAATACCCAAGGGCTTCATTAGCTGTAAGGTGGTATATCCAGGGGGAAAAAAACTTACATTTTTAGGGCTCCAGAGAGGAAATAAAGAGCACATGCCTTTGCAAAGCTTCAGTAATGCTATTTTGATTAGAGGAAGGTTTCTTTCTAAGGAAACTATTAACTACAGGAGTTTAAAAATGCTATTTTAAGATACAGGAGTATAGCAGTTGCACTTCAGTGAGCACTAGCAGATGATTTCTGGCTGCTTTTAAAGGGGTGCGGAGGGGTTAATTGGCTTTCTGCAAAAATGCAGAAGGATATGCTGACAGACCCAAGTATTATTTTGAAGACCAGATAAAGAAATACACATGCACACACACAGTTTGTGGAAGTACTGTCAGCTAAACTGGCAAGCATTGCAAGTTGTACATTCACAAGGTGTCTAAAATCCTGTAAAAACACCATACAAACCTTAGAGGAGGAAAAGACAGCCTGATAACAGTGGTTTGCTCATTTTATGGGTACGTTAAATGGAGAACTGGGATCCTCTTCCAAAGAAAGCTTGGAAGGGTGTGAAAAGTTTCTTTAGACCAACTCCAAGAGCAATGTAAAGAGAAAAACAACTACTTCATGTATTTTTACAGGTTTGCCATTTTGCAGCAGATACCTGGGATGAGGGCTTCTGAGCTCCAGTGACTATAGAGCTATTTCAGTCAGCCTGGATGCTTTGGGTTATAAGAGTTAGTAAGCTTGTCAGTGCTGTTTTCAGTCGTAGATCATGTCATTCCTAGACCCACCATATGAAAGGGGCCCAGCACAAACTAGCCCTAGCAGCAGCTGTGCAAGACCTACTTAGTGGACAGTGAATGTGCAGCAAGCCTGGTGACTTCTCTGCAAGCAAGATTTCTGCACCAGGCTCCAAAAGCCCTGTAAGCCTCACTGACAGTGTTGGCCCCACCACCAGTTTGTCATTGCAGAGGGAGATTCACCCAGATATACATGCGCTAACATTGTGATGCCTGCTGCTTTCGCCACATTGAGAGGAAAAAAGGGCAATGTCAGTGATGGATTATCTTTCCCACAAGAACAGACAGACCAAGACAGCACCCTTGGCAGTCCAGCAATAGAAAGATCACACAGCATATCACACACTGATAAGTCCAATAAGCATCTCTTTTTGGGGTTTATCTAAGTTCATCATCAGTTCTGCTCTCTGCGCTTCTGTAAGCTCACTGCTTTCATACTGGCACTGGTTTTGTACCCACTGTGTCTGGGTTTTGCCATCAGTCAAATACATAGCAAAGAGTCTTCTTGTTTTGAAGTCTTTCCCTTACACCTGTTTTAAGCCCAGGAAGGGATGGCCAGGTCTCAGGATTCCTGCTTCAAATTATACAGCTTACTTTAAATAAGCTGGCAGTAAAGTCCTTGACACGACCTTCAGCAACAGACATTGCTGCAGAAAGGACTGTGCCCATTTCAAACTGTGAGTGAAAACAGATCTCAGATACTTGGTCTCTCATGAACAAATCATCATCATTTATTGTCTCCTGGCACTGTTGATTGAATGTGCATAGCTGAATGCTAGAGGTGCATGAGGACAGATGATGGCACTTGATTAGGGTTAGAGAAATGTAACCCAACCATGTGATATCAAGGTGGGCTTAAAAAATTTGTAAACCAAAAATAATACATTTAGTTAGACCACTGAGAGAAAAATGCTACAGAATGAAGATGCTGGTTGAAATGGCCTAAGATTCAAGCACTGAGTTAACCCTTAATTTCTGTTCAATTTTTTGTAGAAATTGTGCTAAATAGTGAACAGAAACTACTTTAAAAGAGGCATAAAAAGACAGTTGTTTAGTGTGACAGCTAAGGCAAAAAAAAAAAAAGGAAAATAACAGAAGAAAGCAGAAATACAGACAAGAGGTAAATCCAGAGTCTGACCCCCCCTCTTAAGGAAGCTGATTGATATTTTTCACCCTATCTTGCCAGGAAAAAAAGGTGTTTTAATTATACATGGCAACATTGGCACTTTACTGTCCCTGAATTCTTACCAGACAATGTGTCCCACTGCCCAGAGAAGAAAAAACACTAACTAAAACCCAAACTCAGTCCAGTAAGAACTTCTTTGCAGTCTTGCTACCCTTTCTAAAAAGAGGGAAGTATCACATCTTTGCAAAGTTCAAAAAGGACTGATATCACTACTGCTATTCATTTCAGACAGCTACTATGACAAGTATAAATGCCATGCAAGAAAAGGATATATTATATTAAAAAATCTTTTTGAGATTGACCTGGCTTTCAGTTAGTGACAGCTTTAATCATAATGGAGACTTTGTGACAGGGTCTTCAAACTTAAACTACTCATAAGAAACACACATTAATCCTGGAGACTAAAGGCCATTAGTCCTGCTCTTCAAAAAAGCTAGCAAAGCTGATCAAACTCTTATCTAACTTCAAAAAAACATCCTAGTGAACCCTAATAATGGGAAGGATAACCCCACCCAGACTACGATTTACAGGAAAGCATGTGAATCTCCTAATGTAGAGCTCTAATCCCACAAAATATCCCAGCTTCTTGGTTTGCCAAGAGAAAACTGATTTAACTCCAATTATGCAATCCTACATTTGAAGCAGCATTGCTGTTACAAATGAATTGCTCATTTGTTCCTTAGTAGTTTCACTTTTTGGCTCTCATCCTAACATGGAACTGCAATTTGCAGGCTACAAACACTGCACAGGGAAGTTTCATTCTAAATGAAACAAACTGTTTCACCATTATTATTTTAGAATCACCCAAGAAAATGTATGCATGTAATGTATATAACAAAATTTAAAACCTGAATTTATACTGTGGCATCAGACCACACCATCTTAAGATTTCTTCATGTTGTCTGTGGGCTTTGGTAGCTTTTCTAAAATAAGTCCTAAACAAAGAGGTGTAGTTTTACTTTCATTACAGTTTGAGATTTGTCCCTGACTTTAATAAAAGCAGGACTCAAGTCTATAAACACTTTTCAAACAGGATGCAAGAAGACAGACATCTGACCATATAACTGACTCATTTCAAATAAATGGTACATGATTTAGAAACTAAGCACCATCTGTCTCACACCCTTACTTGAAAATATTGCAATTCAAAGGGGTTTTTTTATCCAAATACCACTGCTCTGGAAATCATCATGAAAAGTCTTCTGAAAGCATGACATCAGAATACACGTCCAAAGGTCAACAGAAATTTTCTGTGGAAGATATACCAAACAGCAGTTTTGAGGACAGGTTTATCATTTCATAGTTGCCTGTTAAATGTAAAGGACCGGATCCAGACAAGAATGCTAGCAAAAAAAAAAAAAAAAAAGGTAAAAAAAGGGTTTTAATGCAACAATGCTACAATACTACTTACTACTAGACATTACCAAGTCAGTGTGTGAAGAAAGATTAAGTTCAGGAATACTATTGCTGCCCTAATGGTCCAGTGGATAGGATACACAAGTGTAAATTCCTCCAAGGAGAGCAAACAGGGAGTCTCACAGACATCAGTCTTCAGTCTTATTTTTAACTAAAAGGAGACCAGACGCTATGGCGACAAAGACAGGACATGAATATACAGAGAATTAAAAGTCAAATATAGAGGGTTTTTTCCTGAATCATTTGAAAAATGAATAAGACTATTCAAAGCTCTTATAAATACTAGGCCAGGAAGGAAGCAAGTTCTCATCCTCCTGATGTAAAGTTTTATGACAGCGACTTTTACAGGAGCAGAGAGCAACTGGAAAGCAACTGCCACAGCCTAGGTAGATTTGCTTACCTAATATAGAAAAGAATCTCATTTATAAACCAGAGTGATGTCTGAGTACCTGTCAACACTCTGCAGAGAAATTAAGTCACATTGATGTATATTGCTGAATGATGGGTACAAAAAGGAAAAAAAAGGGTGAAGGTAGGGGGAGCTTCATTGTCTGAGTGAGGCAGTGGTGGAGATGAGATAGGGTGGACTGTGTAATAGAAGGAAAGGATGCCACGTCACAGTGTAGTGGGCAATATTCTGGTTTGAGACTCCTTCATCTTCTGCTAAATTCTCTTATATTTCATACACAGAGGAGTCTACGGGTCATAGTACCTTAGGGTATGTTAGAAACCAAACACACACATTAATTAGAAAACAGGTATATGCAACAGCACAACATTCCTTGACCTAATGTGACTACAGTGCTCATCTCTAGCCTCACAGCACCATTCACATCTTCTAGACCATTGGCCTGGAACACTGCAATGCCTTCTTTATGGTACCACACACAGAAAACACTGCAGTCCTTTAACAAAACTACCCTCCAAATTATTTTGGGGTGAAATTCAAGGCAGCAAATCTGATTAGCCAATCCATTGTTTATCTAGGCTGTTCAACAGACCCTTTCAGCTATGCCCATCTTATTTTCTGCCTCCTCCCCTTGTTCCAATGTGTAATTCAGTTATTCAGTAAGAATTTTGTAGATACAATTGCTATGCTATCGCTATTATTGCAGAAGCAGTCTTTCTTTTCTAGCTTGATCACTTTCTCCCTTTGCTCTACTGTCCTCTACACAGTTGTAAGAGTACAAATGAGTGAAAAACCAAGACCTGTTTCACTGTAACAATTTTAATTTGAGGACTGCTTTATACATTTACGTGAATGAAACTGAAAATTGAATAAAATTGAGTGTGTTTTATTCTATAGTACAGTGAGTGCCCAAAATAGTACAGGGGATCATTTTCCAGTTGACATAGCAAGTCAGAGCCAGAGTAAAGACAGGATCTCAGATGCAAACCTTCACACAACTCAGAGAGACTGATTTTCCAAAAGTAGATTCTCATACCTGTCTGCAAAATCAAATGAACAACAGCAACAAGAAAGATAAGGTCTTTTGTTTTCTCTCAAATTGAATTCTTGCAATAACTAGCCATTTTTGAAAGTCTTAACACAGGTTTGTATTGCACTTGTTAGATAACATTCTCTCCCCCGAAACATGCATTCCAGTGTGGCATATGAGAAGGCAGCAAAGATACAAGAGCATATATTGTAAAGGATACAATTGATGGGGATGTGAAGACAGAAGCATTTTCATGTGATCTCAGGAGCAGTAGCAACATTGCTCACTGGAATATAAACAGATATCTTCCGTAATAATAATAAAAGTTCAAGATGTTTCTATTCTAAAAAAACAAATATGCAAGATGGAATTTCCTCATGTATAACATCTGGTAAAAATAACCACTGAGCTCCTCTGTTGCCATGTAGCACAGAACACATCAAAAAGGTCCAAGAGCACAGTACTCGCACAACCAGTTCCTGAAGCAGTAGGATCAAGGCAAGGACCAACGGTCAAACTAAGCTTCACAAACATTTCTCCTGTTAAAAGCAATTGGCTGGCTAAGCACCATAGCACCATCCTTACTAACAACTCCATTCACAAAATGATGAAGTATCCCAACAGCTCAGCAAAATACCAGATAAAGAAGTCTGCAAGAGTACTTTATCTAAGATAAAAAATTATCTCCCACCCTCAACAAAAGCAGTTAGCAACCTCAAGGCTCTTTCATAATGTAAATATTCCATAGACAGTACCATTGCAAATGCATTTTTTAAAGAATAATATAACTCTGGTTTTGCAGCAAAGAGGACTCTGGCAAGTAATTTACAGTTCGTGCAGTGCTCTATAGTCTGCATCCCTCTTAAGTAATACCAATATAACATGTTCGTTCTTTCCTGTGTATCTGTCTACTGAAAGTGAAGAAGTCTATAATACAGCAGCTATTAGAGTCCTATAAATTATAAAATACATCTTCTAGGAGATCAGGTTTTACCACTGCTCTAGGGCAATATTAAGCTGAACAAAAACAAATGTTTTATTATGAATCATAATATTGTTTTACAGCAGTGAGGGTCAGTTTTATACTCTCAGCTGTGTGAACTTGCTTTTTTTTGTTTGCTTGTTTTTTTAAAAGTCATTAGGAAGTCTCAAAAGCTCTAATAGAAACGAACTGTAGCTTAGCTATTCAAGACTGACCACCTGATCTTCAAGACTGGAAACAGAAAGGCACCAACCGCTCGTGGTATCCATGTTGGACTCAAAACATCCTGAAGATATAAAGATGCAGCATCTTTTATTTTAGTGAAGGACTGGCAGTTAATATGCAAGGCAGAAGCTCTAATAGGCATGTTCTTTCATAGTACCTAAACTGAAGGCAAATGATGACCTTGCCTTAGGACGTGAGTAACATTCTTTTTTCCTAAGATGAAAATAAATATAGTATTGCCAGCTTTTCTTTCCAGAAGAGAATGAACAGTAACTGCTGAAATCCTTCCCAGTCTACACATGTGAAATAAAGTAGGTCAGGAAGCAGTCAATGGTAAAGCCTTTCATAAAAGCTACCAGCAAATGAAATACGTGGGAAGGAAAGAAGTAGGCCTGTGATTTCTCATCCATGCAGTGTTCCAAATGTGTAGGCTGCTGTTTAAGGTAGAACTGAGATAAGTGGCTACTTAGGAATCAACTTCACAGCCATGTCCCTTTCAAAGACTAGTCCTCAGATCAAAACCAAGGATAAGAAAACTGAAATAGCTCCTCACAGAACCAAGGCTTCACCCTGCTTCAGCCTCTTGCACTCTCCTTCAGCCAATGTGTAAGAGAGAGGGCATAAGTATAAGGGACCCATCCAAGTGGCTCTCACTTTATGCTCCCTCCTAGGTACATACAGCTCCATCATCATAGCTTCCTTCCTGCTAACTGATTTAATGTGTTGGCTGCAACTAGCTGAGCTGAGCTGCATCCCACCACCATGCTGCAGCTTCCCATCAGGTAAACAGAGCAAGGGAAGAGCCTGTGGCACTGTACTTCAGCTACAGATTTACAACCCAACAGGATCCTGTTAAAGACCACACTGTCTTACTATGAGACACTGTGATCCCATTACTCTGTTGCAATTTTCCATTTAAGCCTGTACATGACTCGATTTCTATCAGTGTGTAGTAACCTCGGAGTGGCACTTGAGCTCCTGCTGGGCCAGGAGCTTGCTGATGGCCAGGATGTTATGCTGGAGAGTGATTAGAATTATCTATAGAAAAGTAGCTCTGCAGCAAGGAGGAAACCCTCCCATTGTTCGTCCGCATCACATGGTGACTGAAGAAAAGAATATTATGTTACTTGGCTTGTCACTTCCTCAGCCTACACAAGTGCAAGATTCCCCAGTCATTATCACATCCTAAATCCCCAACTGTGCAAAAAGTTTTGACTTTTGCAATAAAGAAAAGACATACGCTCCCCCTAACCTGCACCATCCTACATTACAAAGCAGATTTGGGGAAGTTCTAGCATCCTTTCTTCTCATCTACTCATCCATACAAGTTTTTCTTTTGGATTTAAACTTCCTTTGAAGGCTTCTTTTTTTTTTTTTTTTTTTTTTTTTTTTCTTTTAAGGAAAAAAGGTATTTAAAGAACCAAGTAAAAAATCCTACAATCCTTTTAGACCAATACTCTCAAAGCTGGCCAAAGTCCAATTAGATTTAGAGACCCATTTGCTGCCCTTCTTTGCATCCAGGAAATACAGAGAAGCTCCATTAATATCAAGAGATTTCTTCTGGAAATAAACAAATGTCATTTAGTCACTAGGCCTCACTTTGTTTCACACACATCTCTGTTATTTATGGCCCCTTTCAAGCTGCCTACCCAAATTATCCATTGGAGCAGCAAGGGTATTAAAATGCTGGAGTTTTGCATGTTCCCCAAATCCTGCCAACTCAGAAAAAATCACAGCACACAAGCAAAATAAAAGCCAAATACAAAGCACACATCTGGCAGCTCACAGTAAAACTCAGCTTCTTGTGTTGCTATTCTTGTGTCCTCCTTGGACAGTAATTTCTAAATTAAGTAGCCACTGCACTGAAATTAAAACCAGTTCTAAGAGCTCAGGAAAACAACAGGCTTAAGTGATGTTGTTTGTTCAGTGAATGTTAGAGTGCTAGTATCTTGGAACACCTCTTGGTTCTATCTTGATAAACTCTATGATTTTGGATGTGTCCCTGCTCATTCTGATGATAACTTCCCCCCACTATTTAGACTGTAAGTCCTCTTGTAAGAAGGTACCATCCCATGACAAATTTGCACAGGGTCCAGTCCAGCAGAACTCCATCTCTGCAAAATGCTGACAATCATCTCTCTGACTGAAGAATTTAAGAATCTGCTTTCAAGGTGTGTAAGTCAGACTTCAACTTTCATGCTACTGATGATGTCGGAGTGCAAGAACATGGGTATTTTTTTAACATTAGTATACAAAAGTGGAGGGCTGGGCTGAAACAAGGAGATGGGATCCTAGCAGGCTCCCCATAGGAGGCATACTCAAGTTAGTTACAGTACTGCTATATCTCCCATTTAGCAAGCGTGATGAAGGATGAAAGAAGGCATAAGAAGGAAGGAAAGAATAAATGGGGGTGAACAAAGTTGAAGAGAGCCTCTCACATTGAATGTATGAGATTTAATGATGCTGTAAAACTAGGACTATTGCTTTCACTAGCTTAGGCCAATATAATTCAACTGAATGCGTATCACAACCTGAGGACCTGACCTGACCTTACCTAACCAGACCAGAAAAAGAGCTGTGAGAAGAATGTAACTCTCAAAGAATGAATTTACTCTGTGGATTTAAATGCATGACACAGGCACATCTTTGCACGCATATGAATTCAGCACGCCTGATTCCTCACTTTCCCAAACTGTAAAATATGTAGCTGCACTTATATAAGGCAAGTATAAGCGGAAATCAGAAGAACCAAACCCGTTAAGTTCATTTTACAGTTGTATTTCTTTTTGCTGGCTGACTTGAAATCAAAGCATCTCTGTCGGACTACGGTCTCGGGTCATAGAAGTTAAATAAACATGAGACGAATCTGCTCAGACTCGTGGGCAGTCTGTGGTTGCCATCTGGTGGCTAAATGTAAATAGTACATGAAAATAAAGAAATATTCCCATCTCCCCATCATGCTTTCTTAACAGCATTTTTAAAGAACATGTGTGTATTATCACTATTTTCTTTTGTTTCAGGTAACATGTTAGTAACATGTATAAGATATTCCAAGATTCATTATTTATATATGCAAGTTCTTAGAAATTCAAGTCGTCTCTTTTACCTTTTTCTTCCAGAAATCTTTAATTACTGATTTCTCCTTCACTCTCCCTCATATAACTTACTCTCTGCAGCCTAGCTCTAAAAAGACTTAAAGTAGTTGCATGTAGAAGAGTAATAGATTCTCATGTGGTCGTCATCCTTTGCCTAGTAGAACACCAACCTGACAGATACTGCCACCCTCACCACCCCTGTACCAGCACATCACTAGACCCTGTAGAATCTAGACAATATTGTTAGACAGTAACAGAAATTGTCGATTGACTGTGGTGCCCAGGAAGCTGATACTGAGGTGGCCAAGAGCATCAGAAGAAGGACTGATACAATTTAAGGCTGTTTCATTTATATTTTAAAAATACCAATATACAAGCTTTCCATTCATTCTCCCCAGCTTCCATATTTCTACGCTGTCTTTTCAAATAACTTTGGCTTGTTCCAACAGAAGAACAAGTTGCTATTGGCAACATTTCTTCTTTAACCCCCCTCTGCAGGACTGTCTAAAGGATTCACCATGTGGGTTCAGAATATAGAACACAATTTCTCCAAGGACTAAATGAAATGCTATAGTAAGTTAGACTGCCTTTATTTAAGCTCTTCAGGTGAGGAAGAAATGATTACACCTTCTGGTAAAATACTCATATAAAACCTTCAGTCAGGTGTGTATGGTTACAGTGACATATTTCACAGGCATCCCTACATATGCATAGCACCAGTCCCATCTGAGGCTATAGGTGCTCCTATAACACAAATTAATAATACAGCATATGAAATGTCACATACGTTCTACAGAAAACTAACATAATTTTATTCAGATAACCACGTTTACAGACATGGATGCAGAATACAGCCAACATTTGCAGCTCCTTCTTAGCATCCAGGAAAGATCCTCATCCACAGCTTTGTTTTAGTAGTCTTTTTGCACTAATACCTAAAGTCTCCATCAATTTCACTGACCATCAGCAGCTGCTGAAGGGGAAGAACCTGTGAGTTAAATGCTGTAACACTAAATACTTTGACATAGCTGAATTCTGTGTCACCAGTAAGATTCAGGCAGGACATGTGCAACTGATCCCCATGCATACCTGCTGCCACACACACTTTGACTTCAATCTTCCACTACGAAGGTCCAGGAAATGTGTTTGGTTTGCACTTCTCACATAGCAATTGAAACATGCGTGTGGACATCTTTTTTTTGTGATAATGATATTCAGCAATGAAAATAGACTAAGACATGAAGGGGACCTGCCCTCTCGAGCCTGCCATTCACATACAAAGAAAAAAAAGTAGACGAGGCAAGTCTCCTCAGATTCACTAATTTCATTGACCTCATACTTGAAGGTTGAGAGGAAGACAGTAATTTTAACTGAACCACAGCGGTGTTGGAATTATTAAGGTATCTCTTAACAAAAGAAGGAAAGGCATTTACAACTGAAGTAATTAATCTTGTAGTGACTGAGGGAAGAAGTGGACCCCACAGATCCAATTTAATTCACCCTGCAATCTGCCAGGCTCTCATTTCAATCAATTTTGTTTAGTGCTTGTTTCAAGCTTTGCTGGAATGATGCATTTTCAACATAAAAAGGCTCAGCAGAAGAGGGCTTTCCTTACACGGCTGGGAAGAACAGCCAACGTGACTGAATTCTTGAAGTGAATTTCTTTCTTCAAATAATATCAAATTCACTGACTGAACATGGGGAAACAGATGTTAGCACTTCCTTTCCACACAGAGTTTCAGAGAACTGATGACTTCTCTTTAGAGCTCAGGGCAGGAGAAAGCATTTTTCCCCTTACACCGCAGGACTTTCACAAGAGTTATTTTAAAGAGTTGTTTATTTCTTGCTTTGCCTTTCTTCAGACTCTGTCTTTAATCTGAACTCTGTCCTTTCCTCATATTTTTTTCTACAGCTGCATATCCTTTTATTTCTCTCTTAGTTGCTTTTCTTATCAGGAGGTTGAGTATACTTCAGTTTGTCCTTTGCATGGTGTTCACACAAAGTTCAGGAGTACAATTCACTTGTGTATTATTCCAGTTTCACACCAGTGCAGTTTCTTTTTAAAGAGACTAGAGAGTAAGACTGCTGTGATTCAGGCCAATACTACAGATTTGTATCCAGTACTGAAAATCAGTGAAGTATTTAGGTGTCTGTTTGGGGGGACAGTTCATTCGAGTCACTTGGGATATTTTTCAAGCAAAGACAATGCTTGAAATATGCAGACAAAAGGCGTGTGGGGGGGAACCCTCCCCACTTTTTACTGACAGCAGAAATTATGATACAGTAAATGGAACTTTACACGGTAGTATTTTTTTCTACATGCACACACTGCATAACTATCTTTGTCAAAACGACTTGCCTTTGCAGTAACAGCAGTTGCAAAGACCAAGAGCTAGTCAGCTTATCATCTGAAAGTCAAGTGTAGACTTAAGGAATACTACATACTTTGGATTCAGGGAAGTTATTGTAGTCTTGTGGTCAGGACACAGGGCTGAGAAATCAGAGACCTTTCTGTCTACTACAGTGACCTCAGACAAGTCAGAAAGACTCTGTACTTCAGACTCAGTGAGAATTAAATGAAGTACCCTGCATAAAGGGCTTCTAGCTACTCGGGAGAAATGGTGCTATCTAAGGCCAAGTATTATAATTTCTCCGTATAATAAAAGAAATAAAAAGAAATAAAAGAGTATGAAATCTCCAACCACAGAACTATCCTGAATAGGACAAAAATTGAAACAGACATTGTAAACTTCTGGAGCAAATATTTATTTCTTACATCTGACCACAAAAAATCCCACTGAGAATTATTAGCCTCTCATTTCTGAGAAAATTAAATTCACAACAGGAAACTATTAAAAAAATAAGCTTCATACTTTGCATTATGATGCAATCACACAACAAACACAAATGTCCATAACAGTGGTGCCTATTTTTAACTTGTTTTTAAAATTTAAAGCCGCTATGTCTTGTTCACCAACAGAATTGAAATGGATCCCTGCATCTGACTACACATACTCAATCTCTTCCAGCTGCAGTAGAAGATCTTAAAGAATAAACAGCTAGGAGCAGACAAAATTGCCAAAACACACATAACAGTGATAACCACAGCAACACCACTATTCTGTAAAATTCAAAGAATACATATTGGCTAACTGTGACTCACCATCAGTAAAGAGGCGTTTATTTAACAGGCAATACAATTTAAGTCTGTGTAGGTAAGCACAAAAAAACCCCTCTTATCCTTTGCTCCTGTAGCATGCAAAAACTAGGATATTAGTAGGCTTCAGAACACTCCAGTGCAGCTATAAGGAAAGCAAACGTGGTCAGGATGCTCATCTTGAGGCAGTTCCAACACGACTGAACTGCAGTTTATTGATTTCTCAGAGCAGAAAGGCACATATTTTGATATTAACTATGCCCTAACACCTGAGAGTTTTCCATGTGTTGATCATTAATTCTGGTCCATTCTCCTTGCTTTCCATATATGCATCCCAGTCTTTGCTAGAAGACCCACCAGAAAAATCTGTGCTTGCTATATGTGAAAGATCAATGCCCTGGGAAGGCAAAAAGTGAAAACAGCCACAGAAGAAATTGCCTTTCTGTAAAAACTTTCTCAAACCATAGAAAAATTCAAGGCAGTTCAGCCATGGTGGAATTAATTCTGCAGTAGTAACAGGCCATTTATGTTCTCATGGTGACATCAACACAGGGCAGCTTGAGCTGATTTAACATTCTGCTGCCACAAAAGGGGCAGATACTCCCTGGATCACCTTTTGCCATGTCTGCAACTTGTCTGACTCCTCCATGGACCAATTCAAACCATAATCCAGCAGCAAACTGAAGTTGAGAGAAGTAAATACTCTTCTGTGCCATACTGATGAAGCCTAATGAATCAGTTCATGAGCAGCCCAGTGAGGATCACAACTGGAAGAGAACTGACTTGTGAAGCCAACAGCAGGAGTAAGCAGCAAAAGCTCCCTCGTTCAGTATGGCAAGCTCTTAAATCAGTGTAGGCATCTTTACTGAGCTTCATCCTTCTGCATGTTGCAACACTGGGGCTGAGATGATCTCTATTACAATTCAGAATTACCTCAGGTCTTTCCATGTGTAGTATAGATCCTTAGAGGCCTTTATACTTGTTCACAGTACCTTCCTCTTCCTTCTTTTACAATGTATTATCCCAAAATGCTGTAATATTTGAATAACCAGACTCCCTTCTGCAAAGAGATGGATATTCACCTCTATGACTTCTGTAGAAGCTGAAGTGTTCCAGCATTTCATTAGCAAGCCCCAGAAAATGGGAGCATAATTATTTCTGACAGAGTAACTAATGTCACCACTCAAGACAGAAGGGAGTTAACAGAAGAGCACACCTGAGCAGGTAGTTACTATGGCCAATTCATTACCATTTTCACTAAGGCATAAGAACGGATTCCCTTGCAGAATTTTAAGAGCTGGGAGAAGAGGAAAGAGGATATGAAAGGAACTCAGAAAAGAAAGAGGACAAAATGAGTGAGCCATTACAAGCAGGAAAGCAGCCCTGACACTGCTGCTTTTTTTGATAGTCACCAGAGCCTCAGCAGAAGGAATTTTATCACAGCAATGTAAATACTACACAGAACTCTTAAGTGCACAGCATAGGGACAAGGCACAAACCCAACACGGAAAGCTAATAAACTTGACTACCAAAAATTAAAATCGGGGAGGTGCTGTTTACATTGACTTTTATCATTGCTCAGTGCTTCATGTAGGCACAAAAGCAGCATTCTGACTTCTGTATACAGACACCTATAGGGAGAAAGATAGTAAGAAAGCTCGTTTTGTTTCCAGTACATAGGCATATGTGGTACCTTGCAGAATGAGATGTTTCAGAAGCACTGCAGTGATGTGAAAATAGAAAGCAGCATGATTACTAGGTCCCTGAGAAAGTTTTATCCATGTAATTTCTATTGCAAATACAAGAAGAGTATATAGCAGGGGAAAGGAAAACATGAGTTATAAACCTACTTATTATTTGCATGCCTTATATGATTAAAAAGTGTGAAGCTGGTATTTTGAATAGTTTGAAAATATGAAGCTAGAATAAAGTGTAAGAGAAGTTTTCTAAGTGAAAAGTCTTCTAGGTTTCATTTCCTGCTCTTCTATTGACCCTTTATAACAATACATCTAATTTAATTCACTCATGAAGAATGTAACAATAAATTCTATCAGAAACACTTAAAATTTAATTTGTGAGTGGTTCTATAGCATAATAGAGACTTGGAACTCATGAATTTCTTTACTTTTTTTCAAAATAAATTATTTAATCCTACAGAACCCTTGGGAGCTGGGCAATTCTTTTCATTTCACTATCTGTATCACAAATTTGTAACAGGAAAACACAGACTTTGACATTTACAAAGCAGACCGCATATTAATCCACAAGCAGCTCTCCATTAAAATCACAGAATCTTAGAAAAATGTTAGAAGGGACCCCAGGAGGACAATTCAGACCAACTCTTGCTCAAAACAGAGCTAACGTCCAAGTTAGATCATGTTGCACAGAGCTTTGTTCAGGTGTTTTGAAAAGCTCCAAGAATTTATATGCTACATTTTTGGGCAGCCTGTTCTGGTGTTTATCCACTCCCATGCTGAAGGACCTGTAATCATGAGACTTTTTCTAGTCATTTGAAGAAGACTTCATCCATTTTCTCATCTTGAGAGAGCAGTCAGTATCAGATGACCCACATGATGTCCCCTTGTCGGCCTTCCTTTGAACCCTGGCACATAAGCTCTCAGCCAACCTGTCACCAATTCCACAGCAGAACTCCATGCATTTGAGCATCCCTCTTTCACAGTTAAAACTGTAACAAAGAATGGCAGCTATAAGCAAACACACCTTTATTTGACAAGCTATAAAAGCTGTCCTCAGACACTTCAGTAGTGTTGTCTCCACACTGGCTGTTCCTCCAGTGGGTTGTAAGTGATAACTGCTTTCACCTTCTTTGCTTTGCTCTAACCAAAAGTTTGTAAGTTCCTGTCCCAATCACATATCAAACTAGCTTTGTGACTCAGAAGAATGAAAGGCTACTGCAAAAACTGCCACTGAGACAACTTTTCCCCACCCTTCCCCAAATCCCAAACCTGAGTGAACTCACAGCATTCATTTAGTAGTTACATCAAGAACCCTCCCCACAAATATTTGTAAGCCTTATTTGCAGTAAATTAATGTGACAGCATTTTCACATGCTGAAGGGCTAGCAAAGAATAAAGCAGTAATCCTGCAGGTATACCAAAGAAAGTAGCACATAAGTTGATCTTATTGTATCTGTGTTTGAACAGCACCTTAATTTACAAGTAGGTTCCTCAACACCTTGCATGGTCAGATCCTACCTAAAATAGTGACATGAAATTGGTTTCAATTGGACCTAAGGAACACTGCATCATGATAAATGATATGTAAAAGGATAATCATAACCAAAACATTGCCTAAGATTTGCATCTCAAAAAATAGTGAGTTTGTTTCTGCAGGTGGATGAATTGAAAAATAATTTTTTTCATACATTTCTCACAGCTCAGAGATAAGAAAAATAACTTATAGTACTTTGATTAGTAGAAGATTTTCCACTAAAGCATAAAGAGAGGAGAAGCATTAAATCTTCCTACTTTTGGTTTATTGAACATTTTTAGTTTAGTGAAATGGCTTTGCCTGCAAAATGACCTATATGATTCTGTATATAGGAACAAGCATAACATTTTATGCATTTATCGTAACTGTAATTTGTTCTTGAATAAAGCTTTCCTATGCCCTTTGGCTGCTGCTATTGTGTATTTAAGGGTCATAATGTCCTGTCCAAGCTGCAGGCACACTGGAAGACTATATATAAAATGCCTCAAAGCAGTAACTCAGAAATTCTAAGTGGTGTGGGCAGGTCAATTAGTTTCAGAGTACTGAACAGCACCAAACTTTTGACAATATCCTCACTCAGTTTCTTCACTGTTCTTTTCCATCTTATCTTACTTGAGTAAGTGTGGCCGTAAACCACTGGGACTGAATAAATCCCTCTGGAATATTGATCGAGAGATAAGGTATGCTTTTGCTCAGCACCTAGTCCCATGGTGCTTCATGAACTTAATTTCCAAGTGCTTCAAACACGAATTAGCTGATCCAGGAGCTCTTCCAGGTTCCTATGTCCAAAGGTGTCCTGGCCATATTAATCTTTTTAGGAATACCAGAAGACATGTCCATTCTTCAGCCCACTTAAACACCACATTGATTTCAGCTTCTGTGAGTGAGTAGTGGTGGAGTAGCAAACACGGGCACATTATGCCCATCTGGGTACAGAATGGGGAAGGAAAGTAGACTGCTGGGTAGGGGTACAACCTTCCACTGTGCTCATTTCCAAACTTAGGTTCCCTATATGTTATAGGGGAGAGTTGGGCATTCCAGAATGGTATCTACAACAGCCAGCATGCTGAGGGCAACTTGGCAGGCATCTGGCTTTGCCTTGACAATGTGGCAGAGTACCCCACTCAGAGTATCATTAAAAGCAGGGCTTTTGCACAACAGGGCCAGACTGCGTAGGATAGTATAAAGCAAGAGACAGGACTAATATCACAAATACTGGCATTATTTTTAGTATCCGTCTGGTCATTTGGAGTTTTTTTGTCGCTTATAGAATTTCAAAGCATGTTACTGCTGTGTCACTGGTATATAGCTCTTTGCAACCAACACTTCTGCTTTCCACAGGGCCCATCTAGTAGTCTTGTACTAAGATTTCCCAGTGCAATGGGTTCTGCAGATGAGGTCCAAGTCCAGTGTCTGGAATTCACCCTAGACTTAGGTTTTGTCTGCATCAGCAAGTAGAGTGGTGCAATAGGAGCAGTCCTGTAGAATGCTTGCACCTGCTGTTGAGAACAGGCTGCCCATACTATATGTGGACATGGACACAACATAACTACAGACTTTATGTCTTAAACATCAGCTGTCTCCCCAGCTAGCACCTGAGCAAGGGTTCTGAGGACGAAAACCTGTGCAGAGCCCAGGAGGCCACCTCTGCATGCAGAGTTCCTCTGTTCATGGACCTAAAGGTACAGCCTCATCCCAAATGCGATGACTGAACTGAACGGAGAGGTTTTTCCAAAATGATACAGCGGAGATTTTAAGAGGTGGAAAAAAGACTCAGCAAAGTCAAGTGTGTGTGCAGGGTTTGAGGATTGTCCTCAAACGAGCAGCTGGGGTGCAGCCGCACTCTTTGGGGTTGTACCTCTGTAAACTGGAAAGAAACAGAGCACTGAGACGTCTGGTAGTCAACCCACCTCCTGGTAAATGAATCCACGGGGGCACGTACCTCTCTGAAGAGTCTTTACAACCTTTCAGAGTGTTGCGTTATTGGGGTATAATAGTGCATAAAATGAATCTCTCAAAATAACGGCTTTTACCTTCTTTTCCTCTCACATTTGGTATGCTGGTGTTGTCCACTCTGGTGCGTGTTGTCCGCTCCGGTGCGTGCCACGCGGAGGATGGCACGGCGCAGCCCCGTGTGAAACGGCCACGGCGAACCAGGTGTCCAAACCATCCCTTTACCTCCTCGCCACACTCCGCTGCAAGTTAAAAGGAATATGGGGTGGCAGGACAGCTAGCACATGCAGGGAGAGAGGGGGGAAAGCAGAAGGGAGGTGAGTCTGGACCGACTCTCGCACCTCAGCGAGAAACCGCCAAGCGCCCGGGCCGCGGCTTCGGCACCCGGGCGGCCTCCGGCATCTCCAGCCTCGCCCGGGCGCGACGGCGGGCGGCCCTTACCCCCGGGCGGGGGGGGAGAGCGGAGCCCTCACGGCCGGGGGCCCGGGGGCACGGGTGAGG
>NW_010973052.1:5414905-5467479 GCF_000737465.1 Haliaeetus leucocephalus | reverse complement strand
CTCCGGGGCGGGCCGGGCCGCCGCAGGCCTTCCGCCGGCGGGGCAGGTGCTGAGGGAAGCGGCGCGGAGAGGCCGGGAGCGGGCGGACGGACGGACGGACGGACGGCGATGTGGACGTCGCTCGGCACCGTCACGGAGTCCGCCGGCCGCAGGGCAGCCAGCTGCCGCTTCTGGGCTGTCGTCCTGGGAGCAGCGGCGGGGGTCTTTCTCTTCGGGTTTCTCATCGGTACAGTGCGGACTAACCCTCCTTCGGATCGGGGGGGGGCCTCTCCCGGCCGCCCGCCGCTCTTCCAGCCGGGGTCGGGGCTCGGAGCCGGGCCGAGGAAGGGCCGCGTGTGGGGAAGGAGCGGGCGGGTTTCCAGCGCCCGGGGCTTTGTGCCAGGGGTGCCCGCAGTGAGGCTGTGCTCGGCCGGCCGACAGCTCCCTCCCTTCTACCCTTCACACCGGGCAGTCACCGACCCCTCCTGGGATTTCCAGCTCCTCCGCAGGAGAAGGGGTCTTTGCCTTTTTGACTTGTTTCGACTACGTTTTAAATGAAATAGTTCTGCTACGGGCAGGAGAAGAGGCGCTGGGTTTGTGAGGAGGGGACAGAGGACAGGCCCCACAGCTCGGCTGTGTTGAAACCGCACCAGCCCAAACGAGAAAGGCGGGGAGATAAATAGGGGGCTGGAGGAGCACTGACAGGAGGGGTGAAACAGTCTTTAATTTATTGTCCCACCTCCCCCTCAGCCCAAGCAGGCCGGCCTGCGGGTTGCTGCCGTGAGATCTCCCCTCCTTACCTCCCCTTTGCTTCACAGATGAATCGGGATCAGTTTGGGGGAGGAAGGAAAAACAAAGGAGCCACTTGTATTTTGAAATGCCTTTTGGTCTGCACTTGGGGTTCATGCCATTGGGAAGCCTGAACTGAATTGCTCTCCCATGTGGAAAGAGCCTTTTGCTGTGCCAGTGACCAGTGCCTCGCCAGTGCCAGCTTGTTACCGGCTCTCTGCCCCCCACCAGTTCTCTCATTTGCTCGACCCATGTAACTGCTGCTGCATTTGCACGGAACATGTCCAGTCTCTGACTTAAAAATAAAAACAGATGTCAGAAACACTTTCCTTCTAGCCAGGTGTTCCTCTCATCACTTACTCTGGTAATGCCTGCACAGTAAGGGAAGGATTCCAGAATAAGAGCCAGACAGAGCAGAGAGTGAGAAAGGAGTTACAAGACATCTGTTCCTTACAAAGGGTGTCTGTGTTTCTGTGCATTTTTGTAAAGCTGCTGCCTTATTACTGAGGTGACTGGTATGACTGACATGACTGACAGCATGATGTTCTGGTGCTAAAGGAAGATAAGTCTCCTTAGCATCCACAGTAAAATAACTGTGATGAATAAATATAATACAGTATTTTATTCCCCTCAATATCTACCTAGGTAAATAAGTTCTCTTACTGTGTGGAGGACTGCCTCTACCATCACTGTGCAGCCTGCATTAGGTTGTGGCTGCTTGTCTGTGCTGAGATAAAAACAGTTGTAAAATACACAGTGAAAATCTTGTGGTGATACCAAAGAGAAATGGTGTGTGTCATGGGAATATTGCTCTGGTGTTTTTAGTGTTGTATTTTTGTGTGTTACACAGGCTGGTTTGCAAAACCTACAGAAAAGACATCTGTGAGTCCTCATGAGGACATGAAGGCGGCATTTATGGCTGAAATGAAGGCTGAAAACATCAGGCGGTTTCTTTAGTAAGTAATGTATAGACTAAGCAGTCCAAAAAAAGGAAA
This sequence comes from Haliaeetus leucocephalus, assembly GCF_000737465.1. Taxonomy (NCBI): domain Eukaryota; kingdom Metazoa; phylum Chordata; class Aves; order Accipitriformes; family Accipitridae; genus Haliaeetus; species Haliaeetus leucocephalus. Next base: position 5,465,716 of record NW_010973052.1, on the reverse strand, counting down.
AAAAAAAATAATTCAAGCAGGAACCAGCCCAAGGATGCCACCAGACAGAGGATGGTGTGCAGGTTGTCAGCCGTAGGTTTTATCTAATGTGCCCCAGTGAGCTGTGATTCACAAAACAGTCCATCTCCGTTCCTCTCTTTCTTGTTTGGGTTGGAAACAGTTGAGGAGTTGTCAGTAATCTCAGTACATAAAGCAATTAAAAATTGGCCAAGCTCTTGCTCGGCATTTGGTGAATGCTTGTACAGTGATGTAGAGGTTCAGCCTTTCTCTTATGTATCCTTTTTCAGTCTACAACAATGTTTATCTTACATTGTTTTTTATGGAAAAATGATTCACTTCAAATTAGGCTGTATGAATGAACTTAAATCAGGAGAGATTAAATGGAAAATAGCAGAGTACATGAATGCAAAAGACAAGAAAATCATACCAGTGTTTCAGCCTTTAATTCTTCCTATAGCTTAGGCCTTAATACCTTATTGCTACTCTTCCTTCACACTTTGTCATGCTGTGACCAAATTTATGTGTTAATCTGTCACCATTCTGGCCTCATACTCACATTCATGAAGAAAGATATGTTTCCAAGCTCTCTCCCTCTGCACCGTGAATAGCTAGAACAGACATAGTAGATACCAGCTAGTCATCATGGTACATTAGACTGTTCATAACACATCTAATAGTCTTAAAGTTTTAGAGTCTTTTTTAAGACAATGTTTTTTTCCCAATAATTTTTTCATTTCATCTACCCTTTAAATTAGGTGATTTTAAATATACTCTGTTTCTTTTATTAAATCCTAGAAGCAAAGCTGCTAACATTTGTTCCTGAAAATTCAAACAATGGAAGATGACAATATAGATATTTTAAAAATCTATTACAGTTTAATTACTGTGATTAATTTCTTAATTTCTGTAACTTAGGAGCTTTAACTACAAGGAAGCTTTTGTTTCTTTTAGGAATCTTGTAAACAGATTATTTTTCTCTTAGGACAGTATAGTATTTCTTAAAAGCATGTATTTATTCCAGTCAGTAACAGACCAGAAGTCACAGCTGATTGATAGAAATTTACTTTCTGCGTAAAGAAAGTGTTAAACTATCAGTTATTTTAGGAGTAATCAACAAATTTGGGTTTGCCTTAAATTCCCAGCCTGATTACATAGCATGAAGTTGTTTCTTGCTATAAAACTAAATTACAAAAAAAACATTTTCAGTTTCTAAGATTGTGGCAACCCCACTGATTTCATTTTAAGTGCGCTTGCCACAGACTATTGCAAATAAATTAGCTGGAAAGTGTGTTCTCTTTACTATATAACAGTCATGTCCTGGACTATATAAACATGAAAAACTGAAGACTTAGGATTTTTTACAGTCTTAACCTGTGTTTTGACTCTTACAAAGTCAACTGTTGTTAAAGAGCTCTGTGAAAGGAGAGCTTTCTGCTCTCTAGACTATGCCAACAGGAAACATTTACTGTCATGCGGCCAGTTCTGTGGTGAAATATGGCAGATACGCAGTCACTGCTCAGAACTACCAGTACAGGCAGTCAACAGATTAGAAGAGGAAATAAAGAAAAACACAATATTCAGATAAATGGGAATATAATACAGGAGAATGTTATTGCTTATGTCAAATTTTAATAAAAACATGAGACTTAAACATTCCTAACTCTTACAGAAAACAGCTGTTGGCTCTAACAATAATATGTAACTGTGCTCTTGGTTTGGTATGTCATCCAGAAAACGGTAATGTCACTGTAACAATGACTGTCAGTACAGTGTTGGTACTAGTTGTTGACATTATCAGAGGAACATGTTTTTTTCTAGCAGCATTTGGCTGCTAAGGACTTTGGGTTTGTCTAGTTTGGAGAAAAGGAGGCTGAGGGGCGAACTCATTGCTCTCTACAGCTCCCCGAGGAGGGGAAGCGGAGAGGGAGGTGCTGATCTCTTCTCCCTGGTATACAGTGATGAGATGCTGGAGAATGGTTCAAAGCTGCATCAGAGGAGGTTCAGACTGGACATTAGGATGCATTTCTCTACCAAGAGGGAGGTCAAACACTGGTACAGGCTTCCTAGAGAGGTGGTCGATGCCCCAAGCCTGTCAGTGTTTAAGAGGCATTTGGACAATGCCCTTAATAACTTGCTTTAACTTGGTCAGCCCTGAATTGGTCAGGCAGTTGGACTAGATGATCATTGTAGGTACTTTCCAATTGAAATATTCTATTCTTTCTATCCTATTCTATGTGTATAGTTCTTTCAAAATGCTTTTTTGATGGCTTCGTTCTCACTTGTACTTGGGATTTTTCCCAATCTTATACCCCTTCCTTATCGAAGATCCAATTTCTTTCCTTAACACCAACTGGTGCAACGCATACTTCTGTGGCTTGTTGATGGCATGGTCATATGACAGGATGAGGACATCGTGATGACAACCTCATTCAGCTGGGAGTTTCTTCAGCTCCCTTCACCACTGTGCTTTCTCAATGGTCTGGACAATTGTTTTTTCAGACAATGGGTTGCTCACTATTCATGGTATCTTTCACTGTTTGTTATTCACACTGCATGACTTTTAAGTCACAAGCTATTGAGTTTTTCTATTCCTTGTTTGTAGGCCACTCTCGCTCTCTTATTTGCCAGCAAGACACACTCAGAGTGAACTTTTAGATAAATCAGTATCTGCGCCAAAATTAATTAAAATAGTGAGATCCAAGGAGGATATACAGTTAATTAAAAGTAGGGATGAGTAATTATGCACATTTCTAAATTGAATACACAAAGGTAATTATACTCAATTCTTTTATCACTTCACAAGGAAGGTCAGTCTCATTGTGCATAGGAGTGATTGGCCTGAAGTTACCCAGAAGACAAGGAGTAAAGCGAGGACAGGACCCCACGGTTGATGTCATCATGCCATTCTTGCTAAGCCGTGCTGTGAGGAAGATACAAACACCTGCGACAGCTCAGGACAGATTGAAATCCTTTACCTCAACTTATGTGTAAGACAGGCAAAAGCATAGATGCACAGGAGTCTGGGTCCTTATTTAGCCTGGGTACATCTGGTCATCTCTAGGGGGTTTATTTCCAGCTAGGCTAAGAGGAGTTCTGATTATGAGCCGCAATGCCTGATCCTGTCTTGTTGCTTCTTTTTCTTTAGCAATTTTACACAGCTTCCTCACCTAGCTGGAACAAAAGAGAATCTGAATCTGGCACAGCAGGTCCAAGCTGAGTGGAAAGAGTTTGGTTTGGATTCTGTTCAGTTGGTTCATTATGATGTCTTGCTCTCTTACCCTGATGACACTAAGCCCAACTACATCTCAATAATTGATGAGCATGGAAATGAGGTACAGAAAACACCATTTTTTGCAACCAGGGAACAAAATCACCTTCGTACACCTGGGAAGCCTGGGAGGGAAAGCTATTCTTTGCTCTGTTAATGGTGTTGGGCCTGATCCAAAGCACACAGAAATCAGGGGTTCCAGTTTGCTTTTTTATTTTGTATCTTTGTTTCGTAGTGTATGTGCTGGGAATACCAATAATTACCCTGATTCATACAGCGTACTGAAATATATGGATTAAAGGAGAATTATGTAAGAGAATTACTTTATGTAATTAAATTGTTTTAAAATTATTCTGTTATTTAGAAAGAGGAAAGCAACCATGATCAGCATCATTATTTGCATTGATTCATTATACAGTGTTGGTGATTGTGCTAAATTCAGTTTCTTGAATATTAGAGTTTAGGCCTTGAGATGCACTATCACAGGTAACATCAGTTCATTACAGAGCAGCTCTAGTCCTTGTAGAAGCTCCAGGGATGAGCAGAATGCAAGTGTTTTTTACTATTATGATCTAAGCTGCTCTTATCTGCTGTACTGAGACCACCTTAAGGGACCCTGTGTTCATTTAAGCAGGATTCTTTGTCAAGAGTGGAGATGGGATTTGCAAGATCACACATTGAACCTGCATACTGCAAAGGTTGCCCAGTGATTGCTAAAGTTTTGGCCACTCCTCATTTACAGTTCTAAAACTAGAGTCCTTTAAACTGCAAATGCATGTGAAATGTGCCTGAATAGACAGTACTTCTTTTCCATATTGCCTGGCTTACCTTTGTCTTTTCTTCTTTCCCACTAGATTTTCAACACATCATTATCTGAGCCTCCTCCTTCAGGATATGAGGCTGTTAGAGATGTGGTGCCACCCTACAGTGCATTTTCAGCCCAAGGAACACCTGAGGTAACATAGTAGAATAGTAAAAGAAATAGAAGTAGAAATAGAAACAGAAATAAAAGTAGGAACAGGAGTAGAAATAGAAACAGAAATAGAAATAATAGAAATAGAAAAGGTGGAATACCATAGTGTAGTGTAGCATAGCATAGCATAGCACAGAATAGCATAGAATGATACAGAATTATGTGAAATTCCTGGGTCTTAGGCTTTAGTTCAAAACTTGACATATCACCAGTAGGAAAGATGTCAGAGCTCTGATGTTCTTGGGAGTTTCACAATGGGGCAATGTTCAAATTGAGCAGTCATACATATATGTTTAATTTTTTCCTCGAGTTTGAGTCAGAACTTGATTTTATTTTTACCTTTTCCTTAAAGAATACGGTAATAAACCTTTAATGTTGTCAGCTGCTATAAGCTTCTCCAGATATTTCTGTGAATATGCATTATTGCTTCCCATCTTGCTGAACAAATAAGACTGTTACATTTATGTAGGCAAATGAACAATATGATTTTCAAAATGCTGCTTGCCCAAGGCTCACACTGACAGGTATAACTGCACAGTGTACAGTATGCTTGAAAATGGCTTTTATTCTAGCTGGCATTAAAATGTTGCTGTGATCTGAGCTTAGCTCTAATCCTTTCTATCTTGTACAGATGGTACCAGCTGATGGGCTTTCTTTTATAAAGTTGGCCTGTGTAACAGGAGTTCTCTATTCTATGATCATTAGTGGTTTCAATTAATATTTTGTAAGATTAGATTTTTTTTTTTGTTACTCTCAGTATCTCTCCTGTCTATATATAGAATAATTTAGGTTGGCAGGGCCCTCTGGAGGTCATCTGGTCCAATCTCTGCTTTAAAGTTGGATCTGACTTTGAAACCTGCTAACAGTGCTTTTACTCGCACAGCCCAGTATTAGTCATATACTGTCTGAAGTTTGTTAATAAGCTGTGCAAGTTCAGGATACAAAAGGTATCCTGTATTCATTTGCCTCAGATGCTCAAAGGAAGCTGGAGAACCAGGCAGATAGTCTGTACCCTAGGATGTGAGAGCTTTGAGTATTTCAAGAATTGCAGTGGGAATTTTGGAACATAATGTAAGGTAAAATTAATGGGTTCTGGCTTTGTATCGTAATGTAATATCCCCAAAGACAGAATAACCTCACTGCTTTATTTGGTTTGTGGAGAGCTACAGTAAGTGATGTATATGGGAAATAATAAAAAAAGTTTTAAGAAGCTGCAGCTTCCTTCTTTAGAAAATGATTTTATTTTAATTACATATAAGAACTTTGTTTCTGAAAAAAAAAAAACAGTAACTAAAAGACAGATTGTCTTTTCGAAATATGATGCTTATGTTTTCCTTATTACATAATACTTTGACCAAAGCTCTGGGTACCTAGCTAGTGCTGTTAGCGATAACATCCTCCAGTGAGCAGTTGTCTCCACCTGTACCGCAAACAGCACAGGAGGGAACATGTATATAGCTAAACAGTGGAAATACTCAGTGGGTTCAAGGCTCTTATGAGTTCTCCCAGGCCGGTTTATGTATTTTATGTTGAAAACCATTCTATTAAAAAACAGAACTAAGCTGTGGAGAGAGATATTTGGATCTTGCTAAGTACAATCGTCAGTCTTAGGTTCTCTTTCTGCTCATTAATTTTGCAACTGATTCCTACATAAAGCTCCAAGTTCAATGAAGGGAGAAGGCTGTAAAGTACCTGCATCCCAGGCTAACCATAGTCTCACGAGTAGGCCACCTTCCTGGAAAGTGGGAGAAATGGTCAAAGTTCTTCATAGTGAGAGAGGCCAAGAACGCAGCTCATACATTTTCTGGGTGAGTGCTGTAATCGGGGAGTTGTGGAAATACAGTTCGGCACTGCTAGCTCTATTACTTTTTCCTGCAGCTGCTTTTTAGAAATAAGTGGCAGTGACTGTGTTTTGAAGGTTAAATACTGTCAGAGTGGGATAGTAGCTACTTGCCTGCTAGAGTGAGACCCTGCAGAGATTTAGAAGTAGTTCCCACTCATTTCAAGTTCTCAGTAGACGGAAGGTGGAATATATCCTGGTCTGTCATACAGATTGTCAGAAAATGTACATTTTTTTCTGTGTGGTGTATTTCAACTAAATCCCAGTAAAGAATTGGATGAAAAAAGTTAAGTTTTGACCAGAAACTTCTTTTAACAGAAATATTAAGCAGAAAGCAGACAAAATAGCAAAGTCACATTCTCTCAGACAGTAGTAGTAGTTTGGAACATTAGCGTCATAAAGAATGGTAAAATTCTGCTCTTCACTTCCTTTTTAAGTGACTGCAAAAGTACTCCTATCTAGTTAATGATGGTCACACATAAGAGGCATACTTGAGATCTCTAACTATGCTAAAAGAGCCCAGATAAGACATTTTATGAGTCCACACTACATTCTCAAAGCTTGTATTTTGTAATAGCTCTATAAACATGAGGGATTTCATCACATCACTAGGAAATCATGGTACAAAACTGTCACAATGCTCTGATGAGACATTTATTACATCGATGTAGTTCTTAGTCCTGTTAATGAAAGTTAAAGTTGAAGAATTTTCAGAGGTGCTAAAAGAATTTAATTAAGGAAGCCTGATTTACTATGCAGTATATCGCATACTGCCAGAATCTTCAAGTAAGTACCTTTTAATGTAGTTTCAGAAATCTGGAGATTGAACAAGTATGAGTTGTTCTGCAACACCAGGAAAAATGCAATGAATACGGATTGTATACTTTATATCAGATATAGTTATGAGAGTTTCTTCTAAAGATGAGAACTGTTCTTTTCTTTATCTGATAGCATCTACTTAATCAAAGACATTATTTAAAAAAACCCTGTAAAGTGTGAACAAGTTTTCACCATAAAATGTAATTCTCATGTTAACTTGTTTTGCACTTCACTGTAGAACAAGGGCCCTGAATGTGAGAATCCTGCAGGTTGCTATTAATTGTTATAATTACAGGTCTGCAATTATGTAAGCCAAACTATTAAAATCAACATTTTTGTATTTCTCATAAAAAATACAATAGCCTACAAATGTAGGTATTCTGTGTAAGATATTCTAAAGAAATTTTGTTAAAATGGAGGACCACATTCTCCTTTTGCTTAATCTAAATAGACTGGAAGGACTGTCTTGACTTCAGTAGAGTTACACTTGATTTTACTGAGAGGGAAAGCTACTCCATAAATTCAGAAAAGCCTCCCCAAGAATAATCCTTGCATTTAAGAATTATTCTCTGAACAAAGGGGACCAGAATCTTAAAGGTGTGAAACTGTTTGCCTTATTTAAATACAGTCCCCTTTATTTCATGATTTTATCCTAACTGCGTTCATTTTGCTTTGTTTAAGAAGAAATTGCGACTTGAGCAGATCAGTGGTGAAACTAGTACAGTCAATGACTGTACCACAGTCTTATCAGGACATGCCGTATGCTGATATATAAGACCACCTGAAGTCAGTGATTTTTGTCAGTATAAGAGATTTGAGCTTATACCTTTTTGAAACTAAATTGATCTCTCTGGAGGTGTCTGGTAATAGGGAGAAATGCACTAAGGAAGAGTTTCCTGTCAGCTAATTTTAGTTGTCTGAAATTGTAGGCATCTTCCCTAAACCAATCTTTAAAGCTTTTTAAAGGCATTTACTCTAAAACAGTCTCTGAGGTATAATCAATGAGAGGTATATCCAGAGGGCAATTTATTCCTTCCTAAAATAGGTGTTTAAAACAGATTTGGGGTGAATTGTCTTGGAAAGGGTGAGTTCTCAGAGAACTTCCCAGCTCTTCACTGGCTATGGAGTGCACTACAAGAGCTTCTTGGACAATGCACACAACTTTTAGGTAGCTGACATTAAGGAAGATGAATCACACACCAAGTATTGAATAGCATGGTTGAAACACAATCATGAAGAATACTTTATTCGTGTGCAAAGTCTATTTATTTTGACAGTCAGGCCCTTCTGCTGTATTGAATTAGAGTCAAGTCCTGAGAATTTCATACAATACTGGCATCATTCAGTCTACTGCATAAAATACAATTGGTATTTACTGTGGTGTCTGGGTCCAAAATACCTCTAGCTGTCCAAGACTGACTACAGGTTAAACAGATTTGGAAGAGAAGTAAATGCCATACTCTGAGCACTTACTCTAAGTTTCTGATTCAGAAGTCATATCTTAACATTCTCCATTGTGGACAAAGTCTGGCAGCTTTGGATGGTAGGAGTCTAAATTCATCAGAAGTCACTTGCCTACCTAATTGTCTCATGATCAAAGAATTCATACTGGAGCCAGTCTGAGAGCTCATTGTTCCCAGCTTATTCTCTTACTAGATCACTTCCTTGTTTTGATATGCTCATTGACATTCTTGTTTCAAATTCTACCTTTTTCTATCAGGGTGAGTTAGTGTATGTGAATTATGGCCGCATTGAGGACTTCTTTACGCTAGAACGTGAAATGAAAATTAACTGTACAGGAAAGATTGTTGTTGCCAGATATGGGAAGATCTTCAGAGGAAATAAGGTAATGTCTCTATATAAAAATGTTACTTGTGTTGTCCTTCAGTTGATTTCAAGAGACTGAAACACTTACCTAAAGTGTTCTGGAGATTTTAGTGTAACTGAGTTTTCACAGAGCTGTGTTCAACGATGATTCTTTAGTAGAAGATATAAAATATATATTTGATATGTATATAATACATCTATAGGATAAAAGTAAACAACTTGGAAAATGTTACGTATTTTTGTATTCATTTGCATACTATAAATTGTTCCAAAATATTACTAACATTCTTGGGTAATACGCTCTAACTCTGAACTAGACCATTCTTCCCTATTGGTTCAGCTGTGATTTAAGATGCCTATATTGTGTTTCTTTATAATGGTTTCTGTACACCAGGCAGAGACTATAACTATATGGAGGTTATTTTAAATTCTGTATTTGTTTATTCAATGTCCCTATCATATAAATATTTTTAAACTACAGACTTCTGCAGATTTCCATGGCCTGACAGGAAGGGACATAATCACATGTATACCTAAGGCATACACTCAAGTTATTTCCTCAATAGAAATGTAAGAAGACAGTCTATTTTAAGTGTGTTTGGCTTTTGTACAAAAATTAGTTTGACCCTAATTTGGACAGGACTATAATTTGTATTTGTCAGTTACCTAAGGGTATCAAACACTGAATCTCCTCGCTGGAATGCCAGCTCTTATTATATGCTGTTGAATAATCTTCTGTGAGCTTTTAAGTGGGTGACTTACTGGTTTACATACATACCCTTTTCACCAGTGAAAAGTGACATGTAACTCATATTCTGGGTCAGATAATATTTGCACTAAATTGTTTACCACTCTTAAAGATACTATCTGAATGGAAAAGACTTAAAAATTGAAAAAGGTATTGCTGTCTATGAATCTTTTCTTAAAATGAAATACAAATACCTCAGAGTTACTAATATCTAAAGGGGCAGTTGTCCTGTGGTTTGGAAATTACATGTCCTCGTTGACACAAAGGGATGATATGTTCATTCTTACGGTAGTATTTCTAATGACTGTTTATATACTGAAAAATCCGGTAGCCCGTATAAAATCTGGAGGACTGTACTGTCATTTTCCAACTTCGTAATGATGTGCAAGAATAGGATAGAGGATGAAGGCAAGTACTGTATTTTCTTAAAAAAGCTATGGTATTTCTAAATTAAAATACCCAAATTTAGAACTGTTGAGGATTAGTTGTCACTCAGTCACTATACATCACTGTCATATCTAGTAGCAAAACAGATTGGGATGTCAGAATGACATATATTTTCTCTCACTCTCTACCAATCAGTATTGTACAATAATAAAGTCGCATGAGAACACTTTTTTAATCAAAACAGCATGCAGGTCAGTCCTTCTGCCATAATAAGCCTAAGATACACACTCTGGAGTTAGTCTTGTTCACAGCCAAGGACAGTTTCAAGCTCTCCAATAATAATCTTCCTTTGTAGTCTGAATGCTGAGATACGTTCAGGAGATCATTTAGGTAAATAAGGTAAATACATGACTAACTAAAAGATAAGGTTGCATCAATGTGATACAGTTTTTTCCATCCATGATGTGTACATTTCAATAGTCAGTTGACTGTGTTGATCAGAATGACAGAATACAAACTCAGGTTATGTACTAATACTGTGAAGGATGTGTCACTGCCGTTATCGCCTAACTAAAATTCAAAGCAATACCAAACCTCTTACTTTCATATGGAACCTGATAATCTACATATCTACTTTCAGGAATTTTTATGATATGAGATGCTGTGGGCCCTTTACTTAGCCCAAGCACTGTAAAAGGCCCTGAGGAATAATCACTGTAATTTATATTACTTTCTTTTGCCCCTTGAACTCCGGTGTAAAGCTATAAAGGACTGGATAAGGACCGGAGATGTGCTTTGCAGGTGAAGAATGCTGAACTGGCAGGTGCCAAGGGAGTTATTCTGTACTCTGACCCTGCTGACTACTGCGCCACAGGAGTAGATCCCTATCCAAATGGCTGGAACCTTCCAGGTGGAGGAGCCCAGCGTGGAAATGTGTTAAACCTGAATGGGGCAGGGGATCCTCTGACACCAGGTTATCCTGCAAAAGGTGAGTGACACGAGAGAAGTCGTGCTCTGAGGGTCTGGTTTCAGGAAAGGCAGGGGAAGGTAATGGGGATGTTCTTTCTCTTGGAACAAAACACATTTTTTTCTTAGTCTTTCTGTTGCTCAAAAGAGGCAGCTTTGGTCTTCATGTCAGTAGACCACTTCTGCAAATGGTGCACGAGAGAAAGTGAGGGGATGTTAAGGGAGCCACACAGTGCAGTGCTGGGCTGCTTAACTTCATAGACATACCCAAGTTAGCCCAGAGATCATGACACAGGTATTTGACAGCTGAAGCCCTTGTCATTTCTTTCTGCTTCTCATCAGCCAGTCAGCAAGGAACCAGCCTGCACAGCTCACAGGTTTCTTTGCTTTCACAGTTCTCGTTTTTGCAGGATTTGGGCTGCTTTCCCTCCACAAGAGCCCCTGCTGGCAATGCTGAGATCTTTCATGCTGGGACTCATGTCACCTGGCTGCAGCTGAGTCCCCTGAGAAGATGACCATTCTCCACTGGTTCATCACCTTCAGCTCATGCTTCCTCAGCTGCTTATTTGAGCTCTGCCTAAGCTGTTGCATTTAGCACCTAACCCAGATCTTTTTAACTGAAATGCTTTAAGAACCGTTCATGCCAGCACTTGAGCCAGCATATCTGAGGGAGGCAGTCACCTCAAGAAGAGTAGTCCCTAAGTGATGGGGAAAGTTGCCTCCAGCCAGCACAACTTCAGTATGTTCATGGCAGGAGCAGACCATGAGAAAAATTTCTGGTTCCTCATGCTAGTGTCAGTGATCTCACAGATGAATCCCTGTCTGCTTCCCTCAACAGGGGTCCCCGTGAATGTTGTATTAAGGAGTAAACTATTGTTTTCCTTATGTGCTGGCTTGCAAACATCAAATTTTGTCCACGTTGTGAAAATTAAGATTCTTATTTGTAAAAAACGCATTATTTGTATTTGAGCTTTGTCAGAACAAAACCTAGACTTTTTGTTCACAAAAACAGCAAGACAGGGTATTCAGTAATCCAGTGTGTAAGATTTTATCTGCATCTCTTACCAACTGGCAAAAGTTTTTTAGCTCCCAGCTGAATGTTCCAAACATCAGACTTCTGGCTCCCTTTTTGCTCTTGTTCTTTATCTGTGGCTTACTGTGAAGTTCTTTCCCATGGAAGGAAATATGTCTATCTAAAAGCATTTCAACACCAAAAAATAGCAAATAATTTAAAAATTTCCAGCCAGCTCTAAATGCATGACTGCATATTGTGCTATGAACTGTACAGATTCCTTCTGAGAGTTGTAAATATGAAAATATGTGTCTTTTGCTTTCAGAATATACCTACCGATTAGACAAAGCCAGTGGTGTAGGTCTCCCGAAAATTCCAGTTCATCCCATTGGCTATCATGATGCTGAGTCATTACTGCGGTAAGAGTGTGGGAGACATGAGGAATTTTAAGCAGACCATTTTTTGAAAGTTATGAGAGTATTTGAAAAGAAAGGGAAAAGACTTTTGCACTGTGCTTCTGTAGCTGTTGAAATAGTATATGTTTGTCATTAGGTTCTCTGTAGGAGGTAAAAATGTTATCTGTAACTACATACCAGATATGTGCAGAGTGATCTGAAAAGTGTCATTTGTAATATATCAAGATTAGTCAAGTATAATAAAGTTATAAAGTGCCTCTCAGTTTGAATAAAGGCAAAAATATTTGAGGATGGCATGGTACCTGTCTTGCGAAAAAGACCACAAATGAAGTAATTCATTTGTCCACGGATATACTTGTCATGCATGTTTGATGAGACAGTATCTGTACTGTCCTCTGTTAAATGAAGGCATGTGCTTTCTCTCATCAGGTGTATTATGTTGCATAAATATGAAATGATGCTAGCAAACTAATACAAGGACACCGAGGAAACTCTGGAGTGTTATAGGGGATTTAATAGACATCTATGTGTAATTAAGTGTGCTTACTAAACATGTACATGACACGAAGACAGGCTACCAGCTTGCCAGATGACAGCATTAAAATTCATAATTAACTTAAACCAAATAAGTTCTCTGAAAAAACGAAGATGTGATTGAGTTGGCAAATGTATCATTCCCCTAAAAATGTAGCAGTAATCATCTGTATCAAGTGTAGAGATACAGAGCAGGAAATGCCAGGATTGGCAACAGTACCACAGATAAGTGTTTAGGGCAGTAAGTGAACATAATCTTGGGTGTGTATTTGTGTAGGAATTTTACATCTAAATCACATGAGCAATCGCTCTGCTCTGTCTGATGCCTCTGTTTGAATATGGTATCAAAAAAGATAAAATTCTGTGTTGGTTCTCTATGCAGGTTTCCTCTGAAGTATTGAAGCTATTTATTTTTATATGAGGCAGAATTTTACTGTCTTTGGTGTTTTTGCATACCTGATGTTCATTAAAACTGCTCTAGTGTTTTTCCTATTTCCTCCCAAACTTTTATGGACTAATATATCTCCAAACTGTCTTTTCTTTAAATCTTTACAGTTGTCACTGTTATGAGGTTAACTGCTCATAATGATAAAGGTATAGGTTAAAAAAACTTTTTTCCACTACCAACTAGTAGTGGTAGAGCAGATTAATATGTATAAATATGATGTAGCTAGGTATTTCTCTTCAGTAAGTTGTAAATAATTCTAGAACTTGGTTTTAATAATTATGAGCGAAATCTAAATCATCTAAAAATACTGGGTCCTTGTTTTCACTTTTGTCTTGAGAAGTCTTAACTTCTAGTTATTCCTGCTATCTTATTTTTGTTTAAAAATATACCAAGGACTTGAAGACATGCTGAAGTGTTCTGTGGAATAAAGCTTGACTGAAGCATGCATTTACAGTAAAGGACATGCTTTCATTTACAATAAATATATTTTGCCTAATAAGAACCAGAACATCCAGCATACTTTTCAGTATTCTTTTATGTTTCTCACAAGTTCATATCAAAAATATAAATCCTTTAGAATAGGTGAATATGTATGGGTGATTGCAATCCACTGAATTACTGTATTTCCATTTGTGTTAACTGAGAAAAAACATCTGACCTGTGACAGTGGAACAAGAAAAGGTGACTTGGACTGATCATGTTTCTCCAATTTTAGACATCTTTGAAACACATTAACTCTCTCTATGCTACTGGATTAAACAAAAGTCCAGGAACAGGCACTGGAAGACAACTGCCTATGTTGTTAAACTGTTAGAATGGTCCAAGTTACCCTCTGCTATCTCAAATGCAAATGCAGTTCAAGGCAGTAGAAAGTTCCAGGGACCATTTACAAGAGGCAGTTTGCATGCAAAATCTTTGGAGGCCAACACAGTTTTCCAGGATAGCTGTAGGCCATTCCAAGCTGATCTCAATGCCCAGGACTATTCCTCTATGTTAATTTACTAGTATTAATGTAGCTAAAAACCCAGATTATTCTTCTGTGGAAGCTTGTAGTATAAATTGTCTAAGACAAAGACCATCACTGTGGTCTGTGTGTGCATGGGACCTAATCAAGTGTGGTTCCTGGTTCCTCATTTGTGTTTGCTATTGTAAGATGTCTGTAACTAATAATGATAATTTTTTTTTTTCATAATAGTAATATGGGAGGATATGGACCACCGCATAGTAGCTGGAAAGGAAATTTGAATGTATCTTACAACATTGGGCCTGGTTTCACAACAAATTATTCTACAAGGTCAGTTTTGTTTCATAAAGAAGGCGTGCTTGGAATCAGAGAAAAACAGGTAGAGCTATAGAATGTGACCAAAGGTAGAGTATTTGGAGTTATTTGCATCATTCCTTTGATTATGACCATTTCCTGGGCTAAAATGCTCTCAGTGCAAAGCTCCAGTAGATTTACCTCTTGATTGGATGGATATAGAATCATAGAATCATAAAATCAGTTAGGTTGGAAAAGACCTTTAAGAGTCCAACTGTAAACCTAGCACTGCCAAGTGCACCACTAAACCATGTCCCTAAGCGCCACATCTACACATCTGTTCAATACCTCCAGGGATGGTGACTCCACCATTTCCCTGGGCAGCCTGTTCCAATGCTTGACAACCCTTTCGGTGAAGAAATTTTTCCAAATATCCAATCTAAACCTCCTCTGGCACAACTTGAGGCCATTTCCTCTTGTCCTATCACTTGTTACTTGGGACAAGAGACCAACACCCACCTCTCTACAACCTCCTTTCAAGTAGTTGTAGAGAGCGATAAGGTCTCCCCTCAGCCTCCTTTTCTCCAGGCTAAACAACCCCAGCTCCCTCAGCCGCTCCTCATAAGACTTGTGCTCCAGACCCTTCACCAGCTTCGTTGCCCTTCTCTGGACACGCTCCAGCCCCTCAATGTCTTTCTTGTCATGAGGGGCCCAAAACTGAACACAGTATTTGAGGTGCGGCCTCACCAGTGCTGAGTACAGGGGGACAATCACTGCTGTAGTCCTGCTGGCCACACGATTTTCTGGTACAGGCCAGGATGCCTTTGGCCTTCTTGGCCACCTGGGCACACTGCCGGCTCATATTCAGCTGGCTGTTGACCAACACCCCCAGGTCCTTTTCCACCAGGCAGCTTTCCAGCCACTCTTCCTCAAGCCTGTCACATTTCATGGGGTTGTTGTGACCCAAGTGCAGGACCCAGCACTGACCCTTGTTGAACCTCATACAACTGGCCTCGGCCCATCGGTCCAGCCTATCCACATCCCTCTGTAGAGCCTTCCTGCCCTTGAGCAGATCAACCCTCCTGCCCAACTTGGTGTCACCTGCAAACTTACTGAGGGTGCACTCGATCCCCTCATCCAGATCATTGATAAAGGTATTAAACAGAACTGGCCCCAGTACTAAGTCCTGGGGAACAGTGCTTGTGACTGAATTGCTTTAGTTTCCAGCTAGTCTTGAACCAGTCACTTGAAAAGCATCTAGCCTTTGACAAAATACTTCATGAGACTGATTATTTTCTTGAGAACTGAATTTGTTGTCTTTTTTAAATTCATTTGGGTCCAGCTTCTGGTCTTACCTATTGCCTCATATAAAACAGTATTAACCTACAAGTCAAGTTTTCCAGAAAAAAAGCTTTAACTACAATGTCATTTTTATTGCTTCAGATCGTTTTTAAACTGATTTAGTAATTACAGTTTAGGACTAAAGTCCAGGTGTTTCAATATTGGCTGAGCTATTGTACTGACTTCATATGAACCATTTGACCTTTTCCCCATGTCTTAGTCATACCACATGAAAAATTCTTTTTGAAAAATATACAGACAACCCTTGAGGATGAGTTGTTGCACCTCCAGCTGTGTGTAGATAAACAAAGTCTGTTGATGCAACTCAGGTTGTCTGATTTTCTGCTGTCTGAGATGACACATCAGTATTGACTGCACTGGAGTCAGTTCTGATTTGCAACAGCCTCTGGCTGATTAGAACTATTTACCTTTTTAACATTAGCTGATTTTCATTTCTCTTCTTTCTCTTCCAAATTTAAAAACTGTCTGCTAGCAAGTCTTTGAATTTGGAGTTCTGAGTTTGTTATCCATATAAATCTTACTGACATCAATAACAGTACATAGCTTTCAAGGGCTAAATGCTGTTCTCAATTGCACAAGTATAAATCCAGAAAAAACTACACTAAAATCTTTTTGGATTTGCTTTGGTTTAATGGAGGGTAAATTTGGCCAAAATGCTTTCCTTACAATTTATATTGTACACTTTTGAAAGGTGTCAAGATGTTTTATTATCTAATCTGGTGGATTTTCTCTTTGGATTTTCTTCCTGATACACTAGAAAGGTGAAAATGCACATTCATAGCCACAATGAAGTAAGAAGGATTTACAATGTGATTGGTACCATCAGAGGCAAAGTGGAACCAGGTAAAGTCATTTGTCTTCAATGTAATGTGAGCATACAGTGACCTCTACATGCACTTCATAGTTACAAGTGGAAAATGAGGACTATAGTTGTCTCTGAAATATTGCTCTACATGATCATTGGTGTTGAAATATTTATTGCACCAGGTTTCTTATGGTTCAGGGTACGTCAGCAGTTTCACTGTACATGCTGATTTTCAAGGGGGAGTCATAACCAAGACAGAAATATTTGTCTTCAGGCAAGTAACTTTGCAATTGAAAGAATATTCTTAAGTGGATATTCTTCCCTACTAAAACAGGTGTGGATTTTGCATTCCATCTGAAGATGTCATATCCACCACTACTGACTTTTTGTCTGTCTTACAGTCTCTTGTAACCAGTGTGATTATACACTCTAAAAAAATAGATATATAGACATCCATAGGATGATGATAGCATCATTTAACTTGTAACTGCAGCACTTCCCTGTTGCCTGAAACACAACTGTTAACCATATTATAGTAGCACAGAGATCTAGTCTGACTTTGATCTTATTAATCACTTCTCTGTCATGATTTGGACAACCCTTTTTATGACTGACTATATATATTGAGAGAAATATTGTATTCAGCACACCTTAATGTTGTGAGTTGGCATGCTGTACAAATATAATTAGTGGATCAGCTTTACCATGAAACACACTGTTGTAAAATATGGAACAATGCTTCTATCTTTAGAGGAAAGCTGCACTACTTCTAATAATAATAGTAACATTATGGAATTTAAGAGGTTTTAAGTCTTACGGGACCAAGTTACTGTGTTTGACAAATTCTTTAGCACTGGCTGAAAATGCAGAAAAATGTCTTTGGAGATTTAAAATGTCTTTTGCCTTTCTATCATTGTATTATAAACTATTAAGCTTTGTTGCACCTACATCGAAAATTAGAAATTGCTTCGAATTAACATCTGTATGGCAGGAAAAAAGTTTTTCTAAGTAAACCCCCCATAATTAATTTCTCTAGACAGATACGTCATCCTGGGAGGCCACCGTGACTCATGGGTGTTTGGTGGCATTGATCCTCAGAGTGGGGCAGCTGTGGTTCATGAGATTGTGAGGAGCTTTGGAAAACTGAAAAAGAAAGGTAATGTAATGAAAGAATAAAGCCCACCAAAATCATTGCTCTCAGCAGTGCCCATTGATTTCACTGGGATTTAAGCATATGCTTAGAATTACACACATGTATCTCACTGATCTCGAATAAGCACGCTGCTCTGCAGCTGTTAACTAGTTCCAGTTACAACCTTGGTATATGTGAGGTACTTCTACTCAAGAGAAAGTACACCTGAAGGAAGACAAAACAGAGAATAGGGGATACTGAAATAAATACGACATTTAGGTACAATCGATTACTGTGTATTTGAGGCTGGTCAGACTGGATGTTTCAATGGTCCTATAAAATTTATACAGTCATGGACTGATCAAGGCTTCATCAGGGCAACATCAAGAGCCTTCTCAGCCTCAGCACTTGACTGTAGTTTGGAGACAGACCCAAGAATAAAGCATGTCTATAATGCAGAGAATGAGCTGTGCAAACGTAGTAGGAGGTAATGATTAAAAATACCTCACGACTAGTTACATTAGAATAGGAACAAATGACAACTGTACCAAGTTTCTGCTGCTGTCAGAGCAATTGCTGTCTCCCTATCTGACATCCCATGGGAAGAAGCTCTAACATAACTCAAATACTATGCTAGAGGAGCTTTCTTTGCCTATCCATTACATTTAAAATCTATTGACATTTAGTTTTCTTTCCATTCCTTCCCAGTTATTGTATGTAAGGGGAAACTGTCTTTAGAATGCCAGCTGAAAAAAAAAAAACAAACAAAAACAAAGGTAAAAAAGAAAGGGAGCAAAAGATTAAAAGGTTCCAGTAGCCTCAAAGAAAACTTTGGGCAGAGATACAGAGGCAGGGCAATAAAGCCTATTCCATTTGATCTGGGTTTAAATCAAATGCAGAACTTCAAGTGAAAGATCTTTGTTTTGAAGGTGATCTGTCAAAGTTACAGGGAATTTCTTAGGTTTTGAAATCCAGCATTTGGGAGACAGGTCAAAGAAATTCAGTAATTGATATGAAAACATGCCAAACACTTTTCTGTCAAAGTAGACACTGGTATACAATGTGTACTAAATTGAACAGAGCAAAAAGAGTAGAAAAGCTTTCTTTCAAGAATTTGTGCACAAGCACGTTATTTTTCCTTGTTCAGAATTTTAAATTTTAGAAAATTTTCTTGCAGTTAAAGCTGAGAGAAGAAAAAGAATACATTATTTGGCACAATACTGAAATAGAGGTGAGATTGCTACAAAATTAGCAAACCATTATTAGATTAGGTTAGTGAAGAAGTTGGTATTAAAGTTCCTAAACACACCTCTTTCCCCACAGATCAGGATAAAAGATGAGCCCCCAGAAAATGACATTTATTTTCACATTAGTTATATGTAACAAGCAGTCTTTATTTCTGTAATACAATTTTCATAGTCTTTTATTGCAGGATGGAGGCCAAGGAGAACAGTGATATTTGCAAGCTGGGATGCAGAGGAATTTGGCTTGTTAGGATCAACTGAGTGGGCTGAGGTAAATCAATAGTGTTCAAAGAGGAATTTGCACAGTGGAGGATCTTTGAGAAATCTGTACTAGAAGGCATCACTTCTTCCTTCCCTCCCTCCCTCTCTCTTCCTCTTCCTCTCTCCCTCTCCCCCTCTCTCTCACACACACACAGACTCTTAAATTTCCTTTTGAACTACCAAGAATATATGGCTCCTTGCAATATATGATGTCTTTCCCTGAAACAGCTGTTACTTCAGTGGACGGGAAAATAGTTCTGAGGAAAAAAGTTCATCAGCATTTTCTTCCTCTTTTCCTTCTCATAGGAAAATGCCAAAGTTTTGCAAGCACGGGCAGTGGCTTACATCAATGCAGATTCCTCCATCGAAGGTACCTAGTTTTTACTTGTGTTTTACTGTAGTAATGATAGTATATACAGGTGACTGGGAGGCATTTTGGCTTGGAGATCCATCAAAGCTTCAATGTGATAATTTTGTTGCATTAGTGTGGGAGTAAATATAGGGGGAAACCATGACCCAGAATCATAAAGTATCCTTCAGATATTCCTGTTGCTTCAGGGAAGAAGTCTGTTACAGTAGCTACGCTATTGGGGAAGTCATGGGGAGGGACAAGAAGTGCTGCGCGCCTGTCAGCAGTTCTATGGCAACTCTTTAGAGTCAGCTTCTGCTCTTATAATGTCCGTAATAAACATAGGGATATAAGAAAAGCTCTTAAGGCTTGTTTCAAAAGCTGGGCTGTAATTCATCCTAACCAATACAAATGCACTGACAAGATCACAGGAGAACTCTTCTACAGGGATGATCAGCTTGTTCCGTGTAGAGAGTGTAGGTTTCTAGTCCCTTTCTTATTAACAGATAATGGCATGAGGTTTCAGCTGAGTAGAGCTTGCTTCTTTGAATAAATAGTTTTTCCTGTTTTTCAGGAAACTACACACTACGAGTGGATTGCACACCACTGATGTACAGACTGGTGTACAGTCTGACTAAAGAGGTAATACTGCTTGAAATTTTTAGCCGGCATGTTCAATACTCACTTACTGGATGGTGCTCTGCGTATAAAATACAGTGTCAGATATTTCTTTCTTTTCTGACTGCAGTACCCCTTTCAAGTCAATAGCTAAGTAACTGGAGCTTTTTCCCAGAAGTGGTAAAGGGATTTCAAGCTTATACCTTTAAGTTATTAGCTATTCAGGTTTAGGGGATTTTTCCACTCCTCCTGTCAAGGTATTCCTTCTAAGAACAAAAGAATAAAAAAATGCCATGAGTCAAAGGAAAGAAACAAGCACAAACCTGTCTGCCCAGTCCAACCACTAGGGTGCCCATGGTAGTGGGAGACTCTGACTCCCTTTAGGCGGGGGAAGAAATTATGCTTGCTACAGTGTTGTTTTTAGCATGATGTGACAGGTTTGGTCAATGTGCTCAGCTTTGGTGTACCTTGTTAGTTATTCATTGACTCTGACCATGATGCTCTCACACGTGTGGCACACAAAATTAAAAGGTAGGGACCTTTCTCAGGAAATAACCTCACCATCTCGGATGTAAGATGTTCCTTGCTTTGAGAGTGGATCTTAGAGGCTGGCACTAAGGGCTTTTTATTTTGGGGGTTTTTTTAATGTTCATCTGTATTAAAGCATGAACATTTAATTAGTCTTCTTTGTGTTTTATATACATATATATCATGTACATTCAGCTACTGTATATATTCTATGAATCTACTATATCCATCTTCATCTGCTGTATATATTCAGTCATCTGTGTTTTCCAGAGTCAATAATTTGTTATCTCTTGGAAGCTGACATTAGACTGGTACAAAAGTAAAGGAAATGTAGTAATTCAGTATAATAATTTTCTGGCAATTGAAAGACAACAGACAAAATTTAACTCTGTTAAAATCAGGTGCCCAGATAAAGATATTTCTGTCCTGAACTGCAGAAAAGCTGATCACCTGCAGTTCCCATGGTAACCTGTGCTAAGTGCAGGTGTTCAGAACGGTCAGAAAATCAGGTCAGCAGACTCTCAGTTTGGACACCAAGAGCCATTGTTAAAATGTTGACCTAAATACCAGTAAATATGGTTGCATAACCCTTCCTCAAGCTGGGAAGCAGCAACAAAGGCTGATGAATGCATGTAACCACAGCTTGTTGGTAGCTGATTTCTGAAGAGAATGCTGATCAGGAAGCAGGTCCCATGTGATCTCATCCAAAATTAATCTGTGGCAAAAAGTGTTAACGCTGTTAACGCTGTTCTATGAACAATTAGCTTCATGGCCAAAACCTCCAAATGTATTAATTTTATTTTGATTCCTATTGTGGAGTTATTCTTAGTAGATATAGATATTAATAATAGAATAGATATTAATAATCTTTACTAGATTAAAGATGATAAAACCTCAGCAACCCACCAATAAAAAAGAAAGATGAAAAAATACTCACAGTGTTTAACCTGCTCGGTAATCTGGAAAGTAGTCAGAGTGATAGGAATGAACTTTAGGATGATCATGATTTGTGTACCTTTGTAGCAGCTGTGATGACATAAACACTAAGTGCTGTACACTTTGCCCTTCTAAGGTTACTGCTGCATCCATGTAAATAATTTTTGTGAGCTAAAACAAGGTAGAAACAGTTTTAAATTAAACCAAGACAAAATTGAAATTACCTGCCAAAGTGAAACAAAAAGTTTTGGTTTTGTGAGGGATTTTTGTGTTGAATATTTAAATTAAATGGCTCAAAATCTCAAAAAGAAATATCAGAATGTAAATATTGACTTGAAATGTTTTGCTTTCCCTGTGTTTTCTTCCATCTAAAATTATCTTTTTTTAGCAAATAAACTATTCCTCTGGAAAATGCTATGCATTTGAAAAGTTAAAATGGAAATGCAGAAAAGTTGAGGGACTTAAGGCTGTGACTTATTCATTGCCCTAAGCCATAGGCTTTACGTGATGACAGGTTGTAGATTTGTTGCTTGGTAACATTTAAAATTGTACCCTTTGTCTTTTTTTACAATATACTTTTTCTAGATACCAAGTCCTGATGAGGGGTTTGAAGGAAAATCTCTTTATGAGAGCTGGTATAAAAAAAATCCATCAAGAGAGTATAAAGAGGTCCCCAGGTCAGTGGCAAAAGAAAATAAACGATATACCAAAAGTTTTTATAACTTGTAGAGTGTGGATTTTAAAGAAATATCCACTTGAAAAACTAAGTGCCTAAAAGAAATGGTGTGATTCTTAGCTGGTATAAATTTCAATGTTTTACTCATTGCAACTCATGCACTATTGTGGAACAGTTTTGTGAACTTGCCTTTGCAGCATGAAGAGGAGGCTTTAGATATGAAAAGTAAAGCATTTGTGTAGTTTATAGAGATTTAGACAAATAAGGGTAGTATGCACAAGCCAGCGGCAGGCACACAAGATGCTAACACAGCAGTTTTCCCTTGCACTTGCTTCCTGTCTTCTGGAAGGCCTCTGAGTTTGAGTGGCTGGGGAGCACATCAGTCAGGATTTTACAACACTGTCCCTCAAATTTACCAGCGTTTCTCTATAGAATCTCAAAGACTGATTCTCTTCCATGGAGCCATGCTGGTATTGTTGTGTTTTCTCTCGATTGAGAGCTTGGGATAGTGGAAGTTCAGCAGAAGGAAGGTCATTGGATCTTCTCAATGATTAAAGACAGTGAGTTAAATTCTCTGCTTGAGAGTTTGATTGCAGGTGATACACTATCGTACAACAATTTTGTGAACTGGCCTTTGTAGCATGAACAGGAGGCTTGAGAATTTTGACCCTGAGAATGATGATTCTGCTCCTCCAAGAATGCAGTTGATGAGGTCAGGTAATGTAGGGATCACAGGCAATTCATGGTATATTGACAGAAAGAGCGTGCTAGGGAAAGATTGTGTAGTGAGTGCAACTGCAGAATACGTAATTGCCACAGTACTTGGAAGCAGACTAAAATTACACTTTAAGTATTGTCACTCAAGGCATTTTCCTCTTTCTTGTTAAAAGAATAAATAAACTGGGTTCTGGCAATGACTTTGAAGTCTTTTTCCAACGTCTCGGCATCGCTTCAGGCAGAGCACGTTACAGTAAAAATTTGGTAAGTCTGTATCTTTGTAATTTTGTCTCCCCTGTAACTGCCTGAATAATATCACCTGTAATTGAGCCATTTAGACTGCCAGCTTTTTGGAGTAGTTCAGTTTAGTGTGTCAAGAGTGGAGTCCCAGTTCATTACTAGAACTCTGTGTGCTACTACAACACAAATATTTGATAAATAGAAATGGTCAACTTGGTGTCAGTCAGGCAAAAGGACCTTTGTTCAGGGTAAACGAATGTGCTCAAAATCACCTATGGCTGATGAAGGCTTATGAGTGGCTTATGATGACTTTTGAATGATTTGTAATAACTTATGAAGCTTTGAATTCAAAATGGTTCATGTTTCATGGAAAATACCGGTTTGACTCTGGAGCATACTGTGACATAAGACTAACTGAGAAATGTTCAAGGAGCAATTTATTCAATGTGGTCTTTTCCTCTGAAAAGACATATCCAGACATGAATGGAAATGACTGTTGAGATCCAATCAAAGAGAGGAAGGGCAATCTCACCTTAATTTAGCCAACTAAAAGTTACGTGTCTGTTCTTAATTACCTTCTTTAGGCTCTGTACATGGTCACTGGAGAGAGTTATCTCCAAACGACCAGTCATCTCATCATAGGTTGATGTTTAAGAGAGCCACCACTGAGCAGTTCTTGTCATGCAACTGTCTGTAGTGGTTACATAGGATTAGTGTGACCTGAACACTTACTTAACTTTACAGTGCTTTGAATCCCACAGCAATGGCTTTCAAGCAAAGCTGAAATAGCCACAGCTGAATAATGGTTTTGTTTGGGTTTGTTTGTTTCAGAATGTAGAAAAATATAGCAGCTATCCAGTTTACCACAGTGTCTATGAAACCTATGAAATTGTGGAGAGGTTTTATGATCCCACTTTCAAGAATCATCTGACAGTAGCTCAGGTACGGGGAGGGCTGGTGTTTGAATTGGCCAACTCCATTGTGCTTCCTTTTGACTGTAGAGATTATGCATCAGCTGTGAGCAACTATGCTCACATCATCTATAATTTGTCAAGGAATCATGAAGAGGAACTGGCAACATACAATGTATCCTTTGGTACGTACAGTCTTTCATCACATTCCTCCTCTGTTAATGCTAGCAGTGTCTTATCTTAATGTATGTCTTAGTCATGACCTGGTATTTTTCTTGTGCTGTATGAACAGTAAATAAAACAAGAGCTACACCCTCCAATAGTTTGAAATTTGAATGTTTTGTCACTAGTGTGCATGTGTAGAGACTATGCCACTGCCAAGTAGAGCTAACACTTACAGTCGCATGTTCTTTGACCTTTGCATGGTTCACCGATGTTGGCAACAAGATATCTTTGTCTTGGTCCCTAAAAAAAATTACACCGCTTTGCAGCTTCTAGTGTTGGATAATTCTCTGTCCAACACTGATCATAGGATAATTGAGGTTAGAAGAAATCTCAGAAGGCCTCTAGGCCAACCTACCCAAGGCAGGGTCAGCTCTGAGGTCAGACCAGGTTGCTCAGAGCTTTATACCATCAGGTCTTGAAAACCTCCAAGGACAGAGGCTACAGAACCTCTCTGGACCACAGTGCTTGACTGTCCTCAGAGTGAAAAGATTCTCCTTATATCCGGTCAGAACTTCTGTTGTTTCAGTTTATGGGCAAGTGCAAGCACTATAAGAAGTTTGCCTTGGGGCTTGGTCAGGTAGGAATGGTTCATCCCTATGCCACAATAGGGATCCTGTGCTGGCATGTGAAATTTTATTTCATGTTATAGGGATTCCCTATATGCCTCCTGCCTGAGAAGCCTTTATTTTATTGGCAACATTATGTAGTATTCATTTTAGGACTTGGCTGCTAATGACCAACATCAGGAATGTGTGCGCATGTGCACACACACACTTATACTCTCAGTCTTTCTCAAAACTCCATATGTGTGGAGGGACATACCAGTTGTTGGGATTTATAAAATCCCAGACCTACTTGAACAGTCTGGTTCTGGCAATCCATGCTCTAGTTTTTGATATTTCAGTACATTCTGCAAGTACCACATAATAAACAATACTCACAAAAATACTGATTTCTGTTGTCTCCAAGGCAAACATAGTTTCTAAAGTAGGAATATGGGGTCATCTGATTTTCATTCAGTGGGAATTGACAGATCATGGTCACAGTGAAAGTTAAAGCTTTAATTTGAAGAATTTGATTTGTTAAATTATTCCTTCAGAATTTGAAGTTAAATACTTCTTTCCTGCTCCCTCCAGATGCTCTCTTTTCAGCTGTGAAGAATTTTTCGGAAGTTGCTGCTAGCTTTCATGAGAGACTGCAACAAACAGATATCAATAAGTATGTTTAATTCTTTTTTCTTCCAGTCAAATACTCTATGTAGTCCTCTGGGCTGAGAGGGCATAGTCTTCTCTTGCATTTAGTCCCCTGAATAACCTTGGTGACAGATGACTGTCAGTCATTTGTTTCATCATAAGTCCTTTTGGACTCTTGTCTTTAAGGATCTGGTTACTGTAGGAAACAAAGTATAGAAATGTTGAATTTGTGGACATCAAAGACACTGCAGAGCCTGGGAATCTAGCCATGTTAGCTTCAAAAAGTGTCCAAGATAATTAGTGTCAATTCTTGACAGGTTTTAGTTGAGGAGCAGTGCCAGGATGATACATGGATGTGACTAGAATGCTGGTTAGCCTAAGCAGAGCCAGCTCAGGTGTGTAACTCCCTCTAAGTAGAGAGACGTCCCAAGATTTTGTCACTGGATTATCATTAAAGAACAAATGTTGACTTGTGGTCTTTGTTTGCTAGCACTCTAGTTTTCAAGATACTGGTACCACTTAATGAAAAAAAAAAAAATTAAAATAGCTGTACCATGATCGTAGTTGTGGCAAGCTTCTTGATGAGCTTTCAAAAAATTCTATGCACCACCTATGCCAAAAGGCCTAATTTGCACTTGACTTAGTTCTTAATTTATTCTTTGTAGGCCATGCCCAGAGTGACAAACCAAACTTCCTTTTGTATATGTGTGTATGTTACATTTCTTGAGAAGAATCTAATTTAGCCATATGCTTACCCTTATGGAAGACTAAGTAAGAATAAAAGCCATCTTTTTAATGGCAGCAGCTTTCAAGATAAATGAGTTAACAATAATTTCATATGTAAAATATGATGTTTGTGACATATAACATGTATGTGACATTTTCAAAATGGTTTTATTGATGGATGGCCTAAATCTAAGCTTTAATTCAACCAACCAGTTTTGGTTTCTGTTTACACCAATGTAAACTTGAAACAATTTCATTGATGGTAGTAGAGTTACTCCAGGCTTACTGTGATATAAATTTTACCATTTTTTTATTGGTGAATACCTTTGAAGCTTTACAATAAGTTACTTTGGATGTAAACTACCAAACCCACATATATTCAGTATAAACTTCTTCACAGTTCTTTTATTTGTTAAGCATCAGTAGTATGCTCAGAGCTATTCAAAGCACACAGACACAGATGGTCTCTACTCTAGGGAATTTACAATCTGCCATCAGAAAAACACAATTCTTGGATGACTCAAAAGATTATTCTAACATCACAAGGTTCCTGTTTCTCAGATGTTGTGGTTTTACATAAAAATAAATGTGATTTTATTGAAGTAATTTGCAGCTGGCTGGCTTTGTGGAAAATAAGAGTCTTCAGAAAACTGTTGTACAAAAGAAGTGAATGGTCTGCCTAAGCATCCTAATGAAAAGGAGATAAAGCAATAAGATGCAACATGAGAGAAAATACCTGAAAGTCTGTGTCTTCTTTGACACTATTCCTTGGCCTTTAAAAACAGCTTTAAGAGACTTTCAGGTTATGAACCAGACTGTCCCACAGTACAAATCAGCATAATCCTGTTGTGCAGGTAGCTGATATGGGCTGTCTTTTGTGGGCGATGCTTTAAGTTCAATATCTTGGATCTACTGTCCTTCATAAATCCAGAGTTGTACACATTGGGGCACGGGATGAGAGTGGGTCAAACACTCTGTAGCTAACATATTCCTGTTTTCTTTTTAGCCAGCTTGCTGTCAGATCACTAAATGATCAGCTCATGTTTCTAGAAAGGGCTTTCATCGATCCTCTTGGATTACCTGGCAGGCCATTCTATAGGTAAGAAAGGCTTATTTTTCACTTTCTGCCTGGAGTACCCTATGAGTATTCCTTTAAGATTTACAGGTCTCTAAATGGAACTGTAATGATTTTATTCAACATGGTAAAAGTAGATTAAATGGGACAAATAAGACTGAAAAAGGAAAACAACATAAGGGAAAACTTCAGTGAGATACACTATACAGAATGAGGAAGAGTCTTGTTGGAAGCCTATTCAGATCAGTAAACCCATTTCCATTGATTTCATTGGGCTTCTAAACAGATGTAAAAGTTTGGCCCTGGGCTCAGTTCAAGTAATTTCAGTGGTAAAGGATCTTAGGAAGTTATTTTTATTTGAAAGTGATATAAGGTATAATTGAAGTATCTATAATTTGATCGATTATAGCAGAACGGTTATGCTAGCAAATGCATTGCAGAGGGCAGTAGTTCAACAGCAGTGAAGTGAATTCAGTAGTCCTCTCATCCAGTTCAAGAAGTAAATCTTGTTTGAGAGGCAGAATATTCAAGTCAAGTCTAGCTTTTTGGTCCTTATACCAGTCTGCATAATTCAGAACAGTAATCTTTCCACTAAAAAGTTCCACTAAAAAGTAACTAGAAGGAGAACTTAAGATCTACAGTCCTTGTACCTCTCATAGCTTGTGATTAAAAATCTGTTGAGAACAGTCTCTTGTTAAAGCATCAGCTTTCCTACCTCAAAGCATGCCTGTATCTGTTGGAGATTGTGTATATCTGTGAGAAAAGAAGCTGGTTTTTTTTTTTATCTTTCCATTTCATCTAAAGTGAGGGAAAGGAAAATATTTCAGTCAACTTTATCTCAAGTCTTCCTAGCTATAAAGTTCTGGAATTCACATGGAATAATGTGGCTTATGTTATTTTCTTGCTTCGGAGATTATAGTTATTATTGCTGCAATAATCTTACTTATTTACATCTCTAGTGTCAAGAATTCAACAGATGATACAGAAACAGATTAGTTTTATCCATTATAAAATGTTTTATTTTCCTAATGCAGGATATTGTTGTTTTTTTCCCTCAACTTCCCTACAGACATGTTGTCTTTGCTCCAAGCAGCCATAACAAGTATGCAGGAGAATCATTCCCAGGGATCTATGATGCCATGTTTGACATTAAAAACAAAGCTGATCAACACGAAGCCTGGGACGAAGTTAGGAGGCAGATTTCCATTGCAGCCTTCACTGTACAGGCAGCAGCAGAAACACTGAAAGAAGTAGCATAAATATCAACAACATAATCGTCAATGAAGACTACATATGACAGCTTGCAGAAGCCTTGAGAACAGAGCAATTAAAAACACTAGGAAGATTATTGCAAAGATCACAAAATCTAAAATTATTCTTTGCAAATAATATACGCAAGTGGAATGCATTTAGCAATGTTAACAAGGTAATGTACTCCATTTGGAGAACTCAGGCTTTAGATATCTTGTGAAGTGAGAGTGAAAAAGCTTCATGTTTTCTCTCAGCTTCATGTTTTAAGAATTCTAACCACTGGATTTATTTTCAGAGCTTTGAATTTTTCTAGCTTGATTATTATAGCAGTCTTCATAGTGCATCAGGAAACCAGAAGTCGTTTCATGTTTCTATCAGTTTCTAATTTTGTTGTTGACTTTTTATTATTTACCTTAGAGTTGCATATTTATACTCCAAGATAGGCCTTTCAGCTCTCCTTTTACACAAAGAATCACATATGAAGATGGGAAGACTGTCACATACCGTGTGCGGGATGTATAATGACCATAACAAGTTTTGGGCAGCCAGCCCAGAATACTCATCCATGACATTCTTTTTTTCACATGCTGAGTCTTGCAGCTGTTTGCAAATAAAATTAAGCAAGAAGCCTTCTAGTCACCAGAGTAAAAACAAGGCAATACATCTTGTCAAATGTATAATCATCCCACAAAATGTGTCATTCGAGATTAAGACCTTCTTTTATTCTTTTATCCAAAATCTGCTATGCCTTGTCCATATCAAGGTATTTTTAATATGAAGACAATTAGAAGCAAAGAAAATTCATCATGTCCTTAGTTCAAAAGGATACCAAATTATTACCATCTTTGTAGAGTCCATATTTCTAATTTTGGTGTGCAGCTTACTCTTATGACAGACTGCTCAAAAGGCTACAAGGGGACAAGGATGATCAGACAGAGAAGACTCGGAAAATCAGATCCCTTCATCTGACACTCTGCCACTGGAGGATTACTGACCCCTCTCACGGCAAATATTTTGTGTAATTTGATCTGCCATTTTAGCTGAGGCCTCTACCATGTCTTAGAAGACTGTCCCATGATCTGATGGTTTTCAGTGTCGTGGTAGATTTTTTTTCTTTTCCATAAGAACTCATTTATTCATAAATATTTCTACTCTTCACATTAAAATCCTTTAGGAAAGTTACTAATTAAGTAATTTCTTTACATAACTGTTAGTCTTTCTCATAAAATAATAGTTTGCCAGATAATGGGAAATGCTCTTACACCCACAGTTATTGCCCAGTTATTTTCACATTTTTATGAAAGTGATTGGAGTAAAACCATGGAGACATGTCTTCCCCCAAATCTAGTTCTGCTGATGGGAGACATTGCTGTTTTGTCGCTACTGGCTGCTCCACTGTTCCTTTTGCCAATGGAGAATTCATTATGACGGTCTATAATCCACCTCTGGCAAAATTAGCCAGGTTAGTTTAGATCATCAGTTAGGTTAACCTAGAGGATTTTGTATGCAGCAATCAAGGGAATGATAACACAAATCCACACACAGAGGGGGGCAGTAATAAACAGCTTCTGTTGACCAGGTGGATACAGAAAGAGTATTTTTCTATTGCTAAGGAGGATGAACTGAAGCCCCAAACTCAGAAATTGTGGAGATCTTTCCCTAAATGACCTATAAGCTTCCTCAGCAACTTTTTCTCTCAGCCCAGAAGACATAATTTTTTAATCTCTGTCCAAACCATAGCATTGTTTCATTTAAGTTTAATTAGGGCCCTTTTTGGCAATAGCTAGCAGATAATACACAATGTCAGGGCCCAGGATCTCACAAAATAGAGACGGTTACACTTTTAAACTACAGCAACATCCATTTAAAAAAAAAAAAAAATCTGTGGGCTGTCCCCTAACCACTGTGGGGAATAGGATACAGGAACATAAGTTCTCTCTCTCTCTCTCCTATTGACTCTGCTCCCCTTCACAGGAAAAATTCAAGGCTAACTGGTCCAGAGAGAGGAAGCACCCATAAGGCTGCTTGTAACACCATGGTTTACATCATGTTTTGGTAAGGTGGGATTCAAACTGTCCAGTGCTGTCTCCCAGGTTTGGGTCTGCTTTGTGGCCCATCTTTGTTCAGCGCAAACCACAACCTGTAGCAGTTGAATTTTTAAAGCAAATGGAGCTTTGCTTAATTTTGTAAGAGAAGAATATCTTTAGATGGACTGAGTCCAGCTCTTTCCCCAAGCCCTAACCTAGTCTCTTATCAGAGATTTGAGGTCGAAGACCCTATGCTGCAGGCTATTGGTGGGGGTGTTTCCCCACTCACTTAGCATGAAGCTTTTCTGATCTCCATTCTGAGAAGCCTATTACTTGGTGCTGACTTCTCTGGAGACAGCCACTGTGATTCTTATCCTTAGCTTACCCAGCATCAACTTGGATGTTCCTGGCCCCACTGCAGAAAGCCACCACAATGTACAAATTTGTTACAACAAACTAGCACTCATTCTGTTTTTCCTCAATATTCCGGGCTGCAATTTGTGCTTGTTCAACACCTTCTTCAAGAGCTGCTAAGACACCTTTGCTTCTTTACGTGGGACTCACTGAGAGAGGGGAAGACAGGTGGCAGGTCATAAGCATGATAGGTATTCCATGGTAAGCTGTCTGTGCTTGTAAGTGTGTATCTTGGACTCCTTCGTTTCTGTGAGGAAGGAAGCACAGGTGTCTAGTTTGGCAAGCCCTGAGTTAGATGTGGCAGCATCTAGTGTTGAGACACATTATGGCCCTTTCTGAAGTTCTTGATCAGTTTTTTAAAATAAAGATGCTTTTTAGTCTTCAAGAACTTATGTGGAAATTCTCATAAGAACATTCTTCTCCCTAAATCACGTCTTATTGTCAGTGTTCTATGGAGTCTAAATATAGCCAGTGCAGCCTTCAGTTCCTCAAAGACTATGCCAGGCAGAAATTGCTGGTGTCATTACTGGACAGCAAAGGGCAAAGCCTATGTAGCTAATTACTGAAACTACATGATTTGTAGCCAGTTGTCCAAGCCATATGTCAAAATATATGCATGGATGCATGTGCAACTGTCCGTTTCCTATATGTGTCACTAGGATTATGTAAGCAAAAAATGAAAGAATAGTTGTGTATGCACTGAGAAATGTCCTTTAACGTGACTTATTTACTAGGATGATACAAAGAAGCAAGGGTCACATTTCACATTTATGAACAAAATGAGGCCAGTTGGCATGTGCCAGCAAATGAAGACATCTAGTTCCTACCAGACAAGTGGGGAACAATGGTTAAATAGATAAGTAATATGCGTTAAAAGCACTGTCTATTAATATGTTCTTGCAAGTGTAGCTGCACTGAGAAACATTTCCAGTCCATTGATTCTTAAAACTCAAAAAAACGTCTGAACCAGCCACATGAGCGAGGAGGTGTATGCTATGAAGCAGACTACTAAGGAAAGGCAGACAATGAGAAGCCAGATACAGGAATAACTACTTTTTAAGCTTCTGTATTTTTTGTTAGAACTTCCAGGGTATCTCAGCGGCATAGCTATTAGCTAACTGAAGCCCTGAGTGTGAAATCCTTTCCTATACAAGAAGTCAAGATAAGGTTTGTGTGCTAATTCTCCTTCAGCAAAGTAGAACATCAAACAACATAAAAAGTCTTTTTTTTTCTAGACTTACACAGTAAGTTGAAATTCACTCTTAACACTGCCAAGTGCTGTTGACCAGATTAGCTGTTTTGGCTCTCAAGCTTTGACATTATTCCATAGTAATTGGCCAACAAATACTGTTGAATTAAGTAAAAAAAATAAAATTCAGGAACAAACCCCAAAACTAAGTATGTTGAATTTACAGTTTATTGATCATCTAACATGAGCCAGTTTTTCATGTAATTACAGATGTTTTCAGCTAGAGATGGCTGTTAGCAGAGTTTATTACTATAATCAACTTTCAGTTCTTTTATTTTCTAAATATGCTGTAATTAATACTTGGAAGAACTAAGGTCCTAATTCCAGACAGCTCCTTGGAAACACTCATTTGGCTTTTACAGTTACTGCAGACAAACTCACCGAGTCATTGACTTATATACAGCAGCAGATGACTTAATTACAAGACGAGGTTTAGAAATATTTAGTAAGCAGATGGAGGAACCTAGCTGGCATTGTGGCATTGTTGAGAGCATCCTTTCCAATTTGAGCAATTACATTAAAAGAATCTGCAGGTGAAATGAAAAAGGAACAGTATTTTTTGAAGAAAGTACTTCCTATCATATGATCACAAATTAGATGCTGTCAAAATTTTCTAAAGAACTCCATGTAATGACCATCCTATGCTCTAAGAGTCTAAATCAAATGAAATAAAAGCATACCCATGTGTGGGAAAGGTAGAAACTATACTTGTATTAAAATGAATCATTGCTTTCATGAAAACAGCAATGTCAATGTTACTTTGGCTGGAAAAGCTGTTGACCTGGCAGCACAACTTCTAAATTAAGATGCTGTTAACACAGATCTTAGTTCAAGTGTTGGTTTAGCTGAGACTACCAGCGCAATCACCGGTAGTCATGATCTTTGAGGTGGGACCTGTGCTTATCTCTGCTTGTATGAGCAGTTTGAAATGTGCTGCTGGACTACAAACAATACTGTGGTGGAGCAGAGCAGCAAACTCTGACAGCTGGAGTCAGAGTAAATTGTATTCTTTCACTTGACGGACAGCAGCTCCCCAGGGCAGGGGATTGCAATGAATAGAAGAATATCACACAATCATAGGGTTGGAAGAGAACTCGGGAGCTCTCTAGTCCAAACTCCTGCTCAAAGCATGGTGAGCTGCAAGGTCAGACCAGGTTGTACAGAGTTTTATCAAGTCCAGTCTTGAAAGTCTCCAAGGATAGAGACCACATAACCTCTCTGTGCAACACATTCCAGTGGTTCACTGCCCTCATGACTGAAAAGCTTTTCCTTATTTCCAGATAGATCCTCTTGTTTCAGTTTATGACTGTTGTTTCTCATCCTCCTGTCATGCACCACTGAAGAGGTTGGCTCTGTCTCCTTGACAAATTTCTTGTACATGCTGGAAGATGCAATTTGGTTTATGTTCAATGCACAGTCCTTTACTCTCTCTCTGTCTCACTGGGTACATTCCTCTTGTAGAAGAAAGGGTCAAAGTTTGCAAGCTGAACTTGTCAGCTGCCAGCAATGTAAACTTTATTTTAACTGGAATCTGATAACGGACCCCTGAAGTTCAGGATAACAGACTCCAACTCAACGCATCAAAATCTGCTACCCTTTTACTCTGGTAGTCAGATAGACTGCAGAGGCCGTGAGAGAGTTCTGGGGGACTGTGCAACTGGCAGAGTCAGAAGTAAACTACTGATTTGAAATTGCGATTGAGCATTCCCCTGTTGCCATTTTTCCTGCAAGAGCTGCCTTTCCCACAAACCAGGGCCCTTTGATCTCTCAAGCCACAAGTTCAACCTTTAGTCAAACAATAGGTCAAGCAGTGCAACAGTAGCATATCTTTCTTGCTGCAGATATTAACCCTTGGGGCCCAGTTGCTGAGCAGCTACAACCTACAATTTACAAGCCCTGACATTTGTTCTATGTATTATGTATTTTTATGTACTGTTGCTGAGTTTGCCTATTGGGCTGTGTGGCATAATTATGCATTCAACAAACAAATGCATGCTAGTTTGGCATTTGGCATGTGTATCTTTGCCATTTTTGGAGCTTATCTAGTTTACCAGGGGTATTTTTTTTTTTAACTAAGTAGAGTATATGTAGCTATCTGCAAGTTCTGCTAGCTTCAGCTTCTTGTTTACACGCTCAACATGTGCAATTCTCACCAATCCTCAGCTTGGTATGAGTCCTATGCAGTAACTGATGGTTTTCTTGCTAGTTTTAAAAGTGATACGAATTTGGAGAAGTACTGTGTGTTCAGGGGTTTGTCTGTGTTTTGGACCTTTTTCCAGTATTGTCACCTGGTCTGAGAAAAGAAATCTCGTTTCCTAGTAATCTTTTCACATTGCTTGTCTTGCGTAATTTTTGTGACTAGTTAGGACCAGCTTTATCTCGAGTCTTAACTTTGATTAAACTTAGGCTAAGGTTGGCATTTTCAATATTGAATAAGATACCCAACTATTATCAGAGAAGCAGTCTTAGCAGTATCTCGCACTGATAATACCTTAGTTCTAGCAGGAAAAGCCCCATGTAAAAGAATAGGGGGGCTGATAGATATGGTTTTGATTTGATCAAGAAGTGACTCAAAGAGAGATGAGTCTTAGGGGATACTGATCCGTCTTAACAGCTCTGAGCTCTCTCCTTGGCTGCTAAGTGAGATGCTCAGCAACAGCTAAGAGTGAGGTGAGGTTTGGTTCGGAGCAGATTTTTCCACCTCCTCACAGATGTGACTTTGCATTTCAGGCATGCAGTACTTCAGATCTCACCATGGCAGGCTCATTTTTCTCTGGCTTCAGTTATTCTGAGGAGCATTTGTTAGACATGATACTACAACTTTGTCTTTGTGATTTAGTAATGTGTATAGTGGGTTATTTAGGTCATGTCCCAAGACTCAGAGAACAGTGAACATGCAGGATAGATACTGCATTCCTTATACTGCATATCTTGGAACTGGTAGTACCAGCGAAGGGAAAGTAAAGGAGGTACAGAAACAAAAAGAGGGGGACAAGAAAGGAGCAGCAAAACAATGCTAAAAAGAACCCCTGCTTCCAGCCTAGGCACTGAGGAAAATAGAGGCTGGTATAGTAGGAGGTTGCTTTATTCCCTTGCCCTTCTTTTGGAAGACTTAGTTCTAGCTGCTCTCTGGTCTCTCCCTACATTCTTTAAGAAGCATGTGGATTGCTGCACCCTGTTCCTCCTTCCAAAAGGGAAGCCAGCAGCATCTGGCATCTGGCAGTTATCAAGCCAAAACTTCTGTTTCGCCTGGGTGAATGGTATTTATATGCTGTATTTCTCATCTTCCGACGAAGTGTGTAGATGAGATAGCTCAGGAGTACTTTTGCAACGTATCAGCAAGCAATTTCAAATATCTATGTATAAAATAGATATGATGCAAAAAGGACAAGAAAAATTCTTGTGTAGTAATGTCACTGCTTACACTGGCCTCCACAGCATACCAAGCTAATTCATAGAATAGAATAGTTTGTGTTGGAAGGGACCTCCAAAGATCATCTAGTCCAACCCCCCTGCAATGAGCAGGGACATCTGCAACTAGATCAGGTTGCTCAGAGTCTCGTCCAGCCTGACCTTGAATGTTTCCAGGGATGAGGCGTCTACCACCTCTCTGGGCAACCTGTGCCATTGTTTCACGCCCCTCATCGTAAAAAATTTCTTCCTTACATCTAGTCTGAATCTACCTTCTTTTAGTTTAAAACCATTAGCCCTTGCCCTATTGCAACAGGCCCTGCTAAAAAGTCTGTCCCCATCTTTCTTATAAGCCCCCTTTCAGTACTGAAAGGCCACAATAAGGTCTCCCCGGAGCCTTCTCTTCTCCAGGCTGAACAACCCCAACTCTCTCAGCCTTTCTTCATAGGAGAGGTGTTCCATGCCTCTGATCATTTTTCTGGTCCTCCTCTGGACCTGCTCCAACAGGTCCATGAAAGAAGGAGTAAATAGTCCCTTATTCAGCTGGGAGAGAAGAAGAAATGTTGCAAGAATTTGGGTCTGCAAAGAACCAAAATATTCCAATTTATGAAAATAGGAGGTTTCAGAATGTGGCTTTATTCAACACTGGAGTAGGACCACAACAATTTGTGACAAAGAGACCAACTTCCTTGAAAACAGTTGATTGCACAGTCATTTCGTAATCTGTTCAAGCAATACATATGTGAAGTTCATTACTTTTCTATGCCTAATAAAGAGTGTGGATTTAAATATGACTGGATAAGTTTGCAGGACTGGTTTATGAAGACTGTCACTTTCTTTCCCAGTGGTATAGCAGCCATATGCATCTGTATATGAATCTAGAAGGGATTCCATGGATAATGGAGGTTGTCTGAGACAGAACAGGTAAGATAGTGAAAAATTTTCCTTTGATGGCCTCAGATGAAAATTACCAGAGATTAAGCGCAAAACATCCTAGTTGCGCACTTGTCAGCAAATGACCTTGTAGTGAGGTCTGTGTGGAGCCCATATAACCCAGAATGCCCTCGACATCCTTCCTCATCGGACTGACTTAAGGACGTGACTCTTGGCTTGCGCCCTGCGGGTTTCCATACTGCTCTATGATGGACCAGTCAGTATGTTTTGAAACCGTCAGGACCAGTCGGTATGTTTTGAAATCGTTATAACCACATTATCCCAGAGCACCCTCTGATTGGCTCCCTGCTTCCTTTAGATTGGGAAGTGCTCATATAGAACAATATGCAGATGAATATAGAGACATTTCTGTATATATACATGTGAGTACAAATGTGTATAAATTTATATTTGTTTATACATAGATATACTTTTTGTGTATAAATACATGTGTATTTATGTATGTGTATATATTGCACACTATATATTATACACATATATATAAAAAAAATATAGTAAGGAAATAAGGATCATAAAGAAAGGCCCAAAAGATTTCCCCAAAAAACCTACACAAACCAGAAGAACCAGCCAATGGGTTCATAAATCAGAAACTTTATTACGAGGTCAGTTTCAGCAGGAGAAGGCAGGTGTCGTGGAGCTCCCCCTGTCCATGGCTGTGGGGAACTTCCAGCTGCCTGTGAGGCCGTGGAGCGGTGCAGACTGGGGCTTAGCACACTTTAGATATCCTAGGGTATCTGGGCTGATCCCAGGAGGCCTCCTGTGTCATGTATGGCAGCTCTGTGGCATAGAGGAGTTGGGAGTGGAGAAGTTAAGCTGGAAAAATTGGGTGCAGTGTGAGAGAAGATTTTTTTTAATTTTTGTCTTTGTTTCTCACTATCCAAGTCTATTTTAATTTGCAATAAATTAAACTATTTTTCCCTAGGTCAAGACTGTTTTGCCTGTGATGGTAATTGGCAAGTGACATCCCTGTCTTGATCTCAACCCATGAGCTTTTTCATTTTATTTCCTGCCCCTGTCCTGTTGTCGAGGGTGTGTGATTCAAGGCATAGATTTATACTGTATGTTATACTTGCATTTAAATGGAACATAATATACTCCACTAGTGGCCAATCCATGGAATGTAAGAACATGCCACAACTTAATAGTACTAGGACTGTATTTTGAGTGGTAGAAGCCACTCGGTTCCTGCTATTGTTCAACCTCGGCATTGCTGATGATGCCCTTATCACTTTAAAAAGACATAGGCATAGAAATAAATACATTTCATACTTTAACACTGTTGCTATTCTTACCTTCTTCCTCCACTGATGTTATCATCATGTGAGATCTAATTTAGATAGTAATCTCCAAAAGCCCTTGTCACTTTACTGTCTATTATGTGCCAGTCCTACACCTGTGGTGCTATATAAATGCTAATAATACATCAATATGCTCATTCTTTATAAGTCCTGTAGGTGGAATTCCATCTGGTTTGTATATGTCAAGTGAGATGTTGGTGTGAAAAGTCCTTGCTGTTCAGAATCTGTGATGGCTTATGAGCAGTTGGGAAATGACAGAAAAAAAGATCACAAAACTGGACGTGCTTATCATTTGAACAAACACATCCAGCCGTATGCCTAAGACAGTGGCTGTGACTGGTGCAGAATATCCGAGCGATGTAATTCTTCTCTAATCTCTGAAAAGCCTTAATGAAATAATTAGGACATTAACTAGTCTTTTCAGCTGTTTCTGAATGTTTTCAGTGCAACCTAGTGTATTTAAGGAAGTTTTGATACTTGGAGTACTTCCATTTCTTTCACAAAATGTACCTACTTTGGACTCTTTTGGAGCAAGTGGTAAGAACTCAGAGCATGTCCAGGCTCCCAGAAGAACTTTCCCATCTTCAGCCAGATAACTGGTCTCCGATGGGCAAGTCCTCAGTTCCAGAAACTTCGGTCTTGGCTTCCATGTAGCTGTGCAGGAGCTCACCGGCACAGAGTGATGTGCAAGGCCAGGGTAAGTTCGTACAAAATATGATGATTCTATGATAATATCTTGATTATTCCCTGGGTGGAAGTTGTGTCCTTCCCCATGAGATACAGATGGATTTGGCTGAATTAGACTAGGAAAACTTGATCCTAAGAACCTTGTAATCCAAACTGTAAAAAGCTAGAGAATATAGGAAATAATTTTTGCAACTTTTCGCAGTTGCAAATTGGATGATGTCTGGAAGTGTCCCCATTGGCTAATCTAAATTGCATTCTGAGCTGCTCTAAGCATTCATCACTTGCCAAGGATTAATGTAACCACAGATTACAAAGGGGAGCAATTCAGTGCTTCCTCGGTAAAGAGAAAACAAGTTTTCCGTTCCTCCATTTTATCTCTTGGACACTTCCACCAGAACAAATACTGATTGTGATTAAGCCTAAACCAGGAACTTTCAAAACTAGAAAGTCCTGATAATTAGTAGAAATTAGCTTTGAAGATAGTACTTATGCATTGCTTGGTGCACAGTCTAGGTGCATACTTGTTACAGAGCTACACACACAGCTACACACAAGCTGTCTTGTGGGGTCAGACTAAGAAATGGAGACGTGCTTTATTGTACTCAGCAAATCATGTCATCGTCATCCAGGGATTAAGGCTGGTTAGGCAGAAAGAGAGCTGAAAAACACAGAAGCCAGGGGCAGCCCTGGGGCTGAGGGCGGGAAGAGGAGGAGGAGGAGAGGGAGGAGGAGGAAGGCGGCCGCTTGCCTGCCCTCCTCGCCGCCTGCAAAGCTGCCGGCCTCCGTGTCCCCATGGCCAGGAGCAAGGCCACCCTCCGCACATGGCTGAGCTGCCCCGGGCTGCTGGCCTGTTTCTTGCTGGGCTTTCTTGCAGGTGAGTACGGAGACACAGGGGCTCAGCCCACAGCCCTTGCCCTCTGCAGATCCTTACGTGCAACCCCTGTTGTGGTTAACTCCCCATCAGGGAGCTTTTACTGCTTTTTAGGGATGCTATGAAATATTCGTCCCGTTGATTTTCTAAGAGGTTGTTTAGCAATTTTGGTCTTTAGGGAGCGAGGACTATAACGGCTGCGTGCTTCAGCCCAGGATGAGCCCTGGTGAATGGATAGCTTCCCATAACAGGCAGTCAGACAGTCAAAGAGGAGAGATTAAGAGAAGACTTTGAGACTTCTGTGACTGCAAAACCTCCAGGATTATTTTTTTATTTGTATTTCCTGATTTTTACTGAAGATCTGTTTAAATGCTCCTATTCAGTTGCTATTTTAGAAATTAAGGGCAGAGTGTAGAGGAGGAGTTTTGACTGACAGCCAAGAGTGGAGTTGCTGAATTTTTCATCATGTACGATGAACTGTACTAGAACATTAGATTCTTTTCTGCAGCCACTTGCAGCATTTGATTTTAAGTCTGAAATTGCACGTCTGCTTATGTCCTTTTTAAACTTGTGGTGTAGCACACACCTAAGGCTGAAGCATGACAGAAAAATCCATGAGGGCTACTAAATATAAAAAACATTAGTTTGATTTAGAAGATTCCTGAGCTGCAAATTTCTGATGCTTGTGCTATTCTTATACATTTCCCTGAACAACATCTTTTTGCCATGCTCCAAAACAGGATGCTGGGCGTGATGGACCTTTGGTCTAATCCAGTATCACTGTTATGCTCAGACTGTTACTACAATTGCATTTAAGTCTAACAGGTCATATAGATTGTGCATGTGACGGCACATATACTTGGCTTTATTATGACAATTTTCCCAGTTTGGGGTTTTCTAGCTATAATAATAATAAAAGGATTTGTTGTTTTGGGGTCTTTTTAAGTCAAATTCATATAGTTATAGATATAGATATAGTCTCTCCTTTCAGGTTTATGGCTACTGAAAAATCCTTAACTTTTTAAAACTGACTTGGGTCACAGTTAACTTTATTCCTTTAATTATTAAATAGACTAACCCCACCCTTCCCCAAATCTGTAACTACTATAATGCTGGCAGGGTGGCTGTTGAGTCCTAGACCTTCACTTTAACTATGCTTACACACATATTTTTAAATATATGTATAAATTAAATACGGGAATTTCATCATGAGTATCAGGACTTCAATCCTCACACTGGAGACAGTTAATTGAGCATTTAAACTTTAGTTTAACATTAATGAGAGATGAATCTGCCTTAAAAGGGGACTGTATTTAGCAGAGATTTAGGGTGTGTTGTTTGAATTCTGTCACTTTTTTGGCAATTCAGTCAATTAAGTATATTTTATTTTTCTGCTCGATTTCTGTGTTTGAGCCAGCAAACACTGACAGAGGGTGCTCTAAGCCCTGTTCATTCTCGTGGTTTTAATGAGACTTTAGTACTTTAGGTTGCATGTGGGCTCAAATAGGTGAGGACTGTGGTTCTTGCTAAGCAGGAAGCTTCTCAAATGTATTTCAGGATGGTTTACGAAACCGACTGAAAAAAACCCCAACTCTTCAGATGTCTATCAAAATGTGCGACAGAAACTTGTGGCTGAGATGAAAGCAGAAAACATCAAGCAATTCCTTCGGTAAGCCCTGTGCATCTTGGGTTTTGAATAATTTTATCACTTAAAAAAGCCAGAAAGTGGTAATATCAGCTCCAAAGAACAGCCTCTGAAAGCAGAGCTGTTAAGATGCTTTTGAAGTATTTGGTTTGTACAGAATGTCTGGGGGAAGGAGAAGGGAGAGACTCACAACTCTTCCATTCCCCCAGTCCCCATTTTTGAAGTTACCTTTTTGGAATGGTTGGACTGTTAAGTGTACTTGCCTCAAGCTGCATTACTGCCAGTGCTTATCATGCTTTTTTATTATGATTTTCCGTAGTCTTGATTTAATGCAGTGTAAGTGTCTGGGTTTTCCTCACAAGTGTCTGAAGTTCTAACACTGGATAACTTTTCTTTGTCTCACACTGAGATGATTTTACTTTATTTGGGATACACTGACTGCTATTAATTACATTCGATTGATAATCTGCCCAGTGTCTCCTTAAACTTTGAGTTTGAGCAGCTAGTCTAAGTAGAAAATTAATATATTAAATGTAGCATTAAAAATGCTGCAAAGTTTGCATGTATACTTACAACTGATAATTCCTTTAGTGTGGCCAGATCCCATTATAACCTGTCTTCTGTTTCAGAAGATGAAAAGCCCTCTCCATGTGCAGTGTATGTGTACGGTTGGATAAGTCTTGCATGATGTAATTGTTATTAAATATTCTTTTTTGCATCCTAATGCATCCATGTGGTTCTTTCAAAACATCTAAAATGCTAGGGATATAGAAATACTCTCTTGTTTTGCTGTGTATTCCACTGGAAATGAAAAAAAACCCCCATTATTATATGTATTTATATCTTCAACAGAGGAACAAATATATTCACAGAAAAAGTAAACAAATATCTCTGCTTAGTAACATGTTGGTATTTAGCATGTAAGTCAGCAGCTGTATCACAAACATCAAAGGATTACTGACAAATTTGATTTCTCTACATTTATTCTAAACCCAAAAGGTTTCATTTCTAACATCAATTAGCTTTTTAAGTCTCTAGGCCTTATCTTATTTTGTATTTGTTGCTCTTAGTAGATTGGAGAGTTCCTGAAGATTATGTTTGAGTGAGAATCTAGGCAACACAGAGACTGATGACAGTATAAAATAGCTCTGTAATTATGCTAAAGTTTCTTGGCCATAGGGTATTAATGGTATCCGTTTATCTGCTTGCTTTGATGATAGGCCAAATGCTTCACACTGTTTTGGGTTTTTTTCCTAAATTCAAAAAAAAGCAGGAACTGCAGAAAAATTAATTAATACACTATCAAGAAAGTTTTTTAAAAGCATAAAAAATGTGAACTTGAGAATTTTGATCCATATTCTTAGTTTTTCAGACTACTAAATCTGTTTTTATGAAGTGGGGAAAACAAACTATGAGTCTCAGAAAACACAGACACTTTGACCTTAGCATTTCCTCTTGGAAAGGATGAAACTGGAAGTGAAAAATTGAAAAAAGGCATCATGTGTTGTTCAGTATATTTTTACTTAGGGCATTTGTAGTATTTAAACTAGAGTACTTAAGGAATTAACAGGTACTTAAAATACTCTAGAGAATTAAAGCGCAAGAAGAGACAGGCAACAAGTTTTGGCAAAGGTTGCTTCCAGACCTCGGTGCATACCTGCACAGTTTAAAGAGAAGGAAAGACAACAGCAGAGAACAGAAGGTTGTGGTCTACTTAGTGAATCGAGATGGATTCAAATCTAGGGGGCCAGGTGGGATTCACAGGAAAGACCTGGATGTTATGATTGCAAGGCTGCTGTCTATGAGAAGTTCTGGTGATTGAAAGACATCCCTGGTGGCTGAAAAGGGCTGATGTCCCCATCTTTAAGTAAGGCAAGGTCAACATGGGGGGGACTGTGGGCTGGTCAGCTTCACTTCAGTCCCTGGAAGGGTGACCAAACATCCTTCTCGAATCTGTTTCCAAACGCATGAAGGACACAAAGATAGTTAGGAACAGTCAGCATTTCTTTACTAGTTGTTTATATGATCAGCATGATGGCCTTCTGTGAGGAAGTGACTGGCTACGTGGATGAGCGGAGGCATTACGGTGGCTGTAACATCCTTGACTTTAACAAGGCTTTGGACGTCGTCTCCTGCGACATTCTCATTTGGAAGCTGAGGAAGCGCATACTGAAGAACAAGCTGTTACATGGGTTGAAAATAGTCTGAACTGACATGTTGAAGTGGTACTAATCATGGTATTTGGTACCACTAATTAATGGTAATTAATGGTATCTGACATAATGGGGCAGCCATTAACAAGTAGCCTGTTGGGAATTCGAAGGTGGCGCTTAGTACCCGACTGACTGATCAGCGTTCACCATAACTCGTTTGTTCAGTGGACCAAACAAATTGTAGACAGATTTGTGTAGGGTAGGCCAGAAGGGCTGGGTATTGTTTCTGACTATTTATCATCATTATGTGTTATATCTGATCTGGATGTAAATGTTAAGAAGGCTTTGATTATTCAAGCTTTTGATTAAGAAAAAAAGAACAAATCCGTGCAGGTAATTTGACGTAATGATTTTCAAGTTAATTAGTACGATATGCCAACAATGTACAAACCCATCATCAGATACCAGAATTATTTGGAGGGCTTCTTTCTGAATGTGTAGCTTTTCTGTATCTATTTCTGCTCCTTTCATACTGTTCACACTCTTTTGCTGAATGTCTTTGACACTGATTTTCATTGCTTGTGTGTAGATGTGGCTATTTCTGTTATGCAAAGAGAAAGGTTCAGCTGACTTATCTTAAGGCCTCAGGGAAGATCCTCTGCCCTACATTTTGTGTTTATCCTGTTGCAGACTCTGATAAACAAACATGTTATACAGCCCAGACTTTAACCATAAGACCTT
Organism: Haliaeetus leucocephalus; assembly: GCF_000737465.1. Lineage (NCBI taxonomy): Eukaryota > Metazoa > Chordata > Aves > Accipitriformes > Accipitridae > Haliaeetus > Haliaeetus leucocephalus. The sequence goes on along the minus strand of NW_010973052.1, from coordinate 5,421,521 downwards.
ACTTTCCATGCATGTGGCTTGACGATAAGCTTTATACACACTGATCCTTGTTCACTATTGTGCCTCTCTGCATTTGCTGCTTACTAGTAATTTTCTGTTTTATTCTAGCTCGTTTACCAAGTTGCCTCACCTCGCAGGAACGGAACAGAATCTTCTTCTTGCCAAACAAATTCAAGGCCAGTGGAAGGAATTTGGACTGGATTCAGTAGAACTCGTTCATTATGATGTGCTTCTTTCATACCCAAATGAAACGCAGCCAAACTACATCTCAGTAATTGATGATCAAGGGAATGAGGTGATCTTTTTAATGATTAAACTATATTTGTTTAAGACTTCTTTAAAGAAACAGGGTCTTCCTCTGTTCTCCCACCCAGTCATCCCAGCGTGTGCTTTATAATATGATAAAAAATCCAGCGTGGTGCAATTAGTCTCTTTAAGAATCCTTATTAGACCTCTTTTCCAAGTATTTATCCAGTTAGTGACCCTTGTTAGACCTCTCTTCCAAGTACCTATCCAATCTCTGCTTGAACATCTGTACAATTTTTGCTTCCACAACATGCTGAGGTAAGGAATGCCACACAGATACTGTCCACTGTATGAAGTACTACCTCCTTTTATTTGATCTGAACCTGATCCTACTGGCTTCCTATGGTGTCTCCTAAATAATAATGAACATTCGGTCTATAGTCACCTTCTCCATTTTGTACACACAGGGGAATAAAGAAGTAGATGTAGAATCTGACAAGGAGCCTGAGCGACTAGAGGAGATGGGACTGCTAGAGAAGCATCATAGCACATAGATAGGGGTGAAGAGCCCTGGCAGAAACTAAAGAATATGTGCTCGGGGGTGACATGAGCTTAGAGGTGAAAGAATGGAGAAATTCTTCCAGAAACCCCATAACAATCTCTCAGCTATAATCTCACAAGGTGACAAAAAGTGCACATGAATCTTGAGGCAACGTGAGTGTTACAATAGATAGTGATAAAAGGCAGCACATTTAACTGGAGCATAACCAGCAAAGAGGTGAAGAGAAGAGTAATAATACAGGTGGAAGTAATCACAAAAAATACCTGTGTTGGCATGGATGAACTATGTGTCTTTTTATTGCCGCCGCCTCTTGGCAATTTTCAGCTACTTCTTTGCTTAGGTTCAGGCAGTGACTGATGAGCATCTTCTGACAAATGATCTACCTCTCTATATTCATATCTGCATTCTGTTACAAAAATTCAGCTATGTATTACTAGCTAGTTTTTTGCTTAAACTTATGCGTGCTGGTTAGAATTGTATTTTTTGCTAACAATTTATGTAATCTAGCATATCATTTGCAATAACCAAGCTTAGTGTACAAACTTGTGCCTGGAGGTAGCGTCTGACCAAAGACTTCTCTTATTTATTGATAGATTTTCAATACATCATTGTTTGAACCACCTCCACAGGGGTATGAAAATGTTACTGATATACTACCACCATATAATGCTTTTTCAGCACAAGGAGTGCCAGAGGTAAGAAAAAAGATTATGTAAGAGTATTATTAGCTGAAGTCATATTTTGTGAAACACTTGCTGGGATAGATTGCTCCAACTTCTCAAAATATTTGTTGTAGTAGTTTTAATTAACCATTAGTATAAGAGAACACTTAAGGACAGGTAGGCCACATATTGTGTGAAGGTTAGAAGTCTCCTATTACGAAAAAAAGCTTTCTCAAATTGCTAGAACTCTGAATCACATAATAAGTGAAAAGCTTTTATCTTTGTGGAAAATGTTGGATACATCTCAGGTATTACTCCACATTACTCAACCATACGGAGAGGACTTGCTTAAGTCTTAAGTAGAAATAGCAACATATAAATCAAATTGGAAGACATTTTGGATTAAGTGAATGTCTTCAAAGGCTACAAAAGTCCTTCAATCTGATAATTCATCATGAGGGAACAAGTCAGGGACATCACTGCATTGCATAAATGAAATCATATAATAGCGAGTGTTTGCATATGCAAGGAATACCACTATTTTTTCATGGCCACAGAATTTTGTCAGTTTAGCAAAGTACATTGTTTTAGGTTCTGAACTCAGTTTATAGGGCTGCTGTTAAGTGCAGGATAATATAGAAAGGTCAGCAGTTTGAGCCAAGGCTTCCTATAGAATATTATGTATATCTTTTGCTATTGTTTTTATGGGCACTGGATCTCACTTGTAGAAATGCAAAAAAATAACTGTATCATACACAGTGAATAAAACTGTTTATTTCTGAAATCAGATATTGTGTTTGTTGAATGACCAGTTGCCATGAAACTGCTTTTCTTCTTCTGTGCAGGCAGATCTGGTATATGTGAATTATGGCCGTACTGAAGATTTTTTTAAGCTGGAGCGTGAAATGGGAATTAACTGTACAGGAAAGATTGTCATTGCCAGATATGGGAAAATCTTCAGAGGAAACAAAGTAAGGGTTGTGTTTTCTTTTTTCCTCTGTGGGTCACACACTGCTCATGATAGAGCCAGTGGGAGATAACGAGGGCTGTAAATTGGAACATAAGAGTGTAAGGAAGTCTGCAATGTATCCATTGTGACTGCATTCTAAGAATAACTTTAAAACAATAAAAACAGAAGAATGTATTAATCTCCTGAGACTGAGATAATGGCAAACTCCTTAGACAGTTCTTGCAAGAGATTAGTTTAGGGAACCGAGTAGTTTGTAGACCCAAGGGTTTTAGTACCTTTCATCCATAGAACTGCAGTACTTTATTTGACAAGGAGCACAGAGATTGAATAACTAACTCTTCTGACTTTAGACAACAACTCTGACAAAACTGCTGATAGTGGGACAGTGGGGATAGTGGTCAGGTTTTGTGCCTCAGTTTTATGTCCTTTGCTTTATTTCATAGCCTTGAGGTATGACTAAAGGTGTGACACAAATAATGAACGTGCTATGTTTCACTGTGGTTTGTCCTGCTGAGTCTGTGGTCATTTTCACTCTTCCATATATAAAACTTCTAAAGCTACTTCCCCATGGAAGTAAATTGCAACATTCAGATTTATTACTGCATTAAAAAAAACCAAACCAAAACCCAACAAAGCATTTCCTAAAAGCAAATAATTTCACAGGTTAAAAATGCCATATTAGCAGGAGCCCAAGGGATCATACTTTATTCAGACCCTGCTGACTACTGTGCCCCAGGAGTAGATGCTTATCCAGATGGCTGGAACCTTCCAGGTGGAGGAGCCCAGCGTGGAAATGTGTTAAACCTGAATGGAGCTGGGGACCCTCTAACACCAGGTTATCCTGCAAAAGGTGAGTGAAAGATCTGTACCCTGGGCCATCAAGTACTTTATAAACTGGTGCTGAAAGTTATTGTGGCACTAGAAATTCATCCATTTTCAGTACAGATGCAAAGAAAAAAGCTGCTTAAAATTATTTTTAGCAGTAGTTAATTTTCCTATTGCAGACTAAGATCTACCTGTATGTTATTTCAACTGGTTGCTTTTGAGTTAGGCAGGGAAAGTAAGTTTTTAGGAAAATCTCTTTGTATGATCTCAGCCTTGTAACTCTTAGAAAAGCAGGATGGGTGAGTTTACAGACTGTGAAGCAGCAGAAAATGGCTGAGAATTTATAGTCATTTTTAAATATCTGTGTTACTCAAGAGGACCAGTTTAAACTAGATTATAGTCTACCATCAAAGAGGAGTAATAGCTTTGCTTGGAGGTATTTTTCCTGGCTGATCCTAAATTCCAAGCACAAAAACAGTTTAAAATCCTCTTTACAGGGAGTAAAATTTCTGTAGTAAAAATAACAGTAGCCTGGAGTCTTTCAAAACTTGGCACCATGAGCTTGTCTTGTCCGTGTAGGCATCCTGAACTCAGTCTGAACTAAGATGCCTACCAGTCCTGTCTGCTGATGGGATGGGAATACAGGGGTGCTTCTGGCTTGTGTGACCATTTTGGGGGGCATAAGACAACATAAGACAGCAACCTACTGAAAAAATAGGATAGATTGTGTGTGTCTGGCCCACCAGATTCAGAGAGACATTGACCGTCTTCAACATAGGTAAATGCATCTGTGGATGTCTTCTGCAGCTTGCCCACAGGCTGCACAGGGGCCATCTTCACCTCACACACCAGCTTGGTATTCCCACAGTCACCTGTGAGGAGATCTAATAATATGGATGGACAGCAAATTTAACCTTGCATCAAATGTGGGGATTTCTCTTACACAGCTGTGCAGATGCACTATTGGGTTTGTGGTTCTGTCATTACATTTTGGTTTCCTAGAAGCAGTATCTAAGAAATGATATAAGAATTTAAAAATTCATGCATGCTCATGGCTACTGTGTGGCTGCACTGTTCAAAAGTATTTCCAGTTTGGTGAAAGTTGCTAAGAACACTATAAACTTAACATTTTGTTCTGGTTTCTCAGAGTACACTTTCAGGTATAAAGTTAATGAAGGTGTAGGGATTCCCAAAATCCCAGTTCATCCCATTGGATATCATGATGCAGAAGTATTATTACGGTGAGTATACATCAGTCCTCCTCACCAGAAGTCAGTATTCACAAATGTGCAGCAAAATTTTTTATACTATGTTGGTAAAACCTATGCTATTACTTGTATTTATTACACTTTTGTAGTAGTGTGTGCTTCAGAAAATGTGGAAAATTCAAAGCAATCTGTTTCTGGCAAAATTTTTTTAAGAATTTTGTAAACCCACCTTGTTTTAGGTGCAGTAATCATTAAGGGAATTTAAGGTTTTAGCCTACTGGTCAACTACATTTTTCTTGGTTTTCACTGAACAGTGCAATGGGAGGACCTGCAGCTCCAGACAGCAGTTGGAAGGGAAGTCTCAATGTGTCTTACAACATAGGGCCAGGATTTGCAGACAACTCTTCTACAAGGTCTGTTTTAACACTTGCCTATTTATAAAATATTGGAAAAAAAAAAAAAAATCTCAGCAAGAAAAAGACTGTGAAACAGTAAATCTAGAGATATTCTGGAGAAATTTACTTCCTTCTCAATAGGCAACACTTGGTGATAATTATTAGAATTTGAAAATAAATTATCAAAACTATGGTTTTGCTCAGTGTCTCCAGTGTCAATGGATAGATTCAGAGGGTATAGGTCCAGCTCTGTCATTCCAACTTTAATCCTTACTTTAAGGTTCAGACATTGTTTCACTGGTCATTTTCAAAATGGCTATAGTCAGTAGACATTTTTTAATACTGTTGGATTAACCCTAAACTTCCTCCTCACTTCAAGTTTGGTCTTTCCTTTCTGTTTCTGATGACCAAGGGGACAATAGGACAGCTAGCTTGTACCAGTCCAACAGGGAAGGACTGACAATTCACTAGTTCTCTTCCACGTATGTTTCCCTTGTCCACTGGAAGCCTCCCAGGGTTTCTGTGAACTTAGAGCTGTAAAGTGTGGCAATGATTTGGGAGTCCATCAACTGTTCCCCAAAGCTGGTAGACCCCATGGTTGAAAGCCCTGAAGAGTAACAGGACGGAAGAGCCCTAAGCACATACATCTTACTAATTTGTCTGGGAGGAACTGGCCTTTGACCAGTTGGATTAGCAACAGTATGTTTGCGGTTTACATTTTTTCAGCTCTAACAGAGAAATACAACTGTCCAGGTCTTCAGCACTAACAGAGGCGCTCTCCAGCAGACCAAGTCACTTAACAATTGCATTTGGTGATCAGGGATTTGACTGGCTGTCAGGGAATGTCGTAGCATTCTTCCTTGTTTATAACTGGTAAACTGTAATAGATAAAGCTGAAGATCACTTTTCTCTCACTTTTTCATGTAAAAATACTTTCAGTTTATGTGAGAGATTATTCTGTGAGGACTGGTAGTGTATCGCAATGAACAGTGTGTAAAAATCATGTATCACTGCCACTGCTCCACCTCTAGCAAAACAAGAGTATGTCTGAATATATAATTTTATAAAGACTTCATTGATCATTATTCTTTCCTGCTCTGCTTTAACACTAGCTGAAAATGAATAAAGTAAGAATAAATAAATAAGAAAGCATATTTGACATAATTAAGGTGCTGTTTGGAATGTCTTGAAGAGCAACAGTGAGAAAAGAAACAATATGATTCATCCACAAAACATATACATGGGACATATTTTTGAATGCACTTTATAACATCTTCCTACTTGATAGGCTAACAGTTTTTGTAAATATGGCTAATCCTACATATACTTCTTTCTCAGAGTAGCTCCATATCAAAATGAACCTTCTGAGTCTAGGTAGAAAGTCACTCGCACATGGAAAGTGTGCAAGTATATGCCAGCTGAAGGCGCTGGTATCAGTAATTTTCTGGGCAAAGATCCAGTAGCTGTCCTGAAGTAGGTTTTGATTTTGACAGCTATGCAGATTTGCTGCTGAAAAGATAACTTCAAATGTGAAACTCTTGGGGTTTTGCCAGACACAAAAAAAGCATTGTTTGATGCTTTGTTTATTCTGCAGGTTAAGAGGGGCTGAATACTACATTATTTTTAGCCCTCCTAATACTTGAATTTCCTTCCTTTTTATAAAATTTCACAGCAGATTTTACTGGGGGGGGGGGGGGGGGGGGGGAGGTGTGCCAAACTTTTCACACATTGACTTGGTGTCCAAAACA